>NC_041232.1:48695857-48724564 GCF_002837175.3 Physeter macrocephalus | reverse complement strand
CCGGCTGGGCCCGTGAGCCATGGCCGCTGAGCCTGCGCGTCCGGAGCCTGTGCTCCGCAACGGGAGAGGCCGCAGCGGAGGGAGGCCCCCATACCACAAAAAAAAAAAAAAAAAAAAAAAAAAAAAAAAAAAAAAAAAAAAAGTGCCTAATTATTTTAGAGAAACAATCTGAAATATTTATTGATAAATGATACGATGTCTGGGAATTCCCTGGCAGTCCAGTGGTTAGGATTCCACGCTTTCACTGCCGAGGGCCTTGGTTCAATCCCTGGTTGGGGAACTAAGATCCTGCAAGCAGCTTGGCAAAAAAAAAAAAAAAAGCTTAGCGTAACTCACTGCAAATAATTTAGTGTGGGTGTAGGGGTGGTGTGAGAAAGAGTCGAAGTTTGGCCAGGAGTTGATAATTGTTGAAACTGTGGATGGTTATGTGGAGGTTCATAATATTCTTCATTTTTTTATTTTCTTAAAATTTTCCGTAACAAAAATTCTAATCAAGTTTTTTCTTTTTATATTGTGGTAAAATATACATAGCATAAAATTTACCATTTGAACCATTTTTTTAAGTGTACAATTCAGTGGCATTAAATACATCCACAATGTTGAACAACCATCACCACTATCTATTTCCAGAACTTTCTCACCATCCCAAGCAGAAATTCTGTACCCATTAAACAATAACCCCCCATTCCCTCCTCCCCCCAACTTCGGTAACCTCTGTTCTACTTTATGTCTCTATGAATTTGCCTATTCTAGGTACTTCATATAGTTGAAATAATATATTTGTCCTTTTGTGTCAGGCTTATTCCACGAAGCGTGTTTTCAAAGTTTACCCATGTTGTAACATGTATCAGAATTTCATTCCCTTTTATGGCTGAACAATATCACATTGTTTGCATATACTACATTTTGTTTGTCCATTCATCTGTTGATTCAAACCAATTTTAAAAGGAAATTCTTTATTTGGGGGAGGTGGGGGCAGGTGGTTGCAGGAAGGATATTGTTTGCATGTTTAAATGGATAGAAAGCAGTGAAGGGACTTACCTGGTGGTCCAGTAGTAAAGAATCCGCCTCCAAATGCAGGGGACGCAGGTTCGATCCCTGGTCAGGGAACTAAGATCCCACATACCACAGGGCAACTAAGCCTGCGCACCACAACTACTGAGCTCATGTGCCGTAAACTACAGAGCCCACTTGCCCTGGAGCCCACTCACTACAACTAGAGAAAGAAAACCTACATGCCACAGCTAGAGAGAAGACTGAGTGCTGCAGTGAAAGATCCCACATGCTTCAACGATGATCCCTCATACTGCACCTAAGACCAAACGCAGCCAAAAAAAAAAATAAAGTAAATAAGTAAAGAAAATAAATAAATATTTTTTTAAAAAGCAGTGGAAAATGGAATTGTATAGGATTGGGGAAATAGAGAAGTTTGTCACTGCTGGGGGCTCAAGAACACAGAGAGGGGAACTGTGGCTGATGGGGCTGCTGAGAATGCTAGAACTGAGTTAATATGAGTCTTGTATGCCATACTAAGGCTATGACATTTTTCTTATAGGCAAGGGAGAATCAATGGAGGTCCCTCCCCTGCCCCAATCAAAATATATTTATTATTTTTTCTCATTATACAACTAATACATGCCTGTAGTCAAAAATTCAAACCATACTGAAATATAAACATTGGAAAGAAGAAATCACTATTTTCTTATCCATACAGCTAACCACTATTAAAAGTTTGATGTATATTGCATATCAAAACTCACTAGGTGAAGACCACAGGAACCACCTAAAGTTAAAGTTAGGTTTATTTAGCTTGCTGAAGCAAGGAAGAGCACACGCCAGAGAAACGGTGGGGATGGGTCATTAAGAAGGAATTGAGGGGAATTCCCTGGCAGTTTTACTGCCGTGGGGCCCGGGTTCAATCCCTGGTTTGGGAACTAAGATCCTGCAAGCCTTGTGGCACGGCCAAAAAAAAAAAAATTATTACAAGATTTGATCTTGTGCTGATTTTAAGGAGGTTTTAGGGAAAGCAGGATCCTGTTCTGGATTGGGCGCTGCAGGAAGCAGGGGCAGTTTGGTGACTGAGTAGATCTTTGGTAATTTTTATCTGAAATGCCAAAGGATTAAGATTGGGCTAGAGATTTCACTGGTAAAGGAGCTGTAATTATTTATGTATTTACAATATAAGAAAAAGATATTAGCCATTTTCATGGTTTCAGGGTGGCCTTGACTCTGTTGTTCCACGACAGTCTCAGAATAGCCTTTTCTGATTATTGTTTATATCTTGTGAGGCCTAGCTGATGTTTTGTTAGGAACATTACAGCTTAGTGTGAAAATTAATAAAGGGAAAAGTCACTAAAATGGAGTCGGGAGGTCAAAAGGGGAGCTCTCACACACTTACCACTAGACCTCAATACAGATCCCAAAAGGAAGAGACAAACCCTATCACTCTAGCAGAAGTGACACTACTACCACCAGCAGGAGGAAAAAAAATAATTTCTCCTTGCCTGGCAACAGCCCAGCCAATGAAAAAGCCACTATACTTCAAACTCCTACTTTCCTCCAATGCACTTCTTGTTTCTAACAGCCCCTCCCAACTTCTCCTTCTCCTCTATAAAAGAGTTTTCTCTCTTTTGTTTTACTGGGCTTGCCTGTCGTTTGCCATAGTTGCATGTCCTGAATTATACTTCTTTGCTGTTCCCACATAGACTCATTTTGCCACTAAAAATAACTGGGTGTTTTATAGTTTTAGGTTAACACTAGCTATCAGCTTCCAGGATTATCTTTTTACTTTCTCAGTTCCCTGTTTTAATCAAGGGCAGATGAAGTCAACCTACAGGATATTTTATTCTGTGAAACTCAGATCCACTGTCAAGATTCCATTCATCAAAAGGTTGTTTAGAGGACACTATCTGTTGTTGAATTAAAGTCAGTACTTCATATTTTGTTAGAAGATGAGCTGTTGAATTATCTGAGGTGACAATGGCTGCATGGCAGTATCTACATATATGGGAAAATCAGCCAAAGTACCTGACCTAATTTCTTGTTTCCTGGAACATTTTGGTACTATTAAAGATTCCAGAGAAGTCTGTAGGAATGTAAGTACATTTTTCTTTTAAGATAACATATATTCCACCTTGAGGGGTCAATATTATATCTAGAGCAACTCTATTTTGATCACCGCCTATCCAAGCTTACGAAATTTTGAAAGGGGTTCTATGACTGGTGGTATTCATTTACCTTTCCTGTTACTTCCCTACCCTAACACATAGCATCCCCCCTCCTACTTTTTGGTGGAGACAGAAACATCCCTTCCTAGGTGTGAAATGATAGGGATTTTAGACTTTTGGATGTCTTGACTGTTGTGGTGTAAGCCATATAAAAAGTTGTTAGTGGGGCATTCCCTGGTGGTCCAGTGGTTAGGACTCCACACTTCCACTGCACAGGGCATGGGTTCAGTCCCTCGTTGGGGAACTTACATCCTGCAAGCCACAAGGCACAGACAAAAAAAAAAAAGTTGCTAGTAATTGAATCCAATTAACCAGGGAATCAACTGATTTTTTACAAGGGAAAGATACTAGAGGGAACTGGGTAGCAATCAAAGGAAAGTGGATACAAACCCAACAGTTAGTTTTATTATATGTTTTAGCTAAATCACAAGAAAATCACGTTAGGTATTAGACTCATACCAAGGACTAACTGAAGACAAAAAAAGCAATATTAAGAATGGGGCCTTACAAGTATTGTGGTCAAGAGGTACCCAGAGTCTTAAACCAAAAGAGAAGAAGAAAAATAACTAGAAAAATAAAGAATAAGAGCATACATATTAAAGCATGATAATCTGTGGTTCTTGGTATTTGGGTCTAGTTCTGTGGGTCTTGAGTAGGAGCTGTTTACTTCATGCAGTTTTTAACTTGATCTGAAGGGCTTGGGTGGATGTTTCTCCTATCTGGAGTTTTCTACTTCTGCGGATTCCTAAGACTCCTCAGATGAAGGTCTTTGCCTGTAACAGTCTTCCAGTGTGGTGGTTCGAAAACATGTCTGTGAGTTGCTGGTGCTCCTTCCATCAAGAGGTGGAGTCTATGTCCCTACACCCATGAACTGGGGTGGGCTTTGACTATCTTGTTTAATAGAATAAGATAGAAGCAATGTTGTATGACTTCCAGTTGTCCCTGGGGCACTCACTCTAGGAGACTTCTGCAGTTCTCTAAGGGATCTGCTTATCCTGGGGCTGCCATGTGGAGAGATCATGTGAAGATGAGAGGGAGGGAAGGAGGGGAGGAGAGAGAGAGATGAGGAAGAGAAGAAGAAGGAGGAGGAGGAGGAGAAAAAGAAGAAGAAGAAAAAGAAGAAGGAGAAGAAGAATGGGAGGGGGAGGAGGGGGAGAGATGAGAGGGGAAGGAAAGAAACGGGGAGGACAGGGAAGGGAAAGGGAGAAGAGATGGGTCTGAGGGTCCTAGCTCTTTCAACTCCCAGTTGTTTGAGTCTTCCCAGCCCAGGGACCAAACATGAGCGAAGAAGCCTTTGAGATGACACTAGCCACAATCTGGCTGCGACCTCATATGAGACTCTAAATGCTAACTGCCTAGCTGAGCTCAGTTAATTCCCCAGATTTTTTAAAAAATTTATTTATTTATTTTTGGCTGCATTGGGTCTTCACTGTTGCGCATGGGCTTCCTCTAGTTGCAGCGAGCAGTGGCTACTCTTCATTGTGGTGCGCGGGCTTCTCATTGCACTGGCTTCTCTTGTTGCAGAGCATGGGCTCTAGGTGCTCAGGCTTCAGTAGTTGTGGCTCACGGGCTCTAGAGCGCAGGCTCAGTAGTTATGGCACACGGGCTTCGTTGCTCCGCAGCATGTGGGATCTTCCCGGACCAGGGCTCGAACCCATGTCCCCTGCACTGGCAGGCGGGTTCTTAACCACTGTGCCGCCAGGGAAGCCCAATTCCCCAGATTTTTTAGCAAAATAAAATGGTTGTTATTGTTTGAAGTCGCTCTTTTAGGGTGGTTTGTTATGTTCCAAGAGACAACCAGAACACAATGAATTGATGATGGCTTGTGTCCATCTAATTGAGAGACTTGAATCCAGGGATCAGTACCTTGGAATTTTACTGTCATGTAACTTGATAATAGCACTTGCTAAGGTCCTTTCTATTGAAATTGTTCTCTGATCTTCTTCATAATCTAAAAGCTCCTGGTCTAAGATTATGTAGAAGCTGATTAGGTGACTGGTGAGGACAATGGACATGCATACCCTTTGGTAGCAAGACTACCTAATTTATTATATTTAGTACCGTTATCAGAATAGAGGAGAGTAGTATACTCTATTGAGGATTAATTCATAATTATCCTGAGAGCATTGAAAAAAACTCCATAGTCTTTAATTTAGTTCATAAAATGTATTACACACGCTATCAGTGGACAAGAACATTTAAACCTGAAATCTGTAAGTAAAATCTTTTGTAGACTGTTATAGTACAGTCTTTGTATATGAACATTAGTGTGCTTTTTTTTAACCTGAGAAATACATTATTGAAACATATGTAGGGACTTCCCTGGTGGTCCAGTGGGTAAGGCTCCATTCTCCCAATGCAGGGAGCCCAGATTCGATCCCTAGTCAGGGAACTAGATCCTGTATGCATGCCGCAACCAAGGGTTCGCATGCCACAACTAAGAAGCCCACATGTCGCAACAAAGATCCCGTGAGCAGCAACAGAGACCCAGTGCAGCCAAAATAAATAAATAAATAAATATTTTCAAAAAGAAACATATGTATATTAATGACTTACTTATACATAGCACAGGGAATTATAGCTATCATCTTCTAATAACTTATAATGGAGTATAATCTGCAAAAATGCAGTCACTATGCTGTACATCTGAAACTAATATAATATTGTAAATCACTTATACTTAAAAATTAAAAAATTTTTAAAGAAAAAAATAACTTACACAAAGTTTAACTTAGAAAGACTGAAATTTTTTAGATTGTAAGTTTCCTTTTATCCTAAGTTTGGTAAACATAAGAGCTCTCATAGCAGTTTTGGGTCCATTACAATGTGGAGAATGTGAAATGAACTTAATTATTTCTATTAGGTTTCCTTTTTTTTTTTGTACTGAAATAAGATGCATAGAATTAACATCTTAATTACATAGAATTAACCATTTGAAAACGTACAATTTAATGGTATTTAGTACCTCTGCAATGTGTTGCAGCCACCACTTCCGTCTAGTTCCAAAACATTTTTATCACCCCAAAAGAAAATCCACATTAAACACTCACTCCCATCCCCCACCCCCCATGCACCCTAGCAACCATTTTCTGTCTCTGGATTTACCTATTCTGGATATTTACATATAAATGGAATCATAAATATGTGATCTTTTGTGTCTGGCTTCTTTCACTTAGCATAATGTTTTTGAGGTTCATCTATCTTCTAGCATGCATTACTATTTCATTCATTTTTATGGCTGAATAACATGCTACACTGTTTTTATTATTGTAGCTTTGTAGGAAGTTTTGAAATCAGAAACTGTGAGCTCTCCAACTTTGCTTTCTTTTTTCAAGATTGTTTTGGTCATTCAGTGTCCCTTGCAATTCTATATGAATTTTAGGATCAGCTTTTCTATTTCTGCACAAAAGACAATTGGGATTTTAATGAATTGCACTGAACCTGAAAATTGCTTTGGGTAGTATTTCCATATTAACAATATGTCTTCTGATCCATAAATAAGATTTGTCTTTCTACTTATTTAGGTCTTTAATTTCTTTCAACAGTATTTTATAGTTTTCAGTGTATACCTGAAAATCCTCTTGGTTAAATGCATTCCTAGGTATTTTATTATTTTTGATGTTACTATAAATGGGACTGTTTTCCTAAATTAATTGTCAAATTTTTCATTGCTGGTGTATAGAAATACAACTGATTTTTGTGTGTTCATCTGGTATACTGTAATTTTGCTGAATTAATTTATTAGCTCTATCTTTTATGGATTCCTTATATATACAATTTTCTATATATAAGATCATATCTTCTGCAAAAAGATATACATTTACCTCCTCCTTTCCAATTTCAATACCTTGTATTTCTTTTTCCTTGCCTAATTTCTATGGCTAGAACTTCCAGTATAATGTTGAAAAGAAGGGGCAAAAGTAGATATCCTTGTCTTTCCTGATCTTAGGGGGAAAGCTTTCAGTCTTTCACCATTAAACATAGTGTTAGCTGTAGGTTTTTCCATACATGTTCTTTATTATGTTGAGAATAAAAATATTCCTACTTTGATGAGGGTTTTTTTTTTATCATATAAGGATGCTGGATTTTGTCATATGCTTTTTTTTCCCCACCAATTGAGATGATCATGTGTTTCTTCTTCATTCTATTTATATGGTGTATTATATTGACTGATTTTTGTATTTGAACCACCCTTGCATTCTTGGGATAAATCCCACTTGGTCTTCATGTATAATCTTTCAATATGATGCTGGATTTGGTTTGCTAGTATTTTTTTAAGGATTTTGTATTCCTTGTATAGCACATATTCATAAGTGATATTGGTCTACAGTGTCTTCTTGTGATAGTCTTCCTTTTTTAAGTTGAAGGGCATATCTTCTTGTTACTTGGTGGCCATTCCAAGAAAGCCAAAGATAGTTTATGGAAAAAAATGCATTGTTCTAAATTTGAGGCCCGTATTTGGGAAGACAAATTGAGAAATATGGTCAGAGGACCCAAGATATGAAAATAAGTCATAAGTATCTAAGGGCATAAACAGTTACAATCACTATTTTGAAAACACAGCAATAATTAACAATGTCAATAAATACAGATATACCTGCATGCTGTGGAAAGCCATGGTACACTTGTTAGGGGAACCACTGACTAAAACCGCCCGCCTTAGCCAGGCCTGATAGTAACCACTTGCATGAGTTATCTTACAGCAGGAGGGCCTACTAAGGAACGCGGAACTAACAAGCTACCACCAGCTGGAAGAATTTGGGAAAGGTCAAAAGGAGAGCGGAGACGTCAGTCCATATGTCCTAACAGCCTCCCAGAATCCTTCTTGCTGGAATCCATCTTGGCTAAGTGATGAGCAAACCATTAGGAAGGACCCTGAGTCAGAATGATTGGCCAGAGACAACCCGGAAGCTAACCCCGTTACCATAAAGCCTGAGACTGTGAGCCACGTGGCAGAGCAGTTCTCCTGGGTTCCCTTACCCTGCTGCTCTCCACCCGGGCGCCCGTTCCCAATAAAGTGGACATATGAATTATATATATTCTCTCCGCAGCTAAATTTTGCTCTCAGTGACATATATGTAGATATGTATAATTATAAATAACATAGACTAGTGGTGTAAGTACTAAATAAGTCATTCAAGTCAGTTAATGACCTAGAAAGGAAATTCTCACATGTATTGGACTGGTTGGGAAAGAAAAGAAGGTAGAATTTAAAGTGGTCTTTAAAGTTAAGGTAGACTTGGGGCTTCCCTGGTGGCACAGTGGTTAAGAATCCGCTTGCCAATGCAGGGGACACGGGTTCAAGCCCTGGTCCAGGAGGATTCCACATGCTGCGGAGTGGCTGGGCCCGTGCGCCACAACTCCGGAGTCTGCGTGCCACAACTGCTGAAGCCTGTGCACCACAACTACTGAAGCCCGCGTGCTACAGCTGCTGGGGCCCACGCACCTGGAGCCCGTGCTCCGAAACAGAGAGAGGCCACCACAGTGAGAAGCCCATGCACCACAACGGAGAGTAGTCTCCATTTGCTGCAACTAGAGAAAGTCCACACACAGCAACAGAGACCCAACGCAGCCAAAAATAAAATAAATTAATTAAAAAAATAAAAAGATAAAGTTAAGCTAGATGAGATAAAGAAGGGAGTGGGAAGAGTTGGAATCTCAGGTGAAGACAATTTGGGAGAAGATATGAAGCAATTTTGGTGGCTTCAGGGCTCAGGGAATAGTGCTGAAGATACTGTTAGGTCTTGGGAGACAGGTTAAAGTTGGACTAAGTTAAGGCTTAGAACTAGACTAAGCAGATTGGATAAAGAAAAGGATGTAAAATGAGGGAAGGAGAAGAATGTAGAGATAGGAATTTATATTGGAGTGAGATGAAGAGGAAGGAGAGTTACCTCACCTCTTGCAGTATCTCTGAACCTCAAGCTGTAGTGACATTAAAAATGGGAAAGAGAAGCTATACTTATAATCAAACAAACAAATAAATAGGCAAAGTTCTTGAACAGTGTTTCCCAAAAGATGGCTTAGGAATTCCTGTGGTTTCTTATACACCTTTCTTGAAGTTTCTTGTATTAATATTTAGAATATGACAGCATCTGTCTTCTGTTTCTTTTGTGAATTATCATAGTTAAGACAAGTGCTATGTCCAAATGTGCTGAATTAATTATGAGATTTCTGAAATTAATTTTAAACTATGTAATATATGAATATGTTCTTGTAAAAAATGAAAACAATTCAGACACAGCTTAAGGGCACCAATTCTTATTCTCTCTTATTTGCATACTTATGAATTCTTATAAAATATATACTTTTATAAAACAAACATTATACTGTACTTTTTTTTGCAACTTAAAAAAAAAATCCACCATTGGATTTATGAATCTTTTAAACTGCTGCATTTATTCTGTAAGATGAAGTATCCCAATTGATTTGGCCATTTACTTGAAGAAAGTCCCAACTCTTCACTGTTACTGAGCTGGACCACACAACTAGCATTTGGCGCCTTGTGCAAACACGCTGGTGTTTAAGGCATTTTTAATTACCCCTTGGTAAAGATAGCTTCTCCCAGGAGGAGGGTTCTAAGCCTAACAAACCCCGCCCCGCCTCCAGCCCACACCCAGGGGGCACGACCCCCGACCACCTCTCCAGGGCGCGTCTCTTCCCCGCCCCTTCCGCTCGCCCTCGGCAGAGCCTGTTCGGTGGGCGGGGCGTGGGTAGGCCGTGACGTCACTGCCGGCTAGACGCCATTTTGCTGGTTTGCGGCCGATCTTGGATGTGGCGGCAGCGGTGGTGAGGGCGTGGGGAAGGGTGGGGTGAGGGGGCGAGGCCGCGGCGGGGGCGGTGAAACTCTCCTCCCCCTCAGCCCCACCGCGTGGGACGGCGTGAGCGCGGTATCGGAGGCATGTCCGCCTTCTCTGAGGCTGCGCTGGAGAAGAAGCTGTCGGAGTTGAGCAACTCGCAGCAGAGCGTGCAGACCCTGTCCTTGTGGCTCATCCACCACCGCAAGCACTCGCGGCCCATCGTCACAGTGTGGGAGCGGGAGCTGCGGAAAGGTGAGTCGGCCGCGCCTCTCGGCCTCTCCCCGCCGCTCCCCGCCACCCGGCCAGTTCCCTGGCATCCCCGGGACCACCCCCCTCCTTAGGAGCCCCACTCCCCTAGCGACCCCAACTCCCGGCTGCCCCGCACCCCGCCTCCCCAGCGCCCCGGGCTCCCTGGCGTCGGTGGTCTGCGGGCCAGGAGGAGCGGCGTGTACTGCGCTTCCTGCAAAGTCGACGTTTAGTAGGTGTTGTTGAAGAAGGTATTGTATAAAGGATTAACATTTCTATTGGTTTAACGTGGAAGTAGTAGCCAGGGGCTCAGCACTCCGCACCTAATTACAGTCAGGTTTTTTCGTTGGGTACATTATAATGGAGGATAGAGGAGGGGAAAGATTGGTATGGGGAGATACTTACATTATTTCTATAACACATCAACTCAAACTTGTAAAATTAAGGGGAATCATAGTTTTAGAGCTGGGGAGTGTAAAATAAGATGCTTGATGCAATGGAAAGAACTCTGAATTTGTAGATTTTAGAGGAGATGGATTAGGGAGATTTCTTAATTTCTGGATTGCAAGTGCCTCACCTGAAAATGAGGGAATTAGATTAAGTTGATCTAAGGTCCTTTCTTGCTCTATGATTATATGCCTCTAGGGCAGCGTCTTTATTTTACAGAGCATTCTATAGTGCTCCTGTAAATGAAGTTAACTTTTTTTCAGTTGTAGTCTGCTGTCACTAAAATATCTAGAAGAATCATTTCACTACTGCAGAGCAGATTTATCCGTAAGAACTGACTGTATGATGGTACGACTGAAAATTAAAATATTTCATTTGCTTAGTCTGAATTTGTACCTTAATTCTTATTTCATTGGATAAAGAGAATGGGCACTCTTAATTGTTGTTTCAGACATCCTGATGTACCTGATATGATGGTTATTTATTAATTGTTTTAACAAGCCGTTATTAAGTAGATGCTTGTGTACTGATCCATATGAAAGCCACATTATGTATTAATATCAGAGCCAAAATGTGGCATTGGCTATATAGAATGGAGACATTCTGTATATTTTCTTGTGTATTTGCTTGTGGTTAATCCCTTAGAACAGTGGTCCCCAACCTTTTTGACACCAGAGACTGGTTTTATGGAAAACAATTTTTCCACGGACCTGCGGGGGAGCGGGATGGTTTGGGGATGATTCAAGAGCGTTACATTTATTGTGCACTTTATTTCTATTATTATTACGTTGTAATACATAATGAAATAATTGTACAACTCACTATAATGCAGAATCAGTGGGAGCCCTGAGCTTGTTTTCCTGCAACTAGATGGTCCCACCTGGGGGTGATGGGAGACAGTGATATCCTAAGTGTGTTGCTTATGTCCAGTCTACTCCATAAGATGCAGCTAAATTGTCACTTGCCACTGATTGATAGGGTTTTGATGTGAGTCTGCAAGCAGTTGATTTATTATGGTCTCTGTGCAGTCAAACCTCTCTGCTAATGATAATCTGTATTTGCAGCCGCTCCCCAGCGCTAGCATCACCGCCTCAGCTCCACCTCAGATCATCAGGCATTAGATTCTCATAAGGAGCATGCAACCTAGGTCCCTAGCATGCGCAGTTCACGGTAGGGTTCGTGCTCCTATGAGAATTTAATGCTGCTGCTGATCTGACTGGAGGTGGAGCTCAGGTGGTAATGCGAGTGACGGGGAGCGGCTGTAAATACAGATGAAGCTTTGCTCACTTGCCCACTGCTCACCTTCTGCTGTGCAGCCCAGTTCCTAACATGCCGTGGACCAGTACCGGTCTGTGGCCCAGCAGTTGGAGACCCCTGCCTTAGAAGAAGTTGATGTAGAGCCCTGTTTTTCACTTCATATGTAAGTGTATGTGTATTGGCTCTCATGGAGGAATTCACCTGTGAGTGGCCAAAAAAGTTTGAGAAACACAGATATAAATGTCTGGCAAATAGCTGTGAACTTTGAGAAGGCAGGAATTGTCTTTGTTTTTCTACCTTACTAGATACGGAAATCAGCAACAGGTTTATATTTGGGGGTGGGGTGGGGAGGGGAGAAAGAGCATAAGGATTGGTACCCAGATTGTTCTTAACTACCACAAATCAGTAGAAAAATGGCCATACTGTTAAAGGCATTTTACATAAGCGGAAACCTGAAAGGCCAATAAATGATACTCGATCTTACTAATCAAGAAAAAATAAATCAATGAAGTACCAGTTTAGACCCTTTGGTTTGCAAAATTAAAATTATGATAGGAAATGCCCTGCCAGTCCAGTGGTTAGGACCCGGCGTTTTCACTGCCTGGGGCCCCAGTTCTATTTCTGGTTGGAGAAGTAAGATCCCGGGGTACAGCCAAAAAAAAAAAAAAGAAAAAAGGTGTGACAGTACCAAGGATTGGTGAGGATGACAGGAAACAAGAACTCTCTTACACTGCTGATTGTAGTGTAAAAAAGGAGATGAACTTAGCAACCTCTAAGGAAGTTGAAGGTATATGTCCTTTGGCCTACCAGTTCCATTAATATATCCTGGAAACTCAAGAAATTATGTTTATTGTAGCCTCTTAATAACAAAATTAGATAAACACTTTAAACATCTCATTAGTTAGAGTATGGACAAACGTATTTTGTCTTTCATACATATAATACTGTCCAACAGTTTTTGTGAATGAACTAGAGCTGCATGAAACGACATGAATGTTGGGCTAAGAAAGCAAGGTGCAGACCAGTATGCTATATAGTGAAAGTTTGCAAACATGCAGAACAGTACTCTATATTGTTTACAGATATCTGTAGCTAGAACATGCATAGAAATGATTAACACCATAGTCCAAGATAGTGGCTACCATAAGGAAGAGAGGGAATGAAAATGGATCTGTGTTAACTTATAGTACATATATATGAAACATTTTTTGAAACAAATGGAAAATGATAAGATGTTCTATTAGCTGAGTTTGGGGATGTTTTCATATGTTTAAATGTTTCATAAATAGAAAGAATTAAAGGCATATAAATAGATGCTTTAGGAGGAGAGTAGTGTTGGATGATGATGGTGTTGATAGAAATGGTAGTAATAGTGGAGGTGATGATCATGCTGCTGCTGCAGCTGCAGTTCTCATTGTGCTGTGGGCTTTTCTGCCAAGGGTTTCCTTTCCTTGACACATGATTGTGGCTTTGTAGGGTGTAGCCGTTATGTCCTCCCCATTCTCTGCAGTTTTGCTCATCGTCTTTAGGATCCTCTGTTTCCTTTAGCATAATGATAGTGACAGTAATTTACTGAGTACAAGGCATTGTTTTAGGCATCTTACTGTGATATCTTGACTCCTCACATTATCTCTGCAAAGAAGTATTTTTGAAAGGAATTGATCAAATATGAAATGTCAAGAAATAAACTAAGGAAAATTAGTTGAACATTTTGTATTAAGCTAGGCATTCTTTAGTTTCTTGAAGTGTTTAAAGAAGACAAAAATGTGACATTGGTAGGAAAAATTACCGCTCAAAATATGAGAATGAGTAGGTAAAATGATACGTCAGATATGGTAATCATGCAGTTGTGAAGATTTCTCCTTTGTCTACTTTTCTTATTTTTGTCTCCTTTAAAGAAAGATAATTTCTTTTTGGAGGGATAATACCCCATGGCCCTTATGAAGACCAAAGTAGCTATAATTTCCCTGATAAATGCTATAGAGTGTAACCAAAAACATAAGTGACCATTTTGTTGTTTTGTAACAGCTCTATTGAGTTATAATTGAGATACCATACAATTTACCCATTTGGTTTTTAGTATATCATATATTGTAAAACCATCACCACAATAAATTTTAGAACATTTCATAACCCATGTCTTTTAGCCATCATTCCCGCTTCCCCACCTCTAGGCAACCACTAATTTACTTTGTTTCTATAGATTTGCCTTAAATGGAATCATATGATATATAGTCTTTTGTGACTGGGCTTCCTTTGGTTAGGATAATATCCTCTAGGCTCATTCTTGTTGCAGCATGTATTTAGTACTTCATCCCTTTTTATGGCCAAATAATAATCCATTGTATGCATTTATCCATTCATCAGTTGATAGACATTTGGGTTGATTCCACTTTTTGGCTATTATGAACAATACTGCTATGAATATTTGTGTACAAGTTTTTGTGTGGATGTGTTTTAATTTTTCTTAGATATATACCTAGGAATAGAATTGCTAGGTCATATATGAACTCTACATTTAACGTTTTGGGGAGTTGCCAGACTGTTTTCCACAGTGACTGCATCATTATATATTCCTACCTGCAGTGTATGAGGGTCCAATTTCTCCACATCTTTAACAACACTTATTATTATCTGTCTTTTTGATTATAGCCACCCTGTTGGGTGTAAAGTGTCTTGTGGTTTTGATTTGTGTTTCCCTGATGACTAATGATGTCGAGCATATTTTCATTTGCTTATTGGCCATTTGTATGTCATCTTTGGAGAACTGTCTGTTCAGATCCTTGCCCATTTTAAAATTGCATTGTCTTTTTTTTTAATTTTAGAATTTTATTTTTTTTATACAGCAAGTTCTTATTAGTTGTCTTTTATTATTAAGTGTTCTTTATGTATTTTATTTTATTTTTAATTTATTTTTATTTTTTAAAATTTATTTTTACATCTTTATTGAAGTATAATTGCTTTACAATGGTGTGTTAGTTTCTGCTTTATAACAAAGTGAATCAGCTATACATATATCTTTATGTATTTTACATACAAGTCTGTTATCAGATCCATGACTTGCAAATATTTTCTCCCATTCATTGGGTTGTCTTTTCAATTTCTTAATACTGTCTTTTGAAGGTGATTGTTTTAAACTCTGAACTTCTCAGTAGTGGGCTAAATTATAAATTAGCCCACTAATTAAATTATATGTTGCATTAATTGCTGTAGAAATATCATCCATGAACGTACCAGAATTTACAAAACAACACTGACAGGCTCTTTCCTACATGCAAGTACAAGAACAACAAATCTCTGCAAGAGTTGTAGAAAGAGAATAGATAGGAGGAAGTTCTTTGCAGTTGATTAGAGGTGCTGCTTTCAGTAGTCTAGTTGATTGAGTCCTTTACACTGCCTCTTGTTATTATGTTATTCATATTTGAGTCTTAACAAAATCATAATTGCCTCAGCCCTTTAGAGTATGTTAATTCACCCTGTATTTATTATCTTATATATGTCTAGCATTAAATATATTCCAGTAATAAAACATGTTTTTTTGGTTTTGTTTTGTTTTGGCCATGCCGCGTGGCTTGCGGGATCTTAGTTCCCTGACCAGGGATTGAACCTGGGCCACAGCAGTGCAAGTGCCAGGTCCTAACCACTGGACCGGCAGGGATATATTTATATGTCAAATATATTTCAATTAAAAAAATAAATAAGAAGAAAGAAAGTTGGTCCCTGCCCTCATAGAATTTGTAGTCTCATGGGGAGGGCAAACAATGAACAAGAAAATTGTAAATATAAATTTTGTATTAAGTGCATTTAAGGGAGGAGAACCTTAAGTAGTTAGATGGTGAGGGAAAAGATCTCTGTAAGGTGACCTTCAATTAAAGACCTCTCTGAACCAGCTATGCCATAAGTGGGGAGGAGGTATTCAGCTACTGGGATATGTGAAGATGCTGAGGCAAGAAATAGCTTGGAATGCAAAGAGCCAAACCTGGGAATGTTCAGCCCTTGAATGCTTGTTACTGTTTTTCCCCAACTGGCAACAATTAAAATATTAAAATGCCTAAAGTTTAGATTTTCCTTCTATTTGTAATCACTTGTTAAAATCAGTACTTTGTTATCAATAAACTGTATTAGACATCTTTCAGGGAACTAATTATCACTTTATATTGTATTATAGAATGGGGGTTATGTGTTGGTTAAGAAGTAGATAGTGGGTTCCTATAGGTGGTTGTTTACCAAGTTTTAGTCTGCATAATCTCAACATATTGCCTTTGATAAAGGTTCTTAAATATGTCGAATTAACATTTATATTCATGAATATGGCTTTAGGTTTGTAAGTGGTGCTGAAATAAGTACTGTATATTCTTAGATGCTCTGTTTGGTTTTAGAAAAATACAAAAGGTTAAAGAACATTTTTCATCCTCTTTAAAAACATGTAGCCGTATAAATCTTTAAAACGAAGAGATTCTGTTTTTGAATTGACAATTCAATGGCTTTTATATTATATTGTCTAATACTGTTATTTTGGACAATACTATTATACTTTTTTGTAGTTAAAATTAAACAAGTAAGTTAGACAGTGTTTATATTTTGTTAATTACACTAAGAATTTGTTTTTCTCAAATCTGTATGACTTTTATGTACCTCAGTGTAGTCATCGTCCAGCTGTAACAGTTATATTCTTTGTTAACAACTTTTAAAAAGTTAATTTCTTAAAATATCATCAAATATCCAGCTAGTATTTGTTTCCTTGATTGTCTCACATTTTTTTTTTAGCCAGTTATTTGAATCAGGATGCAAGTAAAGTTTCTTCATTGCATTTGATTATTATATTTAAGTTCCTTTACATCTATGGATTCCCTCTTTTATTTTAAATTTATTCTTTGAAAAAATCACATTGGTTGTTCCATAGATATTCTCAGCGTCTAGACCAGGGATTATCGACTGTATGATTAGAGGATCCCTTTATTTTTGTAAAAATTATTAAAGGCCCCAGATCTTTCATTTATGTGGTTTATATTTATTGGGAGTTATATTAGAAAGTGAAACATTGAAAAATATTTATTTAATAACTTATTTTAAAACTGTGGTACTAAATTGATTTTATGTTAACATAAAATGACATTTTTAATGAAAAATAACTTAAAAATATTAGAGAAAGGAGTGATTGATTTACATTTTTGCAGATCTTTATGTCTGTCTTAATTAAAGACAGCTGAATTCTCATGTCAGCTTTTGCATTCAGTCTTTTGTGATGTATATCACATAACCTCAGGAATATACCACTGTACACAGGTGAGAGGATGAGAGCGAAAAAGACAAATAATGTCTTAGTATTATTGTGAAAATAGTTCTGAGTTCATGGACTCCATGAAAGGGTTTTGAGGACCCGCCAACAATTCACAAACCAGATATTAAGAGCTAGGCCATTTCCTATTATTGATAGTTAGATCAAGAGGCTAGCACACATTGCTTTGCCTTAAGCAGACATATTCCCTCCAAAATGTTAATTCCTACTCAGTGTGAACTTAAACCAAATTTATGAAATTTCCCTTTGGGTTATAATATAATTTTCTTTAGGTTCTCTTTCCTATAACATACAGCTTTTTAAAAAATCGGATGATTTGATGTTGTTTTTATGGCTCCAAAATTTAAGGAAATTATCCTTAAATTTCTAATAAAAATAAAGGTGTGCGCCTACATTAAACAAACATAATTATAGTTCATAATTTTACAAGTGTATTTTTGAATAAAATGAAATTTTCATTTGATATGTAAAAGTTTCTCCTGTTGGTTTCCTTTACTCAGCAAATACCTATTGAGCGCCTGCTCTGTTGCTAGACCAAGGATGATTCAGTGGATAAGGGAGACATAGCTTACATATCAGTCGGGGCAACAGACTCTGCTAAATTAGTAACTTCATAGTGATACAAAAGAGAAATATCAATATAATTGGGAAACTAGCTTAGTTTAGGCACTCAGGGAAGGCTTCTTTGATTTGAGATTTGAAGTAAAGAATTTACTAGGGGCTGTACAAAGTATGTAGACATAGTTTTTACTGTTGCTTTAATTGTTTGAATGTGGTTTTATGTCAAACAAAGGTTATTTGACATTTTAAATGTAACATTTCAGTTTACAACTCCTTTTCGGAACTAGACAGGATAATAAAGTAAATATTTTAGGTAGACTTTTAATGTTTTATGTCAGCAAAGAACTTTAAGTGATTTAAGATTTTAAAATCCTTTTGTTTGTAAAAATGTATGAAGAGGATTATAATAATGAATTATTTATGTAGTCACCTTGCAATCATCTAGGTTATTTGGTCATTTTTGGTTCTCTAGCTTAACTCTTGGCTTTTATCAGGTACCTGTTAGTCTTGTTCTTTTTATAGCTTTTCCTTATCCCTTTTATATCTATAATAACTGAGAAACTAAGAAAAAAATTACAATTCTGTATACTTTCCAGGTGTATTTTTAAAAATACAGTATATTTTAGTAGGCAATAACATGCGTGTAATAAAAAATTGAAAAGTCACAAAGGCTCCTTTCCACTCTTTTACCCCCCCATTTTCCTTACCCAGAATCAGTCTGTTAAGTTTATTCTTCCAGAATTTTCTATGCATATATAGTCATCTACATATGATACAATTCCTTTCTCTCTCATGTTTAGACAAATAGTTGGATATTATATAGATTTCTCTGTGCTTTTGCTTTTTTTTTCTTTTTAATATATCTTTCAGATTATGATGTATTTATATATATGATGTTGCCTTAATTAAAAAAATGACTGCACTGTATTACATTTCATGGATGCACCAAAATTTATATAACTGTTACTCTATTGATGAACATTTAGGATGTGTCAGTTTATCTTACAGTTTATAAGTATCAATTTATGTTACTAAATATTCTTATTATTTTCTTAATGGTTTCAGCTGATAGAAGTGGTAGGCATTGGTTTATCACACCATTTTTTTGAAGTTCTTTTTACCTCCACCCATTTGAAATGCCTCCTTTAACATGCACTCAGTTTTCATATATATTTGGCATATTTGTAGACTGTCATTCTGCTCCATTCATCGGTCTACTCATGTATCACTGTCACACTCTTTATTATGTTTTCACATCTAGTAGGACATCCCGCTCCAACCCTGCACCGGCCTGCAAATTGCTCTTCTTTTTTTTTCCCAGAGTTTTCTTGTGTCTTCTTGTTTTGTTTTTCCATATAAATGCTAGAATCAACTTGTCATTTGCAAGAAAAAAATTATTTTGGTATTTTATTAGCTCAAAGAGAATTCACATCTTTTTTTTTCTTTTTTTCCTTTCTGCATGGCATGTGGGATCTTAGTTCCCTGACCAGGGATTGAACCCGTGCCCCCTGCAGTGGAAGCTCAGAGTCTTAACCACTGGACTGCCATGAAATTCCCGAGGATTTACATCTTTATGATGGCTAATCTTCTTAGGCTGAGAACCGTGCAGTCTTATTCTAAATGTATTTGTTGTAATTGTTTAAGTAACTGGTTCTCAAACTTGTTCAGGTATTAGTTCATGATGCCTTGTAAAGCCCTGTGAAGACCATCACGAAATGCACATTTAAGTTTACAATAACTGTATAACTTTGCACTAAATGTATCTCATTTAATTCTAGTACAGGCTAATAGAAGAAAGTGTCAGAGGATTGTCATGTTATGCAAAAGCACTTGAAACTGAAAACATTTACATTCATTAAGTTTTTGTTTGTTTGTTTTTGGTTTTTTTGTAAATTGGGAAAATGGTTTGCATTGGTTGATTTTTGTGATGACATTTTGGTCTAGTTCAAGGAATATTCTTCTTCAAGAGCACGTTTAAAAACCTTATCTATTTATGAATGGATGAAGAAGATGTACATATATGCAGTGGAATACTACTCAGCCATAAAAAAGAATGAAATAATGCCATTTGCAGCAACATGGATGGACTTAGAGATTGTCATACTAAGTGAAGTAAGTCAGAAAGAGAATGAAAAATGCCATATGATATCACTTGTATGTGGAATCTAAAACATAACACAAATGAACCTATCTATGAAACAGAAACAGACAGACCTAGAGAATAGACTTGTGGTTGCTAAGGGGGGCGGGGGACGGATGGCCTGGGAGTTTAGGGTTAGTAGATGCAAACTATTATATATGGAATGGATAAACAACAAGGTCCTACTGTATGGCACAGGGAACTCTTTTCACTCTCCTGTGATAAACCATAATGGAAAAGAATATAAAAAAGAATGTATATATATGTATAACTGAATGACCTTGCTGTATAGCAAAAATTAACACAACATTGCAAATCAACTACATGACAATTAAAAAAAACCCTTGTCTATTTAATTCAACATGCTGTTTTCATCTTTTTTTTTTTAACATCTTTATTGGAGTATAACTGTTTTACAATGGTGTGTTAGTTTCTGCTTTACAACAAAGTGAATCAGTATTGGAATAAATCATGTGTACTGTATTCTATTTTATAGATTATTCTTTTAAACAAGAAGGTTTGGCTAGTTAAGGACCATATTTTTCCTGAACTATCAAAAAATTCAGTTTTCTTAGTAGAAAATCATGAGTTATCTTGAAGAGCACTTGTGATGGTTAATTTTATGTGTCAAATTGACTGGGCCACAGGTGGCTTTAGATATTTGGTCAAACAGTATTTTGGGTATGTCTGTGCAGATGTTTCTGGCTGAGATAAAACATTTGAATCTGTAGAGTGAGTAAAGCAGGTTGGCCTTCTTAATGTTGATGGGCCTCTTTCAGTCAGTTGAAGGCTGGAATAGAACAAAAAGGCTGACGCTTCGGTGAGTAAGAGGGAAACTTGTCCTTCCTGACTGCCTTCTTTCCTGCCTTTGGACTTAAAGTGAGACATGGGCTCTTCCTGGATCTTGAGTCTGCTTTCTGACAAGTGCTATGCCATCAGCTCTCCTGGGTCTCCAGTTTGCTGACTGCAGATCTTGGGACTTAACAGCCTCTGTAAGCACATGAACCAGTTCCTTATAATATCTTTCTGTGTATGCACACACACCTTATTAGTTCTGTTTCTCTGGAACACCCTGAGTAATGTAGTACATAATCCAGATTTACAATTTAATTAGTAAATCAACTAATACTTAATGTGGATTTAATCCAAGTTATTGTTTTAGAATTTTAAAAATGCAGTTGATGTGCTATAACTAGCACATAGAAAACGCTTAATGATTAAGAATAGTTTCACTTTATATATTTTATTTTTAAAAATTTTTTAAATTTATTTTTATTTATTTTTTTGGCTGCGTTAGGTGTTCATTGCTGCGCGCGGGCTTTCTCTAGTTGCGGCGAGTGGGGGCTACTCTTCGTTGCAGTGCACAGGCTTCTCGTTGCAGTGGCTTCTCTTGTTGAGGAGCATGGGCTCTAGGCGCGTGGGCTTCAGTAGTTGTGGCACGCAGGCTTCAGTAGTTGTGGCGCGCAGGCTCAGTAGTTGTGGCGCGTGGGCTTGGTTGCTTCGCAGCATGTGGGGTCTTCCTGGATCAGGGATTGAACCCGTGTCCCCTGCATTGGCAGGTGGATTCTTAACCACTGCGCTGCCAGGCAAGTCCCACTTTATATATTTATAATTGACACTTTAGGTGTAATTTTTGCTTTCTTCCATCAATATGCTGATGATTCAGTATTCTTTTTTTTTTTTTTTTTTAGCAGTCTCAATGTCACTGTATTTCTTGAGCACCTCAAACTCAGCATGTACAATGCAACACTTTGTCATCTTTCCCCACTCTTGTCCCACTTCCCTGTTACTCTTCCTGTATTTCCTATTTGAGTGAAAGGGATTACTGTCTACCAGTTGCCTAATTTCAGAACTTCAAGATTATCTTGACCCCTCTCTTTATACATGCCTCACCTGCAGCTTTTCTATTGCTATTTTAACAGTATTCTGTTTGTCTTTGCTATCCCATCCCACTGCCCACCTCCTCATCTTTTACTAGCACTCTTGCAGTAATCCTACTCCTAGGTATATATTCAGAAGAATTGAAAGGAGGTATTCAAACAAATACTATACAAGAATGCTCATAGCAGTGTTATTCACAATACTCAAAAGGTGGAAACAACCTGAACATCCATTAGTGGATGAATAGATTTATGTGGTATATCCATGCAATGGAATATTATTCAGCCATAGAAAGGAATGAAATACTGATTCATGGTACAATGTGGATGAACCTCAAAAACATATTAAGTGAGGACTTACCTGGTGGTCAAGTGGTTTAAGAATCCTCCTGCCAGTGCAGGAGACATGGGTTTGATCACTGCTCCAGGAAGATCCCATGTGCTGCGGGGCAACTAAGCCAGTGCGCCACAACTACTGAGCTGATGCTCTAGAGCCCGTGAGCTGCAACTACTGAGCCCCCGCGCCACAACTACTGAAGCCCGCACGCCTAGAGCCTGTGCTCCGCAACAAAAGAAGCTATTGCAACGAGGAGCCCGAGCACCACAACGAAGAGTAGCCCCCGCTTGCTGCAACTAGAGAAAGCCTGCATGCAGCAACAAAGGCCCAACAGCAGCCCAAAAAAAAAAAAAGAAAAAATGAAGAGAAAGAAGCCAGACGCAAAAGGTCACATATCGTAGGATTTCATTTTATATGAAATATCTGTTGAATACCAATAGAATAGATGAATCCACAAAGAGAGAAAGTCATTGCCAGAGACTGGGGGGAGAAGAGTAATGGGAAATGAATGACTGTTTAATGGGTATGAGGTTGTCTCTGGGGGTGACAGAAGTGTTTTGGAAATAGGTGTAGGTGATAGTTGCACAACCATATGGTAAATGCTCCTGGATTATACACTTTAACATGGTTAATTTAATGTAATGTGAACTTTCTCTCAATTAAAAAAAAGATGATATAGGGAATTACCCAGCAGTCCAGTGGTTGAGACTCCAGGCTTTCATTGCCAAGGGCACAGGTTCGATCCCTCTTTGGGGAACTAAAATCCCACAAGCCTCACAGTGTGGCCAAAAAAATAAATAAATAAAAATATAAAAATAAAAAAAGGTGATATAAACACATTGCACTTTTATGTGTCTTTATATTGTTGTTGTCACAAACTACATTTTTTTGGTTTTTTTTGGCTGCGCGGTGCACCGTGTGCGATATGCAGCATGCGGGGTCTTAGTTCCTGACCAGAGATTGAACCTGGGCCCCCTGCATTGGGAGCGTGGAGTCTTAACCACTGGACCACCAGGGAAATCCCACAAACTACATCTTATATATGTTGTGTGCCCATCATCAGACTTATTATTATTTTATGCATTTCTATTTTAATTCACATAGGAAACCAAAAGAGAAGTTACCAACAAAAAAATAAAGTAATACTGGCTTTTATATTTACTTATGTAGATACTTTACTGATGTTCGTTATTTCTTTATATGGCTTCTAGTTACGATCTAGTGTTCTTTCATGTCCGTCTGAAGGACTCTCTTTAGCATTTCTTGTAGGAGACATCTACTACCAATAAAGTCCTTCAGGTTTTGTTTACCTTGAAATGTCTTAATTTCTTCTTCAGTATTGAAGGGTAGTTTTGCCAGATTTAAAATTCTTGGTCGACATTCCCCACCTCACCCCCATCCCCAGGGGTTTAAATATGGCATCTCATAGCCTTCTGGCCTCCACAGTTTGATGAGAAATTGTTAATCTTATTGAGGCTCCCTTGTGTTTATATGACAATGAGTCGCTAATTGCTGCTTTCAAAAATTCTTTGTCTTTGGACAGTTTGATTATAATGTTTCTCAGTGTGGGTCTCTGAGTTATTCCTACCTGGAGTTCATTGAGCTTCTTAGATTCGTAGATTCATGCCTTTTTTTTTAAATTTGGGGAGTTTTTGGCCATTATTTCTCCAGATATTCTTTATGCACCCTCTTCTCTTTCTCAGACTCCTATAATGTGTGTTTGTTGGCTTGGTGGTGTCCTACAGGTCCATTGTACTCTGTTCTCTTGCCTTTATTCTTTTTCCTTCTGCTCCCCAGACTCCATTTCAATGGTCTTATCTTCATATTTGTCATTTCTCTTTATTCTTGACATTTTCTCTGGTGTCACCTCCATGTACTTTTTATTGCTATTATTATAGCATTTAACATATAGTATTTTATTGGTTCTGTGTTGAGTTTCTTATTACTGGAGGACTGAGCCTATTCCTTTGTTTCCTCAACGTAGCATACAGTAGATACACAGTAAGTATGTGTTGAGTGAGTTACTGAATGAATGTTGCAAAGTATATAGAATCTGAGACTTTTAGAGCTAGAAGGAGTATTGCAGAATGTTTTGCTGTTTTTTTTTTAAGAGTAGTGCCTGAATTTGGAACTTTTGACATCTTAAGGCAAATATTGAACTCCATTTATAAACATTTACCTGATTGAGAGAAAGACTTGAAAAATGTCCAGCTTTTTCAGTCTATCATATTGTTCTGCTCTTGCCATATTTATCCATCTTTAGAGAAGTGGTTCTTAAGGTGTGGTGACTGGATCCCCCTTGGTGGATCACCAAGACCCTTTTAAGAGGCATATGGGACAAGGTAAAAAAATGTTTTCATAATACTACTAAGATGTTCTCTCTCCCCTGGCCCTTTTCACTGTGTTGGCATGTTCTGTGGTGGTGTAAAAGCAAAGGTGGGTGAAAACTGGTAGTGTCTAATCATTAGTCAAGGCAGAGACACCAGACTGTACCAGTAATCATTGTATTTTTCACACCACACGTTCACAGCTTAAAAAATATATCACTTACCTGACAGCGCTCATCAACGTAGCTCAGATTACTAATTTTGTTAAATCTTGACCCTTGAGTGCATGTGTCTCTGTGCATGTGTGTGCGCATGCACTTTTTTCATTGTGTAAAATATACATAACATAAAATTTAACGTTTTAACCTTCTTTTCTTTATTGTGGTAAAATATACATAATATAAATTTACCATTTTAACCATTTTTTAAGTGTACAGTTCAGTGCAGTTAAGTCCATTCACATTGTTTTGCAGCCGTCATCACCGTCCACCTCCAGAACTTTTTTCATTTTCCCAAACTGAAACTCCATTCCCATTAAACAGTAATTCCCTTTTCTCTCCCAGCACCTGGCAACCACCCATCTACTTCCTGTCAGTTTGAATTCAGCTACTCTAGTTGCCTCATTTAAGTGAAATCATACAGTTTATTCTTTTGTGACTGGCTTATTTAACTTAGCATTATATCTTCAAGGTTCATCCATGCTGTAGCATGTGTCAGAACTTCTTTCCTTTTAAAAGGCTGAATAATACTCTTGTATGTATATACCACATTTTATTTATTTGTCTGTTGATGGCACTAGGGTTCCTTCCACTTTTTGGCTATTGTGAATAATGCTGGTATGAACATGGTTTTACAAATATCTGTTTGAGTCCCTTCTTCTTTTGAGTATGTACCGAGAAGTGGAGATGGTAAATCATATGGTAATTTGATGTTAATTTTTTTAAAAATAAATTTATTTTACTTATTTATTTTTGGCTGCAGTGGGTCTTTCGTTGCTGGGCGCGGGCTTTCTCTAGTTGCAGCGAGTGGGGGCTACTCTTCGTTGTGCTCGGGCTGCTCATTGCAGTGGCTTCTCTTGTTGCAGAGCATGGGCTCTAGGTGCGGGGGCTTCAGTAGTTGCTACACATGGGCTCAGTAGTTGTGGCGCACGGGCTCCAGAACGCAGGAAGGCTCAGTAGTTGTGGCACATGGGCTTAGTTGCTCTGTGGCATATGGGATCTTCCTGGAGCAGGGCTTGAACCCATGTCCCCTGCATAGGCGGGCAGATTCTTAACCGCTGTGCCACCAGGAAAGCTCTCTGTGTTTAATTTTTTAAGGAACAACTGTACTGCTTTCCATACGAGCTGTGCCATTTTACATTCCTACTTGCAGTGCACCAGGATTCCAATTTCTGCATGTTTTCATCAGTGTCTGTTATTTTCTGTTTTTTTCTTTTTTGTTTTGAAAAAAGACATTCTAAGTGGAATGGAGTGGTATCTGTGGTTTTAATTTGCGGTTCCATAATGACTAGTAATGACTATATATGTAAGAGTTTTTTGCTAGGCTCGCTCTTCTATTTTATTGGTCTATATGTCTGTTCTTATGCCTAGACTACACTATTCTGATTACGATAGTTTTCTAGTAAGTATTGAGATCAGTAAGTATGAGTCTTTCCATTTTAATTTTCTTTTTAAATATTGTTTTGGCTATTTGGGATCATTTGGGAATCTATATGAATTTTAAGATGGGTTTTTCGATTTCTACCAAAATGCCATTGGGAGTTTGATAGGGATTGCTTTTAATTTGTAGGTTGCTTTGAGCAGTGTTATCTTAGCAATATTAAGTCTTCTAGTCCATGAAAATGGGATGTGTTTCAATTTATTTGTTTCTTTTATTTCTTATTATAGTTTTCAGTGTACAAATCTTACACCTCTTTGGTTAAACTTATTTCCTAAGTATTTTATTCTTTTTGATATAATGGTAAGTAGAATTCTTAGTTTCTTTTTTGGATCATTCATTGTTAATCTATAGAAATGCAATTCATTTTTGAATGTTTTGTATTCTGCAACTTTGCTGAATTCATTTATTAGCTCTAACAGTTTTTTTGGACTCATTAGGGTTTTATACAAGTAACATCTGTGAACAGAGATAATTTTACCTCTTCCTTTCTTATTTGGATGTCTTATTTCTTTTTCTTACCTAATTGCCATGGCTGGAACTTCCAATACTGTGTTAAATTAAAGTGGTAAAAGTGAACATCCTTCTCCTTTTCCTGATCTTAGGGGAAAAGCTGTCAGTCTTTGACTATTGAGTATTGCATTAGAGGTGATTACATATCTTTTTAATAATCTGTGTGACAAAATGAGAAGTCTACATAAAGTGCCATATACTGAATATTCTGGAGGAAATACGCCTGTGTGATTGAATTGTGAGCTAAGCCAGATGCTTTTTTCACAGAGCACCATTTTATTTGAAAACATGACAAGAGAAAGTGTGATTATTGAGACACGGATATTTGGCGGATGTTTTCTCAAAAAAATGAATATGATGAACCTGTTTTATCAAGGAAGACAACTGACAGTATTTGTTGCCCATTATAAAATTCACGTTTTCAAGCAAAAATTAGAATTTTGAGAAACTCAAATGTGCCTTCATGAGCCTGACAACTTCCCAATGCTTTTAAACACTTTTCCAGTGAAATCAATAGTGATACTTACAAATGTGATTTTTTTCTATTGCCTAATAAAATGTTTCAGCAGTTGGAATGTTTGTGTAACTCAGCAAACCAGTATCTTTCAAAAGACTTGTGCATGATGTTACAAAATTATACAGGAATCAAAGATCCATTCAAAGAGCATGGTAGCTTAAAGTATTTAATGTAAAAGAGTTTTAGCAGTTCATTGATAAGTTTTCAGATTCCATATTACAATTTAGAATCTTTTTAAAAACTACAACTTGTTGGATTTTGGTGTAGTTTCAAAGAATACCCACAATTATCTGTAAAGACTGTTAAAACACTTTTCTCTTACCAAGTTTATACCAAGTTAAAACACTTTTCTCTTTACCAAGTTTATTTATATATGTGGTCTGCTTTTTTTTTTACATTACTTTTACTAAAACAATATATTGTGGTATGTTTAATAGGGAAGCAGATATGAGAATCCAGCTGTATTCTGTTGAACTGGAGATTTGTAAAAACGTAAAACAGTATGACTCCTCTCACTTAAAATTTTTTTGATGGAAGTATATTTTTTAAACAAATGTTATTTATGTTAACATATAATTTTAAAAATTGTTTTTAAAGGAACTAGCGCATGTCTTAAGAATTCCTCTTTTTAAATTTTTAATAAGGTAAGTATTGGTGGATAAACAAAAGTTTTTGGGGGTTCTCAAGAATTTGTAAGAGTATGAAGGAGTCCTGAAACCAGAAAGTTTGAGAGCTGTTCTCAGATTAACAGAAACGATGGATGCTTTGTGTTAATTTTCTTTTAGCTCCTCTCTATCTTGCCTAGTTTAATGCAGTAATTGTTTTCGTTTTTAAAGCTTTAGCTTTCAGATTCTTTTCGAGTTAAGTCACTGAAATTGATATTAATGTTTATAAATAAATATGTAGAGTGAACACTGGATTTTGTTTCAACCACCCTCTTCTGGGAGTGCTTTTGTAGTGATTTTTTAGCTTCAAAACTAGAGGACTTAACATGAAATTTTTGAAAATACCGTTTATTTTTCTATAACTACAGATTCACATTCAGTTGTAAGAAATAATACAGAGACGTCCTGTTTACCCATTTCCAGCTTCCCCCAATGATAGCATCATGGAAAACTAGTTTAAAATAAAATTTCTATAATTATAGGTACTGCAAAACATCATAACTGTGATACTGACAATGATACAGTCAAAATATGGAACATTTCCATCACCACGAGGAACCCTCATGTTGCCTTTTAAAAAATTTTTAACATCTTTATTGGAGTATAATTGCTTTACAATGGTGTGTTAGTTTCTGCTTTACAACAAAGTGAATCAGTTATACATATACACATGTTCCCATATCTCTTCCCTCTTGCGTCTCCCTCCCTCCCACCCTCCCAATCCCACCCCTCTAGGTGGTCACAAACCACCTAGCTGATCTCCCTGTGCCATGTGGCTGCTTCCCACTAGCTGTCCACCCTACGTTTGGTAGTGTATATATGTCCATGCCACTCTCTC
>NC_041232.1:48694940-48695627 GCF_002837175.3 Physeter macrocephalus | reverse complement strand
CTTTTTATGGCTGAGTAATATTCCATTGTATATATGTGCCACATCTTCTTTATCCATTCATCTGTTGATGGACACTTAGGTTGCTTCCATGTCCTGGCTATTGTAAATAGAGCTGCAATGAACATTTTGGTACATGACTCTTTTTGAATTATGGTTTTCTCAGGGTATATGCCCAGTAGTGGGATTGCGGGGTCGTATGGTAGTTCTATTTGTAGTTTTTTAAGGAACCTCCATACTGTTCTCCATAGTGGCTGTATCAATTTACATTCCAACCAACAGTGCAAGAGTGTTCCGTTTACTCCACACCCTCTCCAGCAATTATTTTTTCTAGATTTTTTAATGATGGCCATTCTGACCGGTGTGAGATGATATCTCATTGTAGTTTTGACTTACATTTCTCTAATGATTAAGGATGTTGAGCATTCTTTCATGTGTTTGTTGGCAATCTGTATATCTTCTTTGGAAAAATGTCTATTTAGGTCTTCTGCCCATTTTTGGATTGGGTTGTTTGTTTTTATGTTATTTAGCTGCATGAGTTGCTTGTAAATTGTGGAGATTAATCCTTTGTCAGTTTCTTCATTTGCAACTATTTTCTCCCATTCTGAGGGTTGTCTTTTGGTCTTCTTTATGGTATCCTTTGCTGTGCAAAAGCTTTTAAGTTTCATTAGGTCCCATTTGTTTATTTTT
>NC_041232.1:48692122-48692845 GCF_002837175.3 Physeter macrocephalus | reverse complement strand
GTTGTTACTTCTCCTTTTTCATTTCTAATTCTATTGATTTGAGTCTTGTCCCTTTTTTTCTTGATAAGTCTGGCTAATGGTTTATCATTTTGTTTATCTTCTCAAAGAACCAGCTTTTAGTTTTATTGATCTTTGCTATCATTTCCTTCATTTCTTTTTCATTTATTTCTGATCTGATCTTTATGATTTCTTTCCTTCTGCTAACTTTGGGTTTTTTTTTTTCTTCTTTCTCTAATTGCTTTAGGTGCAAGGTTAGGTTGTTTATTTGAGATGTTTCCTGTTTCTTAAGGTAGGATTGTATTTAAACTTCCCTCTTAGAACTGCTCTTTCTGCATCTCATAGGTTTTGGGTCGTCATGTCTCCATTGTCATTTGTTTCTAAGTATTTTTTGATTTCCTCTTTGATTTCCTCAGTGATCACTTCGTTTTTAAGTAGTGTATTGTTTTGCCTCCATGTGTTTGTATTTTTTACAGATCTTTTCCTATAATTGATATCTAGTCTCATAGTGTTGTGGTCGTAAAAGATACCTGATACTATTTCAGTTTTCTTAAATTTACCAAGGCTAGATTTGTGACCCAAGATATGATCTATCCTGGAGAATGTTCCATGAGCACTTGAGAAAAATCTGTATTCTGTTGTTTTTGGATGGAATGTCCTATAAATATCAATTAAGTCCATCTTGTTTAATGTATCATTTAAAACTTGTGTTTCCTTATTTATTAT
>NC_041232.1:48681699-48691415 GCF_002837175.3 Physeter macrocephalus | reverse complement strand
ATTTAATTTTTGATAGTTTGATTAATATGTGTCTTGGCGTGTTTCTCCTTGGATTTATCCTGTATGGGACTTTCTGTGCTTCCTGGACTTGATTGACTATTTCCTTTCCCATATGAGGGAAGTTTTCAACTATAATCTCTTCAAATATTTTCTCAGTCCCTTTCTTTTTCTCTTTTTCTTCTGGGACCCCTATAATTTGAATGTTGGTGCATTTAATGTTGTCCCAGAGGTCTCTGAGACTGTCCTCAGTTCTTTTCATTCTTTTTTCTTTATTCTGCTCTGCAGTAGTTATTTCCACTATTTTATCTTCCAGGTCACTTATCCGTTCTTCCTCAGTTGTTCTGCTATTGGTCCCATCTAGAGTATTTTCAGTTTCATTTATTGTGTTGTTCATCATTGCTTGCTTCCTCTTTAGTTCTTCTAGGTCGTTGTTAAATGTTTCTTGCATTTTCTCTATTGTATTTCCAAGATTTTGGATCATCTTTACTATCATTATTCTGAATTCTTTTTCAGGTAGACTGCCTATTTCCTCTTCATTTGTTAGGTCTGGTGGGTTTTTACCTTGCTCCTTCATCTGCTGGGACTAGTGCCTGTGTTCTGGTGGATGAGGCTGGATCTTGTCTTTCTGGTGGGCAGGTCCACATCTGTTGGTGTGTTTTGGGGTCTCTGTAACCTTATTATGATCTTAGGCAGCCTCTCTGCTAATGGATGGGGTGTGTTCCTGTCTTGCTAGTTGTTTGGCATAGGGTGCCCAGCACTGTAGCTTGCTGGTCGTTGAGTGAAGCTGGGTGTTGGTGTTGAGATGCACATCTCTGGGAGATTTTCGCCGTTTGATATTACGTGGAGCTGGGAGGTCTCTTGTGGACCCTGAAGTTGGTTCTCCCACCTCAGAGGCACAGCCCTGACACCTGGCTGGAGCACCAAGAGCCTTTAATCCACACGGCCATCACAGCTCCGCTTGCTCCTGCTTGGTGGCGGAGGCGGCAGCCTCATGTTGCCTTTTAATAGCCTCATCCACCTCAATCCCGGCACACCCCTACTTAACCCCAGTTTATTGAATTTTTCTTTCATGTGTTATGCTTTTAGTGTCAAGTTTAAGAACTCTGCTAAGCCCTGGATTCCAAAGATTTTCTTCCCTGTGTTTTGTTCTAAAATACTTATAGTTTTGCATTTAAGTCCATGATACATTTTGAGTTAATTTTTATATAAGGTGTGAAATTTAGGTGAAGGTTCAAGTGCTCCAGCACCATTTGTTGAAAAGTCAGGCTGTCTTTCCTTTATTGAATTGCTTTGCTCCTTTGTCACAATTGACTTGAGCGTATTTGTGTGAGTCTGTTTCTGGGTTCTCTGTCCTATTCCATTGATCCATGTGTGTCTACCTCCACCAATGCCAAGTAATCTTGATAGCTATATAAGTCTTGAAATTGGGTAGATTGATTCCTTCCACTGTATTCCTTTGCAGAATTGTTTTAGCTACTCTGGTTCTTTTGCCTTTGTCTATAGACTTTAGAGTAATCTGGTCTCTATCAATAAAAATTATTTTGCTGGGATTTTGATAAGAGTTGCATTAATCCTGCATATCAGTTTAGGGAAAATTGACCTCTTTATTATGTAACATCTTCTAATCCATGAACATGGTATATTTCTCCATTTATTTAGATCTTCGTTGACTTTTTTTAATCAGTATTATGTAGCTTTCAGCATACAAGTCCTGTACGTGTTTTGTTTTATTTACACTTAAGTATTTCAGTTATTTTGAGCAATTTAAAGGGATATTGTATTTTTAATTTTATTTTTCTCATATTTATTCCTAATATATTGAAATACAACTGATATAATAGCCAAGACATGGAAACAACCTGAGTGTCTATCGAGAGATGAATGGATAAAGAAGTTGTGAGATACACACACACACACACACACACACACACACACACACACACACACACACACACACAGAGAGCAGAATATCATTCAGCCTTAAAGAAATGAGGAAATGCTGCCATTTTTAACAATGTGGATGGACCTTATGGACGTAATGCTATGTGAAATAAATCAGAGACGGAAATACTGTATGATCTCACTTATATGTTGAATCTTTAAAAAAAAAAAAAAGCCACAAACCCAAACTCAGAAAAAGAAATCAGATTTGTGGTTGTCAGAAGTCAAGGTGTAGGAGGGGGAATTAGAAGAAGGTGGTCAAAAGGTACAAACTAACAGTTCTAAGATAAATAAGTAGTAGGGATGTAACATACAGTAGGATGACTATAATTAACACTGTTGTATGATATGTATGACAGTGTTAAGAAAATAAGGCCTAAGAGGTCTCATCACAAGGAGAAGAAAATTTTTTTATCTTTTTGTTTTTGCGTCTATATGAGATGATAGTTAACTTACTGTGGTAATCAGTTCACAGTATATGTAAACCAAACCGTTATGCTGTACACCTTAAACTGATATAGTGCTGTATGTCAATTATATCTCAAAAAACTGGGGTGGGGGAAGCAGCTTTTTCTTTATTTTTATGTGTCAATTTCTTTTTTTTACTTTTATTATTTCCTCATGCTTCCTTGTGTTTATTTTGTTCTTCTTATTCTAGATTTTTGAGATGGGAGCTTAGATTATTGATTTTAGACTTGTTCATCCTTTCTAGTGTGTGCATTTAGTGCTGCAAGTTTCTCTCAGCACTGTTTCAGCTTTATCCCACAAATTTTGTATTTTCAACATATTTGCATATGCTAGTTGAAGCATTTTTATGATGGCTGCCTTAAAATCTTTGTCAATAATTCTCAAATCTCTGTCATCTTAGTGTTGGCATCTATTGACTGACTTTTTTCGTTTAGTTTGAGAGCCTCCTGGTAGTTGGTATGATGGAAATTTTGCTTGATCCATAGATTTTTTTGTATTATATTATGTTATGAGACTCTGGACCTTACTTAATCCTGTTTTAGCTGGGTTTCTCTGACAGTACCCCATTAGGGGAAGGAGGTGTTCTTTGTTACTGTTGGGTGTGAGTGGGAGTTCTGGCTCCCCACGAGACTTCCACTGATACTACAGAGTTGCTGGGCCACGGTGGAGGTGCTGACTTTCCACTAGGCCTTCTGTGACACCACCCCAGTGAGGAGTGCCTCCTTACTGCTGGGTGGGGTGGAAGTCCAGGCTCCCTCCTTTGCCTTGTCTGACACTACTCTGGAGAGGTGTTGGGCTTCCACATTACAGCCTTTGCTGGTGTGGATGTGAGTGGGGTCACAGATTTTTCTTTTTTCTCTTTTCTTTTCCTTTCTGCGGTGTGTTTGGTTGGAGTAGATAGGGTATTTTCTAAAAGTTTTCTGTCTTGCTTGGCTGCCCTTTTCCTGCTCCTTTGACAAGAGTGAGAAGGCTTTTGTTGGAACTTTTTATATCTGCACCTGTTAGGATTTCTGGGTTGCTGGCCTCTTCAACTTTGAATCTGAGATATATGAGGCAAAATGAAAACTCTGGGAACTCACCTCGTGTTGAACTCCCAAGGTCCCTAGCCAGTCTGCTGCCTTTTCTTTTCCTATGTTTCGTTTATTTGTAATGTCTAGGATTTGTAGTTGTGCTTTGCAGGAGGAATAGGGAAAAGTATGTCTGCTCTATCTTCTCAGAAGCAGAAGTCCTCTACAAATTGGAGGACTGTTGGAATTGGTACACATCATTTGGAACTCTGAGACTAGTGCTTTCTACCAGTATTTCCTTGTCTTTGATATTATAGGATATTTTCAGGTTTGCCTGTTGTGTTAGTATTTTAACAAGCTTATTTTAATGTAACTGTATGCTAAACACTAAATTTTACTTTTTATCAGTTTAAAACATACATTTGTTGTATGTGTTTTAAAGTACAGTAGTATGTAAAACTGCTAAGTAAAAATTGATTGCAGAGAGGTCAGATATTCCCAGATTAATCTGTAAATGCAGGGCAGTCTGTAAGAAATTTAAAACATTCTATAGATCATTGGGAAAAGTGAATGTGGAGGAAGAGCCAAGGCAGTCTTTGTCTTGTGAATTTTGACAGTTTTGAAGGGAAAACAATAATGGAAGTACCGTGCCCTTTTAGGTATCCACGCAGACTGTAAAGACATTGAAATTAGAAGAGTATGATGTTGGTAGAGGAAGAGAAATATATATATGAAAGGAACAGAGTAGAGATTTGTGAGAAGACCTATTTTACGTGGGCATTTGGTAAATTAGACACTTGAAACTCATGTGATAAGAGATGGAATATTAATAAATGATTCTTAGTTTCCTAACTAATATCATATGAAATTAATCCAGTTGAATTAAAGATATAACATTGAAAAGAATCAACTATGGAGTCATGTAAGAAAATACGTATTTATAATCATTTCTAGTTTGGGATCATGAAAGGACTTTCTAAATACAATATAGGTCATGAGTCATGTAGGAAATAGATTTGGCTACATAAAGTTATAAAATCCCTGAATGCAGAAAATATCAAATTTTAATTTAAGCAACAGATTTGGAGAAAATATTTGCACTACCTAAAATGGGAAAAAGCTAATATGCATAACATATAAAATGCTCCTGTGAGTTGATAAAAAACAAACAGCTCAGTAGGAAAATGGGGAAAATGATGTGAGTGGGGAACTTGAATTGAATTCCTTCAATTTACAAAAGAAGGAATATAAATGACTGAGAAATCAGCTTTAGTAATATATAGGGAATTGCAAATAAAAACAGGATCATTTTACTCCCGAGAGATTGGCAAAGATCTTAAATATTAATAGTATTATGTTGATGTTGGGAAATGAGTATTTTCATGTGGTAGGAGTTCAAACAGGTTGGCCTCTTTGGTGGGCAACTTGACAATATCTGTCAAAATTTAAACTGCATACATTTTAACCTATCACCTCTGCCTGTCAGAATCTATCCTATAGAAATACTCAGGTTTACAAACATAAAAGGTAGTAAAGATTTGAAACAACTTATATATATATGTATATATGTATGTATATATATATATATATCATGTGATTAAGTAGTTATTAAAAGGAATGAGGCTCTTAAAGAGAGTTTGTAACAGATCTGTTTATGAACACAAAAATGCTTTGGATATATGAAGATTGAAGAAAACTGTTTGTAAAACATTATGTGTAACATGATCTTACTGAAGAAAAAATTCTGTGTATGTGTATATCTGTGAATAAGTATATAGTATTTGCAAAGGCACATTAAATGGTATGAACAGGATACACATACTGAATAACTCATTCATGGTGAGGGTGTGGAGATGAAAGGAGATTCACTTTTTATGCTCAATTTTTACTTAATTTTAAAATTAACTGTTTATGATAGACTTAAAATTATATACAAAAGTAAGTAAAGACAGTAAGATTTTGAACTTCCATGAACCCATCACCCAGCTGCAGCGTTACCAACGTTATACCTTTCTTGTTTCATCTACCTAAATCTTTCCTACCCTGATACCTACTTTTTTCCCTGTTTTTTTTTAAAGCAAAACCCAGACTTCAAACCATTTAAAACACATATGTCAGTATATATTTATAATAGATAAATTAAGCCTTATATTAAAATTTTAATGTAATTGTAAGAGCTCTGTCACACCGAACGAAGTTAACTTTGATTTTTGATTTTTTTTGAACCTAGTCCATGTTCAGTATCCTAGATTCCTTGAAAAATGTCTCTTTATAGTTAATGTTCAAAGTAGAATCCGAAAAGGTCCACTCATGACATTTGGTTAACAGTTCTCTTTAATTTGTGTCCCCTCTCCCCTCACATTTTTTTCATGTAGTTTACTTGTTGAGACTGTGTCACATGGACTATAGAATTTCCCTCCTTAGGCATTTGGGTAATTCTACCCTTATGGTGTCATTCCCAAAGAATACTGCATTGCCTGTGTTATGCACTTCCTGCTGCATCACATTAAGGGATACCTAATGTCAAGTTGTTCTATATTTAGGGATGAGATTGATCAGTGGATTCAGTTGTTATCATTATGAATCCATTATAAAGTTCCTCATCACTTTTTACCCAGTGATTTTAGCAGCTTCTGATGGTGGTTGGTTAGACTCCTTATTTTATCAGGAGTTTCAAAATTATGAATTTCTAGTTCTTTTATTCTTTCTGTGTTTTTTATGCAGAATTCTTTTCTAACAGTGGTTCTCAAAAAGTGTAGGCCTCTGCAGCATCAGTATCACCTGGGAATTTGTTGGAAATGCAAATTCTTGGGTCCTATCCCAGACGTACATCAGAAACTATTGGTAGGAACCAGTTATCTGTGTATTAACAAGCCCTCTAAGTGGTTCTGAGGCATGCTGCAGTTTGAGCATTTGTTGCATAAGAACTTTCTTCATCAGCCATTGTTGACTCTGAAATACAGTTCATCCAGGAAAAGGAGGATAAATGGCTTATTTTTTCCCCCTTGTCAGCTGAATTAGTTCTTTAGCAACCTTTTTTTTTAAGTATTTTTTATGAACTTATGGATTTTTAGCTGTTTATGTTTCAGACCATTGTAGTCGTTCTTTTTGATACTCTTTTGCCAGTGGCAGCATCTTGGGGCATTGCATGTGTCCTTTGGATACAACCTTGGTAGTTTTTAAAATAGCTTTCTTACTTTCTATCACGACGAGATGTTACAGGCTCATCTTATGTAGTTCCTGCTTTTATTAACAAAATGTTATTTAGGGACCGTAGTATGTGTTGATTGATTTCAGTGCATTTCTTTGGGTGCATTTAATTACTTTAATACTTCTTTCATTGGTAAATGGGGATAATAACTTATTCTGTAGGGTTGTTTTGAAGACTAAATGAGGTACATAATAAACTTTTAGAACAGTGCCTAGGTCATAAGAAACTAGTCAATATTATTTTAAAGATATTCTTTTTTTTTTTTTTTTTTTTTTTTTTGTGGTACGCGGGCCTCTCACTGTTGTGGCCTCTCCCATTGCGGAGCACAGGCTCACTGGCCATGGCTCACAGGCCCAGCCGCTCCGCGGCATGCGGGATCCTCCCAGACCGGGACACGAACCTGTGTCCCCTGCATCGGCAGGCGGATTCTCAACCACTGCACTACCAGGGAAGCCCTTAAAGATATTCTTCATAGGCCAAAAAAGTTTTAGTTTCAGTTCCACTCTATAAGCATAATGTGAATATACAATATGATGTGTATTCTTTAGAACTCTTCCATTTCACAATGTCTTGTATAGTGGTGTAATGGACCAGGATGAAGTTTGTGCTTTTCAGGATTTTAAGAATTCATTTGTTGTGTATACCAAAATGAAGGTTTTTAAAATTTGAGGAAGCAGAATTGCCTTGGGCCTTTTAGAATGGGAAAGATGTCCATTTGTCTGGGCCTAGGTGGAGTTTTCTTTTAAACCAGACATTGAGACAGGAGAGATCATGGGTAAATGCCCTGGCAGGACAGAGTCAGTTGGTGGAGCACCAAGTCAGTACTACCCAGAAGCCCTTTTCAGCATGGAGGCTCAAGTTAATCCTTTAATATATAGCTCATATGTTTCCCTGTTATGACTTTTTTGCTGGTAACTCTTGATCCCCCTCAAATTCTTTCTTGATCTTCCCCCAGAGTAAAGCTATCTACTGTGTGTGTGTGTGTTTGGATGTGTGTAATTCAATACTATTAGATATCTTTCTATATTTGTATATAAATCTATCTCATTTTTTAACAGCTATACAGTATTGGATTGTATGAATGTACCATGATTTAATTAGTTCTCTCTTTTGTGTTTTATCATTAATATCCTTAGTGATTTCTTTGTGCATTTATGAGAAGACACCCATAGGGTAAATTCCTAGAAGTGAAATTTGCAGGGTCAAGGGATTTGTGCATTTACATTTTTCATAGATATTGCCAAATTATTTTTCTAAGAAGTCGCACTAATTTATATTTTAATCACAATTTCTGAAGGTATCTAAAGGTGATAATCTTACCCATATTCTTGCCAACTTTAGTTAGTGTCAGACGTTCATCTTGATCAATCTAACAGGTAGAAAATGAGAGTTGGTTTTAATTGCTTAACATTTGTACTTTTTGACCTTCCCCTTCACACTACTTGTGTATTTTTCAGTGGGGTTATGATTTGTGAGAACTCTAGAATGGAGGAGGGGAAAGGAAAATATTTGAACTCAATACACTGAAAATAAGAAAGAGTGCTAGATCTGTAAGAAAGTTTGTCTTCCATAAACAGAATTTGAAGTTGAGGTTTCTGAAAGTAGTGTAATTTTACATGTGTTCCCCTTTCAGCTGCTGGGTGAGGTTAAGACCAGAAGCTAAGTTAGTAGAACAAATAATTAAAGACATAGGTTTAGGCCAAAATTTATTGATTTACTAAATGTTGAGCAAATTATGAATCAGCTGCTGGCCTTGATTCCATAGATTGGTAGATGAGACTGACAATTGTTGCTTTAGATGGAATTCAGTTGGGAAGCACCAGATTGAATAAAAACAATTAGAGTTGGAGTAAATGCTCCATAGGAAAAGTATGAGGTGGTATGAGAGCATATCAGGGCTGCCTAACCTATATGTAGTGGGTGGTCAGGGAAAAATTAGAGGAAACCATTTAACTGAGGTCTAAAGCATGGGTAGGAGTTGGGGAAATTAGAGGAGTAGTAGTGTTGGGCATGAAGAGAGAGTAGTGTAGAGGTGGAGACAGACCTTTTTGGGCCTTTGGTTCATGGTAAGGGTTTAAAATGTTATCTGGAGAACAGTAGAAAATCCTTGAAGGATTTTAAGCAAGGGATAGGCTACCAAAAGTGTGAGGCATCCTGGCAGTGATACAGGAGTATGCCAGCTCTATCCATTTTTCACCCACCTCAGCCATTAAGAAGCAGCCATCTGTGTCTGACTGAACTGTTTGTCCTGTCTGGAATCGGTAGGATCTATTCAAGAACCATCTGTTGATTATGCATTTTCTGTGGCAAAGAATATTACTAACTTAGAGCAGTTTCTGCCTTACAGCCACCTATCCATCCATATGAACATGTTTTCTAGTCTGTGATTCAGTTTATCAGGGAAATAAATAAATAAGGCTGTCCAACAGTTGTTAATAAATCCTTAATAGATTTTTGTTTCAAGATAATGGCTTTTCTTCTGATGTCCTTCTATAAGAACTGCAGTAATGCTCATTGGTGTGTGTGTGTACGTGCATGTGTGTATATATATATATATTTGTTAAATTTTTTTTGCTGCTTCTCTATATAGAATGCTTCCCTTGGGAAGAAGGTTCCTATGTTTACAGATAAAACAAAATTTTTTTAGCTATTTGTTGTATTTATCAGCATTATCATCTACTGTGGTTGTAAATTTCAATCTACATAAAACACAGTGATTAAATTAGATTATGATATTCTGTATCATATCAAAACAAGTAGGCATATGGTCTGAACAGTGTAAGAAAATAAGTAATGATCCTATCACTTTCTGATTATGAAGAAGTAAAACTAGATTATGAACTCAGTATGAATTAGTGAGACTAGATGGCATTTTTGTAATCCTTTGAATAAGTTTGTTTCCTATTGTTTACTAGTCTGGATTCTTCTTTCTGAAGCTTTGTAATTGATCCTTATGTGAATTGTTTGTGAATTATTGTGTATCCATTTCTTACTTGTGTGATGAACTAAACTTGTATCGCCCTTTTTGGGGAGTATGCTCAACTTTTTTTTTTTTTTTTTTTTTTTTTTTTTTTTTTGCGGTACGCGGG
>NC_041232.1:48679639-48681519 GCF_002837175.3 Physeter macrocephalus | reverse complement strand
GTCCCCTGCATCGGCAGGCGGACTCCCAACCACTGCGCCACCAGGGAAGCCCCTCAACTTTTTAGATAATACTATGTTCTCTTATATTAGCCAGCCAGATTTTATTATTATTATTATTTGTTTTGATGTACCTATTCACATACAGGGGCCCTGGAAAAGGGCTATACTTAGTACCTACAGGAGCTTAAGATTTAGTTCAGTGAGGTGAGATATAAGAAAATGGTTTCTCACAATATGTTGACTAGTCCTTACTTGGCTTATATTGGTACAAACATAGCAGTATACACACAGACTAACGGGGATATAATATTGAATTTATGGTTGCTTTCTCTGGTGGTGTCATATATTAGTGAAGAGAAAGAATTAAAAAAAGAGAACTAACATACTTAGTCATGTGACCTATCATGTGCCAGTTTGTAGGGTGCCTGCAAACTCCTGATTGAACAGGAAAGGTTATTTTTGGTCTGTGTCCAGCATGGTCCCTGGCACATAGCAAACATTAAATAAACGCTAGTTAAATTGAATGGAAGATTGATAAAATAGGTGTCTTTATAAGGAACCTGTGAACTGTGAAAACGTAGAAGTTGATTACATCAGACCCATTATTTAGCCTTATATTCTGTTGCCAGTAGACTTATTTCTTTAAGAAATTATGAAATGGCTTGTTTGCCCTTTTTGTTAACTTTGCTTGTCTTAGTAACAATATTTGGCTCTGTTATTTATAACTTATAAAAATTTATTTGAAAATCAGTTTTGTGATTTTCTTTTGGAATTGCTTGTTGTGATTTGTTGCATTAGTTTATTATTTGCTCTACATAAAGTTTTAAATGGAAGTAAACTTTTTTCCCTGAAAATCTGGAAAAGGGTATAATTTATGGCAATTTCTAGTTTTTCTCATTTTTTAGCCTGGGTTCCACAAGGACAGAAATGAAAATGATGTTTTGGTATTTGGATTCCATACTAAAGCCATGCTCCTGGTACAGAGTTCATTCTTTGGAATATACTGGGAACTGTATGTTGAAATCTTGAAAATTTTTACTTTAGTGTACATTGCAGAAATGATTCTGAATTATTTTCAAGAGATTAGTAGCTCACAAATTTTAAAAAACAGTGTAAAATGTATACTTTTAAATGTTTGTGGTAAAATAAACATAACAAAAAATTGACCTCTTTAATCATTTTTAAGTGTGACGTTTAATGGTATTAAGTACATTTATCCTGTTATGCAACTATCATTAGCATCCATCTCCAGAACTCTTTTCCTCTTATAAAACTGGAACTCTATACCTATTAAACATTAACTCTCCATATCTCCCTCACCCTAGCCCCTGGCAATCACCATTCTACTTTTTCTTTGAATTTGACTATTCTAGGCACCTGATATAAATGGAATCATACAGTATATGTCTTTCTGTGACTGGCTTGTTTCACTTAACTTGATGTCCTCTGGGTTCATTCATATTGTAACATGTGTCAGAATGTCCTTTCTTTTTAAGGCCGAGTAGTATTCTATTTGTATGTATATACCACCTTTTGCTTATCCATTCATCTTTTGACAGACACTTGGATTGCTTCCACTTTTTGGCTGTTGTGAATAATACTGCTAACATTCTAAAATATTTTTGTTGAGTTGCTACTAAATCTTCTTTAAAGGTAGTATCCTCTTTCATTTATGACAGTAGGCATAGTCCAGTTGTAAAGAGGGAATGCTTTGGAGTTGGACTTTTAGGATTCAATTCATGGCTGATCCCTTCCTGTCTATTTCACTGTGGGCAGATAACCTTTTTTTTTTTTTTTTTTGTGGTATGCGGGCCTCCCTCTGTTGTGGCCTGTCCCGTTGCGGAGCACAGGCTCCAGACGCGCAGGCTCAGCGGCCATGG
>NC_041232.1:48659084-48679558 GCF_002837175.3 Physeter macrocephalus | reverse complement strand
TGGGATCCTCCCAGACCGGGGCACGAACCCGGTTCCCCTGCATCGGCAGGCGGACGCGCAACCACTGCGCCACCAGGGAAGCCCCGCAGATAACCTTTTTGATGTCTATTTTTATTCAGCTGCCAAATGCAGATAATAATGGTACCTTACATTATATGGATTAAATTAGGTTATTTATATATATATATATATATATATATAAAGTGCTTAGAACAGATTTGAGTATTTAAACTCATTTTGATGCTAAGAAGGCAAATACTTGGATTAAATAATACTTCTAATACTTGGATTAAATAAGGCCTTTTCTTTGTGTGAGGTTTTTTGTGGGCAGAGGCAGGGGTAGGTACAAAAAAAAAAAAGATAGGGTTGAATACTGGGAAAGTTACCATTATTATCATTTTCATGGGAAAGAGTCCTGGTATCTTAACCAGTTATACTCTATGGCTTGACTAACCAGACAAGACAGAAGAATCAGAAATTGGTCTCTGTTATCGCCATCTCTCCCTTATCTTTATTCTATGCCAGCAACTTTGAAAAGCACGAAAATTGGTGGGCTGCAACTTTAGACAGGCAAACCAGGTTATGCAGTGGGTGGCACAGGTTTGTAAGGTCTGATCAGTTGTGACTCAGTATTTTACAGTTTCTTATGAGAGGGTTGGGATGCTAGTTTCCCCTAGAAGAAAAATGTGAACTCAAGAGTGGGTTAAATTTTAAAATGAATACTCACATCTTGAGGACCAAATGAACCTGGCCCAAATATTTGTCTTAAATCCAATAAACTGGCCCACATGAATAGTGCACTGGATTATCAGTCCTGATCATAAGTCCCCTACACCATTGTGATGTGGATGCCACAAAGTATGTTGTTTCTGAATATAATTGTACAACTTTGAATGATTCAATTTTAATTCTAGTAAAATTGTATTATGAAAATAGTCAATATAAAAGATTGTGTTCAACTAATAGGTTTTCCTTTTATATATGAATCTTAAGTCATATTCAATACTACTATGCCACTTAACATTGTAACACAGTAAAAAATGGATTCTGGTCAGCAATTAGTGAAATCTTATCTGCTCTTTTAGGAGGATGACCATACCCACAGAATATAGTGAGTAGGGGCATATTTTTGTCAAGATGAATCAGTTATTTAAGGCCATGTAATCGAAAGGGGGGAAAAAATCTAAACTTTGTCCATTTGGTTTCCCTAACATTTACTCTATTAGCTTGGCAAATATTTATTTCATAAGCAAAAAATATGTAATTGATTGAAGTGATGTCTCTTTCAACCTATTTTACATTTTGTATCCTTTTGTTTGACAATAATGTTGAGTTTTAAATCAACATGGGTATTAAAATAGTCATAAATTCAGTTAAGATTTAGGGTACCATTTTAGTAACATGACCAATCACCATCTTAAGTGGCTGTATTTCATGTAGTGTTTAATAGTTTTAATAAAATTTAGTACAGGATAGTCAGATGTGAGGATTTCTGTGTATAAAACTATTAGTTTGGAAATAATTAAGACTAGCAATCAAGGATTGCTCAGGCAAGGTGGATTCCAGTGAGAAGGATTCTGGGAGGTTGGGAGGACGTATGGACTGGCATCTCCTCTCTCTTGTGACCTTTCCCAAATTCTTCTGGTTTGTGGTAACTTGTTAGTTCCACGTTCCGAAGCAGGACCTTCTGTTGTAAGATAACTCATGCAAGTGGTTACTATCTTGCCTGGACAGAGCAGGCGGTTTTGGTCAGTGTTTCCCTTAACAGTCTCTTCGTCTCACACCGGCTCTGCCAGACACAGGCGAGGAGAGGCCAGGGCCTCCCTCAAGCTGCGGCCTCGGCTTCCTCCCCGCCCGCCTGCCCACCTGACAGCTGGTCCGTCCCTGGCCCTGTGGTGCTCATGTGCACGACACGAGGTGGTAGTATTTTTATTTTTAAGGTTTGATTTTTTTTTTTTTAAATATAGAATTAGGCTTTTTATCTTGTGTCATGTAACAGTCTATTTCCTTACCACCAATTTCTTTTTAATTTTGGATTAAATAATTTGGAGTAAATAAATAATTTTCTTTTGGTTAAAAAAAAGACTAATCAAGGATAAGTGGTTTGGGCGACTTAGAACTGTAAGGAAACAGATATTTCATTGACTATCTCTGCCTCTTAAGTTCTCTTTTTTCCTTACATGAGTGATCTTCAGAAACCAGAGTAGTTATCTTTTAAAGAATAATGACTTGCTAAGTTTGGTAGTAGAATGAGAAGCTAGGGTTGAACATAATACACAAAGGTTAGTAAGTTTGTCTAGTTCTCAAACTGCTTAATTCAGGTATTGAGAAAGTTTGTCTAAATTAAGTGAGGATATTTTAATTAGGTTAAATTTTTTTTTTTTTTTTTCAGCCAAACCAAACAGGAAGCTTACTTTTCTCTACCTAGCTAATGATGTCATTCAGAACAGCAAAAGGAAGGGGCCAGAGTTTACAAAAGATTTTGCACCAGTTATAGTGGAGGCTTTTAAGCATGTTTCAAGGTATGATAATTGTTTTGGGTACTAGGTAACCTGTTGTAAATGCCTAATGTGTCCTTTTGCTAAAACTTGCCTTAAGACATTAAAATAAAAAAACAAAGTATATATTTCTTTGAGGTTTTCACTTGAAAAGACTTACCTGTAATGGCATTTGTAAATGTGTTAAATACTTGCTGTGAAGGAAACATTTTTTGAGCTGTTACTAAGGTGGGCATTTGGAGTACTTGAATTTCACCTTTTCCTTAAGTAACCAAAAGCAACTGCCATTTTGGAATGAAATTCATTAAGAATGAATGAATGTGTTGAATTGAAAATTTGTGTGCTTATAAAACTATCAATCTTCCAACTAATATTTCTGGAAAAACTTAGTACCCCTTTCTCTCATATTGCTTATAATGATTTTAAGGTTTTCTAGTGTGTGGGTGTATGTCATAACATTTTTAAATGCTTTGGAAATACAGAATATTTAAAATAATCATAAGCCTGTTGAAAATTTTGCTACAGAAAAATTCTGAAGGTAGAAATCTGTACTTTTAAAATGCTTATTTCCAAACATTATATGCAAATATTTGGTAGATTACTGAGTAAACATTATTGGGGTAGGCGATTAAATCAATCTAAATTATAGAATTCAGTGGTGAATGATGATCTGTGTTGAATGATTGAAGGATGAAAATATACTTACCACATGCCCTGCAGGTTTAGTCACAGTAGATGCATTTTTTTAAAAAATTATGGAGTGTGGAAAAAAAAATTACAGAGTGTGAAACACTGCAGTATATTGCTTTTTAAAATTAATATTATTTATCCTTCAGTTTAGATACTCTTACCATCTTTTCAGGTGCTGGTGTTTCTTAGAGTTTAGTCCTGGGCCGCCTTCTGGTGTCATATTCTTTACTAGCCCTCTGGGTGATTTCATACGTTACATGTATTTCGTTATTATCCATACCCTAAAAACTGGCAATCTTATGCTTCAGTCCAGATGTTTTTCCTTTTAGTCTTGTATATCCAATTGCCTATTGATTTCTAGTTGTATGCCTCCAAACATCTCAGACTCACTGTGTCTGTTATTGAACTCACTATGTCCTTCCTCCCTGTCAAACTTGCTTCCTCTCTGGGTTCACTCTGTTGATGAATGGCAACTCCATCTATCCAGATGCCCATGTGAGAAACTAGGTGTTATCTTGAACTCTCTGTGATATAGTGATTTATAATATATCAACTGTCCTTTCTCCTTCACGCCCCCCCCTTATCCCTTATAGTACATATAGTTCCCTCGGTTCTTTAGATTTCTTTCCATTCCAATTACCATAATGTCATTTCTGTATAATTACAGTAGCCTCCAATATTGTTTAATCCATTTAGGAAACTGTAGCCAGAGTTGCAGACCTGATACAACACTCTCTTGCCTTTGAGTGGTTCTCGTTTGTCCTAGAGATCAAGTCTCAGGTCCTGAGTAAGACTTCAGGTGTTCCTTCATGGCCCAGGCTACCTCTTCAGTCTCCTCTCTCACATTCCCCGTGGCCATCCCCCCACCACCACACTCTCTCACATACACTCTATACACTGTACAGTTTAAGCTAACTGAATCTCTTTTAGTTCTTTCTGCCTTAGGCTTTTTAATATATGTTGCTTCTCCCTAGAATTCAATAAAATATTTATTGACCACCTACTATGTGCTAGTCAGTGAGGATACAGTAGTGAAAGAGACAAAGTTCTGTTCTAGTAGAGCTTACATTTCAGTGGATGACAAAGTAATAGACAAGTGAATATATATTAAAATGTCAAAAGATAAGTACTTTGAAGAAACGTAAAGCAGAGAAGGAGCTAGAGAGTGTGATGGTGCTCAGTTATTTTATGAGACAAAAGATTGACTGTTTTGGGGAGGTAGCATTTGAACAGAGACTAAAGGGAGGGATGAAACGAGCCATTTGACTCTAGGAGGAGTGGATCCTAGGTAGAGAAAAAACTTGGCAGAAACAGTGAGATAGCCATGTGCTGGGCGTGTTTGAGGATCAGCAAGGAGATTTGTATTTAGGAAATGTGGACTGAGAGGCAGCCAGGAAGCAGAATATGTCCACTTTGTGACCCAGGATAAGAATTTCGCTTTTATTCTTGGTATGATTGGTGGTTCTTAGAGAACTGAGAGCAGTATGTTATGATTTACTTTAGTAGAGAATAGAATGAAGGAGTAGAGCCTGGGAGACCAATGAGAAGACCGTTACCAAAATCCAGGCAAGATCAACGAAGATCCTGCATGCCGTGACTAAGACCTGACGCAGCCAAAAATAAATAAAATAAATAAATAAATAATAAATCTTAAAAAAAAAAATCCAGGCAAGAGATAATAGTGGCTCATTCTACGGTGGTAGTGATGAAGGCAGTGGGAAGTGGTTGGAAGTAGTCTATTTCCCACTTCCCTCTATATCCAGTCTTTAGAACTCAGATTAAATACATCATTTCCTCAAATACCCTTCCTCACATACCCTTCCTGATCTCTCTTGAAGTGGACTGTGTCTCTCTGTTAAGCCTGTTTTTAACACTCTGTTCTCTTTTGTGGCACTTACAAAAATACAGCTGCCATAAAGCTCCATTTGTATCTCCAGTGTCAGAGATAGTACCTTGATCAATAAATATTTGTTAAATAAGTTTAAAAATCACCTATTAGAAATCTTCCTTAGCTTTATGTTCATCCCCCATTAGGTTAGGGGTACCTTCTTGATAACCCCTAGTCACCAGTACTAACACTTTCATCATTTTTTGTTTAACAATATGTCTCTAAGCTCTTTAAGGGAAGCAGGGGATATGTCTATCTTGGTCACTTCACCCCTGAACTGCTGGTCACATAGTGGAACTCAGTAAACATTTGGGCAGCTTTTTTCAGGGAATGAGTGTCATTGTATTTACAATCACCGTTATCTTTGCAATAGCACTATGCATTTTACTGTTAATGTTTTTATCTTTCTTTAGTGAAACTGATGAAAGTTGTAAGAAGCACCTTGGAAGAGTGTTATCTATTTGGGAAGAAAGGTCTGTTTATGAAAATGATGTATTAGAACAACTTAAGCAAGCTCTGTGTAAGTATATAATCTTTTATCCTTATCTCTTCATTAAAATGTATTCTCTCATTAAAACTTAAATGTTCTTTCAATTCAGATGGCGATAAGAAGCCTAGGAAGCGAACATATGAACAGATAAAGGTGGATGAGAATGAAAACTGTTCCTCTCTAGGATCTCCAAGTGAACCACCACAGGTAGTGGTTTTTCTCTGTTAAGGGATTTAATTGCTAGTACTTCATGTAGCCATCAAGCTTTACTAATTTCAATGTTTTACTTCTGTAAATTGACTTTTATTATAATTCTGGGTACAGGAAAGAAGCTATGTGAATAAGTCTTATTTTCTGATTAATACATTGCTTATGTTTAACGTAGTGTGTTGTATATTAGGCGCTTACATTTTGTGTAGAAAGAGTATTTGATTGCTAAGTATGATTAGGTCTGATGAGATAGCTACCATTTAAACAGTTTCCTTTTAAATAAATAAAACATTATATGATAAGACTATTTTGTTGTTTGATTTAAGTATGCTAAAAATTCTATGCCTAGAGATAAGCACCACTCTTTTAAGTATTTTTGCTTTTACACATGTAAAAATGCATGTTAGAGTTTACGAGTATGTATTCATACAGTTCTATGTAACTATATAAAACCATGTAGTTCCATGGTAATAAAATAAGATGAATCAGAATCATTATCTTAATACTCCATGTCCTCCCAGGTTGATACAGTATAGCATTTTCTAACCATCAGATGATTCCAAAAAGACATTTTTACCTTAATTATGGGGCATTGAGTCTTAAAGCTTCCTGCTTCTATGTTTCAAACATATAGGAGGGACAGATAAAATTTTAAAGGAGAAAATGAAGACATAGCTATATTCTTAAAACAAGGTATATATTGCCATGGCTACAAATGGTACAGAAACATAACTCAAAATGTGAGCCAGAGTATGGTTCCTGCTGAGCTTTTGTCTGGAAGCAACATGGTTTGCAGAAATTAGTATCCTGTAGAGTAACAAGAACTTAAGGAGTTGGAGACCTGGACCAGAACTCACCGTGTGAAACCTGAAGCTGGATGGAGCTCTTTCTGCCATGAAAAGAGCTTGAAATAAAGATACAACCAATTACTGCCTGGAATTGTGGATTTATATCAGTGTTAGTACTCAGGAGGCAGAAAGAATTTGACTGAGGGTCTCAGCTAGTACCTGAGTCAAGCCCCTGTTGGGGCTTAATGACAGGAATGCTGAAGCCCATATGGTCACCATGGACAACAGCTTGAATAGAAGTGTAATAGGAACATAACGTTTGGAACAGCCAAACACTAAGACTTATATTTCTCTCTGTTTGGTAATAATTCAAGACAAGGAATCACTTTTTGCTAAGAGCGCCGTAATGACTCCATGAACAGTATTTTACCCCAGTTCTAAATATAGGGTCTTACCCTCTCCTTTTCTACCTCATGACAGAGTAACCTAAGTTGTACTTCCTAGGAGTTTCTGAGTAACCACCTGACTCTTCCGTAGTACTTGTTGTGTAAAATGCTATTGCGTTTTGTTTTATAATGACCATTTTCAGATTAGTTGTACTGCTTAATTCTCAGTAGTTCAGCTTTATAGTTACCATTTTATATATGTCTTTCTTTATAAGAATGGCTAAAATTTCTCTTTATAGAATGTAGTTGAACTCATTTCATTCTCCTCTGTCAGGAAGTCCTAGGCTAGTGTTGTTTCAGACAACTTTGCTTTCTTATCTGGATCCTTGACTGAGCGTTGGGAGAATTAGCTCATGTAGGAGTGTGAAGGTGCGATGAGAGTAGGTTGTAATTAAAGCATGCATACATTGTCAAAACTGTAAAGCCAGGTTTCTTCTTAGAAATCCAGAAAATTTTAGAACTTTCTAAGACTGATTAAAAAATTAAAATATATAAGTTATTTGGGGCACCATGAGAAACAAGCTTCCCGGTAATTGTCATTGCTGTTAAGCTCACTTTCATTGTAGAGGGGAAATATAACAAAATTATTTTTTTTAATATTGGGATTTTAAACATGTGGTGAACTAAAAACACACTTGGGATGGTATATTTCTTATTAGGTTCCAGTCATTCTTATCATGTTTGATCATTTGCTATGTGCTAGACCCCAGTGATAGCATTTTTTATAAGGGAATAGCTTAAAGAAAAATCAGTTACTGGCTGTCAGTGTCATCTAAATATATACACAGAATTTGAATATCCTATATTTTTCATGTATGTGTGTAATTTCCTAGTGTTCTAGGATCTAGGCTTAGAGATGAAAAAAAGAAAGAAAAAAGAAAAAGGGAGGTGGGATGGGAATGGAGACTAGTAAAAAGAAAATTTACACCATTTTCTTTGGAATAACTTTAGATATATTATGAATTGTGAAATCATCAGCAGAGACTTGCCCTTCCCTCCTAATTATAGCTGGTATGAAAACAGTGCAACTAAAATATTCTGATGATAAAATACTGGTTAAGCATTATATAAATATTAGTCACCAGATATATGGAACTTTGTAATATTTTAATGATCTTAGTAACAAACCGTAGAATAGTTAAGGTGCCATATTTGAACATACATATTCCAAAATTACATTTCTCTTATGCTTTAACTACTTTATTGAGAAGTGGAATTTGGGGGCCTCTTGTATGTTGTGGTAGATGATTTGTATCCCCCATCCCCCAATATCCAATTTAATACAAAAAATTCTTATGTATAATGATAATACAATGACTATAGTATACATAAAACTTGTATTCTCCAGGTTGAAATTATAGCCTGCCTTTTACCACTGTATGTATTTGGCTTATAAATGAATCACATCATTTTAATAGTCATAATTATTTTTACACTATCTGTCTCCACCACTAGAAATATCTATGTTTCCAATTTATATATTTCCAATACCTAATATAGTGTAGCTTTTTTCTTAATATATGAAAGAAATGGACTGTCTTTGAAAGCAGTTTAAACTAATAAATAGCCCATAAGGATTAAGGAGTATGAAATAAATTTCAAGTCTTTTATATTTGTTTAAGCTTCACTAATTTTGGTTCTGAAGTTGTATAACTTTTTAGACTCTAGATCTCGTTCGAGCATTACAAGATCTAGAAAATGCAGCTTCTGGTGATGCAGCAGTTCATCAAAGGATAGCTTCTTTGCCTGTTGAAGTTCAAGAAGTATCCCTACTAGATAAAATAACAGGTACGAAAAGAAAATGTAATCCGGAACTTTTTTGGGAGGTGGAGTAAGGAAACCACATATGGCATTGTTTTTGTTGTGTAATAATTTTGTTATTCTGTGCTTTTCTTAGATAAAGAATCTGGAGAAAGACTTTCTAAAATGGTAGAGGATGCTTGTATGTTGCTGGCAGATTACAATGGCAGATTGGCGGCTGAAATAGATGATAGGAAGCAACTCACTCGAATGTTAGCAGATTTTCTTCGTTGTCAAAAGGAAGCCCTTGCAGAGAAAGAGCATAAATTGGAAGTGCGTAACCTTTTCCTTATTTAGTGCTTATTTATTTAATTTATTTTTGGTAGGAATTTAAAAATAGCTTAATATTCCTGAACATTCTGCATTTTTGGGACATAGACCTTTTTAGACAATGGCCCAGGTAAGCTACTCCTTGCATTAATTGGTTTCTTTTTATTTGAACCAAATCAATCTGCCTAAGTAAATTTAGAAATTTGGAATTAGCACAATTTTAAAATTGAATTTTAAAATTATTCATGTGAAATTCCAGTAATAGTATTTCATCTTCTGAGCTTAAACCTATATCTTCAAGAACAAAAATAATGGGAAAATAGCAGTTGGTATAAAGTCTGGTGTCAACTACAGTAAATTATGGTTGGACTTATTTAATTTCTGAGTACATGCAGTCTTTTGGGTATACAGTTATGAAATAAAGACTTTTTGTTATGAATATCCCCAGTCTCCCTGTTCCTGAACATCATTTTTGTTTGGGAAGGTAGTCTTCAAGTTACTCCTTTATTCCCATCCCTGATTCTGATGCTTAACATATTCCTACCCCACTCTTGGCTCAGACACACCCTTAGGTAGAAAGTTATTATTGCTTCTTTAAATTGAATGATGATTGATACTGTTGATGAGAAGTCTGGACAGGTGGACTTCCACCTGGACAGGTGGAAGTCTGGACACCCCCGGAAGGTGCAGGGGTTAAAAAAAGAAACACTCTCAAATTTCCTTTGAGCAGAGTAGCCATTGTTAGGGGTGGATGAACCAGATTTGGTTTTATTTAAAAGAATCTTTCATTTGATTAGTTCTTGTTTAAATTGTTTGCTGCTGTAGCAGTTTCTTTTTCTAATAATATGTAGGAGAATTTCTCAAATGTCTGGATCCCTTTTTTAAGACAGTTCTCTTTAAATTTGTAGGTATGTTATGATGCTGCCTCTGTTAAGTTGCTTTTATTTATTAGAGTTTAGTTCTTGTTTCAGCAGTCTCTGTGCCAAAGATGATTGCCGTCTCTATCTGTGATAGCAGTTAATTAGTATCAGCAGCAGAGTTCTCCCACCCCACATTGTAGCACTGTTTAGCATTGCACCTTTTCAGTCTGCCCCTCCTCTGCTCACATATACACACTCATAGTTGTTGGCATTGTACTCTACCTTTAGAGGGGCTGCCCAATTTTACATAGAAAGGAAAAGATAGAATTTTTCAAAAAAATACATTTCATAGTTAACTTTGCCAGTTTTTGATCTTGTGATGGAACTTCAATCCTAAACATACTGTTACTTGTTTTATTGTTAGCAGAATTAAGGGTAAGTAAAGTCATACAATTTTTGTCTTTAGTCTTTGGTATGGTTTCTTTAACTTCTATTGAGCTTCTGTTGCAGGTATTGGACATGGGCGTATCTTCTAACGATGTCATCATCATTAGCATGTTCTTCCTGCTAAAAATAAATTTCAAAATCCAAAGCCTGAATTGTCTCATGTTTTTGAAAATTGAAGACTGAAGCTTTGTTATTCTACTTCATACTGCTTTCTCACTTAAACTGGTTATATATCACTTGTTACAAAAATAGCATTTATGTTGGAAACGTGTAGAAAAAAGATCAGATACCATCCCACCTTAACCCCCTCTTTTCCCAGTGCCTTCCAGCCAGATTTCATGATTGATAATTATAGGTGGTGAGGCTGATGATAATAATGGCAGTAAAATTTACCATGTGTCAGGTACCAGCTGGATTTCATGATGGATAATTATAGGTGGTGAGGCTGATGATAATAATGGCAGTAAAATTTACCATGTGTCAGGTACTATTCTAAGCACTTCACATATATCAACTCATTTAATCCTATGTAGCAGGAAATGTTATTATTTATCCAAATTTTACAGATTAAGGAAACTGAGGTACTGGGAGATTAAATAACTTGCTCTAAAGGTCACAAAGAGGTAGTGAGTTGTTTAGAACCTAGGGAGTCTGCCTGCAAAATGACAATTTCGCTTTCAGTTTTTGCTTAAAAGTAAGATTACAGCAACAGCTAAAGCCCTCTCTCTCCAACTCTGTTTCCTCCCTCCTCGTAGGTAATCACTTTCTCAAAATAAAGTGTTCTAGGAACTTTTATGTTGTTTTTTAGCATGACTGGATTTTCATATTATAAATAAACCACCTAAATTATGTCAAATGTTTCTTACAAGTAAAAAATATTTAGATTTCTAATAAACTAGGAAGTTATTCCATAGAACTCTTTGTAAATTATCATTTATAACTAGGTGATTCTTGTGTCAGAAGGTGTGAAAATGATTTGAGTTATTTAGACACTTTTTTGTACCAAGTAGGTGGCATCCCTTTGAAGTTGAGACTGAGAGGTCAGGATTTATACTTACTATATCAGCTGTGATAGCATCACATAGTTTTCACTTATCAGGCATCTTTGAACATCAACTGTGATTGACCAGGTATTGACATGTCATTAATTGCTCTTTAAAAAAAAAAGGACATAAATTTAAAGTATCAGTTCAGGAATTGGCTATTTCATATTTCTTAAGGAAGCCACTGTTAAAGCATTTGTAATGAATGAAAACATGAAGTGTTTTTAAAATTTTTGAAAATTACGAATCATTTTTTAAACTTGTAACTACCTTCAGCTGGTTATTAAAGCAGATAACTTAAAATAGACTAATAAACCTAATTAATAAACCTAATTTATATTTAAAAATCTATTTCATAGATTGCTATGGGAATCATTCACCATGATAACATCTTTGTTGCTCAATTTTTAATACTTCTTTTCATGATACAATTGGTATAAGAAAACATGCTTTTATAAAATCCCAATTTAGACTTCCATAGAAAATTGGAAATCAAAGTTTGATGGCTCTTAAAGGAGAAATCAAATCATAGTTCCAAGTTCTAGAAGTCAGGATGGGAAAGCTGTCAGAAAGGATAGTGTTTATCTTTTGTAGTCTTACATCAGTATATTCAGATTTACCCCATTTAAAAAAAATGAGGGCATAATCATTGTATGAATGTTGTTTGTTTAAGTCAGTCCCTTCTCATGGTGTCAGATTGCATCCATTGAGTTGCTTTAAGTTTTGTGCATTATAGGTAGTACCAGAGAGAACATCCTGGTGATGCAGGTTTGTACAGCTGTGCTAGTATATCTGTTGGATTGATTCTCAGAAGTAGAATAGAATAGGTGGGTCAAAATGAATGTCTGTTTAGGTGTTGATAATGTACTCAAGCCCTCCAAAAGGTTTTGCCTTTTTAAACTCCTTGAAGTATTAAGTGCATCTTTTCCCGCACAACCTCACCCAACAATGAATGTCAGTGATCTTTAAAATTTTTGCATATTTGATAAGTTAAAAAAAATTTTATTCACTCAGATTGGTCATTTAAAAATATTTATTAGTCTTTTTATTTCTACTGCAAATTTCCTATGTCCTTTGGCTACTTTTCTGTTTGGTTCTAAGTTTATGGTTCTAAGACATTAATATTTGTCTTTGCCTTTATAGATTCTGGGTTTTTTGGATAGTTAAGATCACCTTCTCAATTCATAACTACAAAAATACAAGTTTTCTATAGTTTTTTTCCTAATAATTTTATCCATTAGGATTTTTTTGTTCACGGTATATATGATGTAGGGATATAACTAATTGTCTGAAAGTGATAGTAAATGTCCCGTCATTTATTGATTAACGATTAGTCAATTAATGACAGTCTATATTTTACTATATCGTAAAATGCCATTTCTGTCATTTATTTCTGTATATACATGTGTATACATGAATGTGGTCAGTTTTCTATTCTACTGGCTCATTTGTTTTACCCACATTTAGCTACTTGGTAGATTTTTGTTTTTATTACTTTTTGGTATTTTTCATGTCTGTAATTTTAGCTAATCATGATTATTGTGCATATGAATTATATTTTCTTCCCACTTACATATATTTGCCTTCATAATTAATATTTTAAATGACATTTTGCTAAGTAGACATTTCTTAATTGGTCTTTTCAAGCGTGCTTGCTTTTATAAAATTTTGTTTTCCAAAAAGTTCAATTTCCATTTTTTTAAAATGCTTAAAGATCATGTTTTGCCTGAGACATTTAGTGATTAGAAATGCTTAATGTCATCTCCCAATATAGGATATAAGAATGTTTGAAATATATAGCACTGAAAATGCAAATTTAAAAGTCTGTTGCTGAAGGTGTTGTTTTCATGTAGCTTTTTTGATGGTTATTGATTTATCAAATTACAAATATCATTCAAGGGGATAGTAGGAAGAATATGGAGAACTGCTTATGGAATCTTTGTGGTTCAGTTATTTCTTTATATTTTACTTTGTTTTTCCATTGAAATCATTATTTCATTTAAATTTAAAATTAATTTGATAAGAGCTAATGGATTTTTTAAAGAAGCAAATGTTACTAGTTTCTTAATGATTTCTTAGATAATTTTTCGAGATCAAAATATCATTAAGTCTAAAAACTTTATGGTTAATTTATCCATTATTCAAGAATCATGTAATCTTTTAATTATTTTTATTAATTATGCAAATAAGCTATTTTCATCATAGGAAAAAAGCTACATAAGCAAAAGGCTTAGCGCCATGTGTTGGGTCCATGTATTATTTTGCATATTGTCCTTTTCATGTAATATTTTATGTTCATCTTATGTCAGTGTTTTCCTTTTTAATGTATGGATGTATCATAGCTATCTGTTCTGTATGACTAATTGCTTTCATTGGTTTGATATTATAAACAGTATTGCAGTGAACATATTTTTTTTTTTTTTTTTTTTTTTTTTTTTGCCATGCCACGCTGCTTGTGGGATCTTAGTTTCCCGACTGGGGATTGAACCCAGGCCCTCAGCGGTGAAAGCACCGAGTCCTAACCAACAGGGAATTCCCAGTGAACGTCTCTTTTATTAACCCTTTACTCACTTATTTTAAAAAATTTATTTATGTATCTAGCTATTTATTTATTTATTTATTTATGGCTGTGTTGGGTCTTCATTGCTGAGCGTGGGCTTTCTCTAGTTGTGGCGAGTGGAGGCTTCTCATTGTCGTGGCTTCTCGTTGCGGAACACGGGCTCTAAGCATGCAGGCTTCAGTAGTTGTGGCATGTGGGCTCAGTAGTTGTGGCTTGTGGGCTCTAGAGCTCAGGCTCAGTAGTTATGGCGCACGGGCTTATTTGCTCCGTGGCATGTGGGATCTTCCCAGGCCAGGGATCGAACCCGTGTCCCTTGCATTGGCAGGCAGATTCTTAACCACTGCGCCACCAGGGAAGCTGCCTTTACTCACTTTTATCATCTCTTGTGATAAATCCCTAAAGATGAAATTGCTCATTCATGTTAAAGACTTTCAATAAGATTATACTAGATCATTGTCTTCAGTGATTCCCAGATAATCGTTATCTATATAGGTCTTCTGAGCCATTCCTTTTCTCTAGAGAAAATGTTTTAAATTTGCTGGGTAGCTAACATAGGGCATCTGTATTCAGAACAGTGCCTCACCTCTTATCTGTGTGATTTGGATCTCCAAATGCAGATCTTTGGCTTAGTTTCTTATCCCTCATATTTTGGCTCTATGGGATGAGTTTTAACAGATTGATATAAAGATATCTATTTGATCTTCATTGTCAACCTTAAGACTCACCGTTACATTTCAAGGAGGTTGATGCCCCAAAGTCCTGAGACTATCCAAAATTACTCAGGATGAATTACATTATTTTTGGTTATTATCCTTGTTTCATTTTTTTCCATCTTCCAAAAATTTCAGGACATTTGTGTACTGTGGTTCCCTGTTCTCTGTCTTTGTGGGTTTCTGCCCTTATAAATTGTTTTATTATTTTAGTGACTTTTTGGGAGGAGTGGAGATAAACATGAGTTCAGTTTGTTATATAAATGGAAGACCTTTTGTGTCTAATTAAATAGAACTAATAATATGTTTCGTAACTCCTGCCAAATTACTCTTGTCTGTTGCTTGGATTGTTAACAACTGATATTCCTGTTCCCTCTCTTAACTGTCTACATCACTGCGGCCAGATTGATCTTTTAAGGAAACAGGTCTCATCATTCCCCTTTGTAAAACTCTCCAGTGCTTCCCATTACACTTTTGGATATTATTTTAAACTCCATATATGGCCTATGAGATCACTAGTCTTGAGTCTCCATTTAACCTCATCTTGTAACCATCTCAAAGGCATCCATTTTGCTCTTTAAGCAGATGAAGCAAGTTCTCACACCAGAGCCTTTGCTTTGCTGATTGCTAGCAAGGAGGCTGGAGTGCTCTCTCCTAATCTTTACTTAGCTGGTTCCTTTTTTCATTCAGGTTTAAGTTCCTCTGTCACCTCTTTAGAGCCCTTCTCTATCCATTTCATTTGATTCCACCTACTCTTCTCCTGTATTACATTGCTGATTCATGCCAATACATTGCTCCCTACCACTGTATTACATTGTCATTTTTGGTTTTTTGTTTTTTAAATTTTTTCTTCATGGAACTTACCACTGTTTGAAATTTAAAACTTTGTATACGTAGTTATCATCAGTACCTGCCTGGAATGTGAGCACCATGAGAAGAAGAACTTTGTTTTGTTTTTCATGTTTATTGCTATAACCTAAGTGCTTGGAGCAGTACTTTTCTCCTGGTAGGCAGTCAGGTGTTTTTGTTGAGTGAGTAAATGATAGTTGGCCATCGAATGATGAATGAATGCTAGTACAAATGTAGTTTGCAAGGAGTATGTAATGTTTATATTTTAAATTGGTGATTTCTTTTGTAATTAAATTACAAAAGAATGATGCTTTGATAAAATGATTAAAGATACTTGAGGTTTTTGAAGAAAGTCGTATCCAGCACAAAATAGGTTAACTAATTTTAAGTCATAGTAGTATAGCCCAGTACTTAAAAAAAAAGTGGTTGTGTGTTCAAGGACTGTGAATTCTAGAAATGCAGCTGAGCATTTTGAACAAAAGAATGAATGACCATTTTGAAATTTTAAAATTATTTTACGAGTTTGCCCTTTTTTTCCTTTAGTAGAATAACACATTAACAGCATGTTAGAAAACATGAATGACAAATGAGCAGTAGTACTCATGAGTCCATAAGTGCAGAATTTGTAAGCGTCACAGTGCTACCTGGTGGAAGAACTGGAGCTACAGATGAAATCAGTCCTTAAGCCTGTGTTTGTTCATTAGGCTCTAATTGCTCTCTGCTTGTTAACTCCTTCGTGGAATAGAACTCTTAATAGTAATATCCTTCAAGAGAGGCATTGTGATTAAGGAAGTTATGCATATTACAGCAGTTAGCACCCTGTGTGAGGCAAAGTAAGTGCTCAATAACTGACAGCTACTACAATTATTTGTTGTTGCTGTAGCAGCTGAGCGTTACTAGGAGTGAGATGAGATTGTTAAGTAGGTTGGAACCAAATTGTGAAGGGCAGTGAATGGCTGGCTGAGCAGATGGTTATAATAGTCCAGAGGACAGAGAGGACTGGTAGTAGTAGTGTTTGGAGACCTGGTTATAGTTGCTAAGTGGATTAGAATGGCGAGAGATTTACAATAGGGAGACCAAGATATGACTTGATTGGAAAATTTTATATTGTGGGTAATGAAGGCCTGAACCATAGTTGATGATAGCAGTGAGAAAATAAAGGAATGGGCAGGTATGGGGAACAATTGAATCACCATAATTTGTTAATTGGGTCTGAGAAGTAGGAGGAATCAGTGATAAATGAGATATTGAAAACGATGGGGCACATAATTCTGGCACTGACTAAGAGGATATTAAACTAGGGAACTAGTTTGGGCGGGGGGAGGATGATTTTGGTTTTAAGTAGGTCAATAAATTTTAGTTGTTTAAAAAAAATTGTAGAAGTAGTATGTGCTCCTCATGGTTTAGAAACCATTGGTAGGTACAGAGAGACCCCCTAAAGTCTCATTACCCCTTAAATAACCCTTGACAAGATTTGGAAGGTGGAATCAGTTATTACGTTAGCATCTAATGACATTTTTACACATTGTCCTTTTTACACATTTACTGTAAACGTTTTCCCATGATTACAGATAGTCTCATTTTAATAGCTAGATCATATTCTGCTTTAAAGAACTATTTCTTTAGCCAGCTACCTGTTTAGCATTTGTTTTTTCCAGTTTCTTGCCATTGAAAAACATTGTTTTGAATCACCTTTTAGCTAAAAATCTTTGCTTATCTGTGATAATTTTCTCAAATTCCTAGAAGTAGGGGAAAACAAGAAAAAGTAATAAGCGATGTGATTTTCATGCTCAAGTCAGCTACAGTTTAAGAAAATGAAATGAACATCCTCTGCGATGGCAAGGGAAGGTGGAAGTGGGGACTCTTACATTGTTGATATAAATTCGTATATCACGCATCCTATGTGAAGGACAGTTGGCAATAAGTACCAGAGCCCTTATTTTACATAATGATTTTTTTCTGCTTTTGGCCTTCTACCAGATCATTTTAAATTGCATAGTACTCTAAAAGTAGTGGGACAAATTCTGGGAGCACTTAAAGTGATGGTATAGTTTTTTTTTCTTTTACATAAAAAAAATTGTAGTTAAGATAGACATACAGTTGATCATATTAACCATTTTTAAAAGTGTACAGTTCAGTTGTGTTAAGTATATTCATGTTCTTGTGTAACCAGTCTCCAGAACTCTTTTCATGTTGCAAAACTGAAACTATACCCATTAATCAACTCCCCATTCCCTACTGCCCTGGCTACCTGTCTCTATGAATTTGTCTGTGCTAGGTATCTAATATACGTGGAATCATACAGTATTTGTCCTTTTGTGACTGGCTTATTTCACTTAGCATTATGTTCTCTAGGTTCATCCATGTCATACCATGTGCCAGAATTTTCTTTTTTAAGGCTGAATAATATTTCATAATATGTATAAAAAACCACATTTTGTTTTCCCAATTATCCATCAGTGGACACTTGAGTAGCTTCTACCTTTTGGCTATTGTGAATAATGCTGCTATGAACATGGGTTCATAGCAGATATCTCTTTGAGTCCTTGCTTCACATCTTTTGGGTGTATACCCAAGAGTGGGATTGTTGGATCATATGGTAATTCTGTTTTCCATTTTTCTGGGAAAATGTTATTACCATACTGTACCATCTATAATGACAACTATTTTAGATTCCCACCAACAATGCACAGGGTTCCAATTTCTCCACATCCTTGCCAACACTTGTTTCTGTTTTTGTTGGTCAGTAGCCATCGTAATGGATGTGAGGCGGTATCTCATTGTGGTTTTGCTTTGCATTTTCCTAATAGTGATATTGAGCATCTTTTCATATACTTGTTGGCCATTTGTTTATACCACCTTTGGAGAAATCCTTTGTCCATTTTTTAAATGAGTGTTTTGTTTTTTCATTGAAAAGTGGTGGTTATAGTCTTAGATTGATATTTGTTACTCAAAATAGTTCGGAGATCATCTAACCTACCCAGTGCTGGAAGTTATTCTAGCACACTTCCTGAAAGATAGATTAATCTTTCTTCCCAAAAGATAGATTAATCTATCTGCTTGAATGTTTCTGATGTGAAGGGAGCATATGGTTTTGAGAGTAGTCTTCTCCATTTTCTGGATGGTTGCTAGAAATTTATTATATACTTTTATTTATGAAATTTCACAAAAGTATTTGTTCACCTGTGTGTGTGTGTGTGTGTGTGTGTGTGTGTATTCACATTTATTCATTGGGGAAAACGTGGAATATACCAGAAATCCAGAATGGTAGATAAAAACCACAACCTACTACTGATATTGAAATTGCATAATTTGAAATAGTAGCCCTCTTTTAGTTTCTCCCTCTCTTCTCTTTCTTCCTTACCGACCAGTTTTATTTATAGACTCCTAGATCCTTTTAGTGGTCTGTAGAGAATCATATTTTTCTTATTTTTAGATTTTATTACATTATTCATATATTATTTGTCATAAAAAATTTACTTGAAAAGCTATTCTAGTCAACTATGTCAAAATAAGGGACAGAGATGTGGAAGTCATGAAGAATAACAAAATAGTGCAAGTCCTGGTGTGTCTGAGAGTGCCTTTCCTTTCTGCTCACCTGTGAATGTCTGCTTGGCTGAATATAGAATTCTTGGGTCACTTTTTTTCTTTTGGCCTAATTAGTGTATTTTTTCCTTTCTCATACACATTTAACAGTTTGACTATCATATGTCTAGGATATTGGCCTTTCATTAATTTGGCTTGACATTGATATGCCCTTTTATCGGAAAAATGCATATTGCCTTTTATTTTTGTTAATTTTTATAGTTTCTCTTTAAATTCCTATTACATATATATTGAATCTTTTGAATCTTTATTCCACATTGCTAATCTTTATTCCACATTGCTTATCTTTTTTCATCATTTTTTCTCCTTTCTGTTATTTTCCTTCAGTTTTTCCCGTGAGTTTTTGTTGATGTTGCTGTTGTTTTTGTTGTAGTTGTCCTTCCTTGCAGCATGCTTGTCTAATGGTGGGAGTGGAGAGTTTTGGCAGTTTTTTATCGGTCTCTGTTGAAAAAAAGAGATTTATTACAGCTTTTACTTGGCCAGTTCACAGATTCTGCGACTCTGAGGCAAGTGCAATAGGAAATCAGAATCAGAGGAGGTGTTAGGGCCAGAGGTTTGTGAGTTTGCCCAGTCAGCCCAGACCTCACTGGAGCTTTGACTCTCTTTTGCCAGCCCACCAGCCACACCATCCAATACTCCTTTAGTCATTGTGGTCCTTGGACCCCATCCGTGCTGCTGGGAGTCCCCACGGGCACAGGTTGCTTTGTTAAAGTGACACATACGAGAGTCTGCAGTATAAATATCTGTGACGACTGTAAAATAGTCCTGCCTCCAGAGCTTAGTGAAGTCTACAGGAGTGTTTGGACCTATTTAATGTAAATGTAAAATACTGCTTAATTTGCTACTGTCTACTTTTTTTTATAAACCTTCATATGTGTTTCTTTGTAGGTTAGCTTATATTTTTTATTGCTAGCAATGAGTGCTTAAAGCATTTTCTCTCCCTACTTTTATTTTTGTAGCAAAATTCATTTTTATTTGGATTTTATTTATTTTAAAGTTTATTTATTTATTTTTGGCTGCGTTGGGTCTTCGTTGCCACGCGCAGGCTTTCTCTGGTTGCGGTGCGCAGGCTTCTCACTGCGGTGGCTTCTCTTGTTGTGGACTCTAGGTGCGTGGGCTTCAGTACCTGTGGCTCGCAGCCTCTAGAGTGTAGGCTCACTGAGCCACCAGTGGCTCACTGGCTTAGTTGCTCCGCGGCATGTGGGATCGTCCCAGACCGGGCCGGAACCTGTGTCCCCTGCATTGGCAGGTGGATTCTTTTTTTTTTTTTTTTTTTTTTTTTGGTGGTATGCGGGCCTCCCTCTGCTGCGGCCTCTCCC
>NC_041232.1:48658557-48658852 GCF_002837175.3 Physeter macrocephalus | reverse complement strand
GGCAGTCGGACGCGCAACCACTGCGCCACCAGGGAAGCCCTGGCAGGTGGATTCTTAACCACTGCGCCACCAGGGGAGTACCTATTTATTTATTTTTTTTTTATACAGCAGCTTCTTATTAGTTATCTATTTTATACATATTACTGTATATATGTCAATCCCAATCTCCCAATTCATCCCACCACCACCGGCCCCTCACTTTCCCCCATTGGTGTCCATACGTTTGTTCTCTACATCTCTGTCTCTATTTCTGCCCTGCAAACCAGTTCATCTGTACCATTTTTCTAGATTCCAC
>NC_041232.1:48631307-48658431 GCF_002837175.3 Physeter macrocephalus | reverse complement strand
TATGGTAATTCTATTTTTAGTTTTTTAAGGAACCTCCATACTGTTCTCCATAGTGGCTGTATCAATTTACATTCCCACCAACAGTGCAGGAGGGTTCCCTTTTCTCCATACCCTCTCCAGCATTTGTTGTTTGTAGATTTCTGATGATGCACATTCTAACCAGCGTGAGGTGATACTTGATTGTAGTTTTGATTTGCATTTCTCTAATAATTAGTGATGTTGATCAGCTTTTCATGTGCTTCTTGGCCATGTGTATGTCTCTTTGGAGAAATGTCTATTTAGGTCTTCTGCCCATTTTTTGATTGGGTTGTTTGTTTTTTTAATATTGAGCTGCATGAGCTGTTTATATATTTTGGAGATTAATCCTTTGTCCATTGATTTGTTTGCAAATAATTTCTCCCATTCTAAGGGCTGTGTTTTCGTCTTGTTTATGGTTTCCTTTGCTGTGCAAAAGCTTTTCATTTTCATTGGGTCCCATTTGTTTATATTTCCATTATTCTGGGAGGTGGGTCAATCTCTCCCTGCTTTTAGATTACTTTTACTAATCCATGGGTTTAGGAATTGTGCAAGTAAATAGGTATTTGATAGTATATGTTTGGTGAAAATAATGGGCTCTGAGAAAGGATCTTAAGGATCATTTCAGTAAGCAAAGTAAATAATTACATAGTGAGTCTTTATATTTTAAGTAAAGCATATTTCAGTTATTTCCAGTAAATAAAATATTTATTACAACATAAATAATGTAGAGCTTTTTTGGCTGCATATGAACTTTTTTCTAGGCTCTGAGGGTTTTTTTTTTTTTTTGGTGGTATATATTTTTGACAGTGTAGCACTGGCATTTTTTTGCTCATGCTAATTTTGGGACTACCTCTAACTTTTTAAACGTCAGCCATTCTTTTTTATTTTTTTTTAATTAAAAAAAAATTAATTTATTTATTTTGGGCTGCATTGGGACTTTGTTGCTGGGCGCCGGCCGGCTTTCTCTAGTTGCGGTGAGCAGGGGCTGCTCTTCGTTGTGGTGCACAGGCTTCTCATTGTGGTAGCTTTTCTTGTTGTGGAGCACAGGCTCTAGGCGCGTGGGCCTCAGTAGTTGTGGCACACGGGGTCAGTAGTTGTGACTCGCAGGCTCTAGAGCACAGGCTCAGTAGTTGTGGCCCACAGGCTTAGTTGCTCCATGGCATGTGGGATCTTCCTGGACCAGGGCTCGAACCCGTGTCCCCTGCATTGGCAGGCGGATTCTTAACCAACTGCGCCACCAGGGAAGTCCACGTCAGCCATTCTGAATCTTGGAGTTGTTTGTCAGATTCTTATGTAATTAATTTTTGAAATGTATATGTTTATATTAATTAATTGAGTCAATGTTTAAGCCTGTAGAGTTATTTTTAAAACTTGACTTTTGTTATTTCTTGTTTTGGTTCTCTTGGCTTTGTTTCTTCTTCAGATTTCTTAAGGATATATTCTAAATTATAGATAAAAATCTTTTTATGTGTTCGAGAGATAAGGCTAAAAACATGCCTGTGGTTAGAAATTTTTCTCCATTAATTGACTTGGTCTTGGATTAGTGAACACATCGAGAGGCAGTTTAGCCTTGTGCTGAAGAGTAGGGACTCTGGAACTGGATTACTTGAGATTAGATTCTGGCTTTACCACTTACTAGCTGAGTGACATTTGGCAAAGCGTTTGACCTCTCTGTACCTCAGTTTCCCTGTCTGTAAAATAGAGATAATAATTACACCTGCTTTATATGGTTATTATGAGATTTAAATGATGCTAAACTGCCCAGCATATAGGAAGTACCTCAGAAGTTTCAGCCCAAAACAAAAAGACTTGGAGGTTTTCTAACTAGTTTATCTTTGTTCTATCATTTAACCGTGAATTTATGTTTTATTTATAGGGATACTCTAAAAAGAGTATAAGATGTCTGCAATGTTTTTATATCTGTAGTCCTCTCAAAAAGCGTTTATAGTCCTCTCAAGAAGTGTTTATATTCCTAGTTATATTCTTAGCATCTCAGTGATTGCAGCTGGATTCCTAAGTTATTTTAAACAATATGTTGAATCATTTTCTAAGGTTCTGACTTAATCTGCACCAGGCCTACCTCTCTGTTGTTTATAGAGTCTACCTCTTTTCAGAATTAGGTACAGTATTTGCTGGTGTGTACCTTCTTGGTAGTTCTTCATGACATCTGAGATGTAATTGTCTCAGAAATCAAGTTGGTCTGAAGTGTTTTTTACCTTTTACCCCAGCGTTCTGGAATGTAATTGATCCTGTTAAGAGACTTGGACTTAACTGAAGTGTGGTGTTCACATTATTTCCTTGCCTGATTTAGATTTTCACTCTGTTCTGTAGAGAAAACAAAAGCAGAATAGATTTCTTTTTACGATGTTAGACTGAGTGGCAGCTTTTCCCACCTCCTAGAACTTATAGAAAAGATTATATATATTAAAATAAAGAAATTATAAAACCTAGTGTAGTCTGTCTTTATCATATAATTATAAAGATGTGTACATCTTATGTTATATATTACATAAATATAAAATATAAAGATATAATGAAGAGAGGGAGATGAAACAGGAAGAGAAATGAAATGGAAGGAGAGAGATGAAATGGGAGGGTTGAGGTGAAATGTAGAGACAAGGAGCTGCACTGTTCAGTAGGTGGCCACTAGCCACAGTGATATTTAAATTAATTACAATTAAATAAAATTTAAATTATCAGCACTAGCCATATTTCAGATGCTTAGTAGACACGTGGCTCTTGGCTACTCTTTTGGATAGTGCAGATGTAGAACATTTCCATTGTCACAGAAAGTTCTGTTCATAATGATTGATAAAGATTGCTTAAAAGATAGATGTAGATAAAGTGGGGAAATTATATTTATTACATATGAGATATGTAATAACTCCACTCTAATAAGAGAAGGAATGCTGTAGGTGCCCCCCTCCCTCAAATGGCAGTCTTCTTAGAAGGTGGATTACTGACAGGAATTGAAGAAATAAACCACATCCTGGCATGTGCCCTCTTAAAGGTGGGAGCATCTCATTTACACAAATGCTCTATGCTCAGAAGTGGAACACGGGGAAGAAGGAGGTTGGAACAACACACAGTGACTAAGGGTGTTGCAGTGGAAACAATCAGGAAGGTCGACTCCTGTGCATTCCCCCCTTCCTGGGCCAGGTAGCAGTGGTGAGGTGTCTGTGTCTTTGTAGGAGCTTGGAACAGGGGAAAAGGGTAGTGTCTCCTCCAGGCTGGTGAAGCCCAGGAGTGATGGGGATCATCTGTATCTGGAAAACCATTCCCTGGGATAATTCATTTTGGATCTTGTCCACTTTACTGACAACCCAAGTAGGTTGTACATACAGTCTAATTACATAAAAATAGTAACATCACTGGAACCATCAAACATTTTTGAAAGGACAGTATGTAAGACAGCAGATTCAGAAGGAAGAACTTTTCCCCTAGGAAATAGTTGATAGAGAATTCAGCACAGTAATGTAAACTACTGAAAATGCCTAAACACCTCAAGATCCTGTCCCATCCCTAACTAGTATTCATCGGAAAACAGGGTGTCCTCACAGCCATGTTATGAAAAGCTCTGTACTGTTTTATTCTGATCAACAAAGGAATGTTTGGGAATTCTAGGCAAGTAAACAAGGAAACAATGTAAGCAATGACATAAAAACCTCAATGGCTATGAAATGAGAGTAGGTGAGAGTGGAACAGTCGAACAAGTGAGATACTTTGTGAGATTTTGAGAAACTAAATTGTGTTGATGAAGTTTAAACGTAGTGTAGTAAGTCAGTGCTCCATTGTTGGCACATGATGCATTCCTAAAAATGTGAATAAAAATAAATTATACTAAATTTTAGCAACAAAAGCATATATTAAGAGGGACAATTTTTGCCCAGAGAGATTTTTTTAAATTACAAACTTCCTTGCTGTAGTTATTGATGTTTTTTAAGCCCCCATGTATTATTTGAGATATAAAGTTAGTAAGGACATAAATTAATTATTAAATATAGACAATGCAATTTAAAAATAATATAGTCAGGAAGAACTGATCTTCAAGTTGAAGGTTTTAGTTTTTATTGAACTGAATATTGCAGTGCTGATTTTGACATTTTGACAGCAGTCTCATCAACTTCAATCTGTCAAGCAAAAGATGTGTAACAATTTGCCATCTTCTCTTGCTTTCTTATGAAATGTAAAGAAGCGTTATCGTCCTCTCTTTGGATTTGTGAAATTCCCTTTACTTTTGGATTACTGGAGTTTTTGATGTTGAATCCCAATTCAGAATAGTAAAATTCTGTTTTCATTATCTTTTAGCATGGAACATACAGCAAGCCAGCCAAAGTCCAGGGAGTATCTGTGTGGCAAGTATTTGCCACTCTTAGCATGTCTGATTTCTATCCTTGTATATTTTTTTGTCTGTTTGTTTGTTTTTATCACAAGTATCAGCACCCACGTACCTCCTCAGACTGCTGTACAAAACTGAAATGCTGGCAGTAGTATCATGATAGGGTAGCTTTGACCTGTTTGCTAACAATGTGTGAAAATCTGAATTTGGTGTCACAAAAGCTGTTTAGGATTATCTGTATATAGTGTATATACATAGTGAGTATTAGGTATACTGTTATATAGTATATATACATTTCACACAAAATGAACTTTGTGTTGTAAATGATAACAGAGTTAAGAGTTTCCTTTGACAGTAGAACTCAGCATGAGGCAAAGGAACAAAAACGGAGGAGAGAAAAAAGGATGGAAAGAAGGAAAACTGGGAAAAAGAAAGAAGATAGGAACAAAGAGTACAGCTTTCTTCACACCTGCCAGAATTTAATGTTGGTTCCCATCCAGCAGCTGGTATTGCCAGATGACTCTTTTTCCTCAGCTCGCTACCTAGACCTGTCCGAGAATTTATCTGTAGGAAGGAGTGGAGCATCTGGATGACCAGTGCTAGTGAGGTAGAGTGACTTTTAGGACGTCAGCTCGGGCTCTGCCTGCTAGATTTCATTCTCTCTGCTGCAATCCCATGTTGTTACTCCTTCTTGACTCATCAGTGAGCACCATTTTCCTTCATTTGAGTGTCTACACTCATAATGAAAACAACAAAAAAAAACTCCTATTCATCAAGAAACCCTGCTCTTGAAGCCTCTAAGAGATGATTAGTTTTTAGATTCCCAGAATTCTTTGGCCTCTTGAATGCAATATCCCAATCCTGCATAAGGGAAACATTTCCATACATTATGTGGGTGAAAAATTACCAGTGCCTAACCTGATACCTGCTATTGCACTTAAACTCCATTGTAAGGGAGATAATTTAAATTTTTATCATAAAATAATAATTGATACTTAGCATTTACTCTGTGTGAAGGTACCATTCTAGGTACTGATCATATTTTTATTTGTGACTATATGAGGTGGATTACTATTATTATACCTGTTTTATGAATGAGAACACTGAGGCACAGAAGTATTAACATTATCTTCAAAGGAAATTTGAAAAATACATTAATTACATTAAAATGAATACATTAAAACCACTTAGCTCCTGATAACACTTCAGTGTATTTCCTTAATCTTATAAAAATCATAGATTAAAAACACCATTGTAAGCATAATTATAAAAAATGTTAAACAGTTGTAGCCATACTGTATGTACAAATTTACATCCAACTCGGTATTTATTTTGGTTAGTCTTCAGTGAGTATGGAGTATGGATTAGAATAATGAACTGAGAATTATGGGTTCTAGAACTTACTGTGTGAACTTGAAGAAATTGTGCAATATCAAGCCCCTTTTTTCAAAATGTAGATAACAAACCTAATGATTTGTGAGATCTATTTAAGTTCTAAAATTCAGTGCTTTTGACTTTTTCCCTATTCCCTTCTTATAGTTAGAAACTTCTGAGTACTTTAGAAATTCATCTTTTGAAAGCAATATGCAGAGTTTAAATTTTTTTCCTTGCCTTTTATTCCTAAAACACTTTCCCATCATAAAAACAATACATGTTTATTATAGAAAATTTGGAAAATACTGAAAAAAAAAACCAGCTCAAAAGTTTACACCAACCTCTGAAAACACTTATTATTAATATTTTAATGTATTTCACACCACTCTGGTTTTTTTGTTTGTTTTAAATAATTGTGTATATTCAGTCTCATCTTTTAAAAAATGTTTGTGAAAGTGATTTTTTAACATTATAGGTGGCTAGCATTTATTGTATCTTTTGTTTCCTTTATTTCAAACAGGGGTGGAACTTTAAAAAAGGTCCATTTATCCACATCGGGATAAATAAGTTGTACTTACTGGATTTACTGAAAGAACTAGGTCCATGTGACAGATTGGGGTTGGGGGGGATATTTACTATCAAGCATATTGGAAGTTATCTATTTACTACAAGTCCTCATCGCCTCTCTAAGTTCATTCCTTCAGTACACCATTGTAATTTATTGGGGGAGTGGTATTTTTGATAGCTATACCTTCTAATTTATCCACTCCTTACTTTTGAAGTAAGATTCATGTTAGAACTAGAATTTATCTTGGTAATTTTGATACCATTACACACATAATATTTGATAAAGTAAAATGTGAACCTCTTAGATAGTTAAATCAGTCAAAATTTTAAGGAGAGCCTTATGTCATTCGCACTAACAATCTCACAGAAAGAATTCTGTCAGGCATAATTTCCTAAAGCAAAAATTCTTTGTAAAGCATCTGCCAAATTTGGTCATGCTTAGATCAGGTTATGGAGAAAGGCACTGCTTCAAAGTAAAGCCAGTTCCATTCTTGGAATCTTTCTAATATCCAGTGATCTTATTCCAATATAAAGTAATAGTCTTGGGTGTTTTTTAGGATTAATGAACTTAATACATTTTAAAATTGAGATAATTTACATACAATGAAAATACACATATATTAACTAGGCAGGTCATTATCAGTAAATTTGATAAATTTTGTTAACTTGTTAGATGCTAAACACATTATGCTACAGTAATGTGCTTTATATTCTAATTCCTAATGAGATTTTAGTTACCTTTGACTTTTGGGACCATAGCTAAATGTGTTCAGTTTCTTTGATTAAAAAGGTGTATTCATGAAACATCAGAAAGATTGCAGAAATATGAGAACATGGCCCTTTTTAACCTTTTTTGAGTTGCCAACAGGTTTGAAAAATGCACACGTGCACAAATTTGCTTACAACTTCAGTTGAATTAGGGCTGCCTCTAATACGCATCTTTGGCTCACAGTTTAATAACCATTGGTCCATAACTAGTGCAAATTGAATGGGAATCAATGTAAATCTTGCATTGCTTTCATTATCACTTTTCTCTGCTTAAAAATTTCTACTGTCAGTTCCTACATTTAGATTCCTCTAAGCTAACTGCATCAACATGATCAGGACCTGGCTTGGCATCACTCCATGGAAGAAAGCAGTGGTCATGTAGCTCTTAGTCAGCATGGTGATATAGCTGTGGTAACGTAAACAGTGTTAAGCCACACTAAGTGTTCAGAATATGGAAAGTACGTTCTATTTTATTGGATGCTGGTTAAACAACAGCCAGATTTATGTATTGAACTCAGGCTGGATTCTGCGTTAGCAAAGGGAATTAACTTACCACAGTGTTTATTCAGAGGCAGAGGCTAGGATGGCAAAGGAAATGGAAACAAAATACATTGGAGAACAGTTGAACAAATGGGGATATCAGAGATCAGACTTGAGGACAGGCATAATTTATGTGCTACCTGTCTTCAGATGAAAGCTATCAGAAGAGAAGAGTTGGGTTTACATAAGAAGGCAGAACCTAGGACCAGTGGATATGTTCCAGGTGACAAGCAAGACCATTCTGGCAATTAGAACTGTCCTAATGTGAAAGGATTACTTAATAAATGTTTCAGCCTCAGCTATCTACATCTACAGCAAACCTTAAATACAGCCCCAGTCCTGGCCAGATTAATGTAAAACCTCACAATAAAAATTTATTTACCTCAGTTTTTATTGCCTGGTAATCACGTTCAGCTTTTGAAAAATTTACAAAGCATGCCAAAAGGCAAGAAACAGCCTGAAGAGACAAAACAAGGATCAGAAACAAATTCTTGTATGACACAAATTCTGGAATCACCAGTTCAGGAATTTAAAATAACTGATTAATATGTTAACAGCTCTAATGAAAAGTAGACACCATTCAAGAACAGATCTAAGTAGAGGTGAACATGCTTAAGAAAGAATCAAAAGCAAATTTTAAATGTTAGAAATAAACACAAATGAAAAGTGCCTTTGATGATCACCTCAGTAGACTGAACACTGCTGAGGAAAAAAATCAATGAGCTTGATAGTAGAAACTTTCCACACTGAAATGCAAAAAGAAAATAGAACAACAACAAGCAACAACCTCCCCTCCCAAAAAAAACAAAAACCAAACACAGCATTCAAGAATTGTGGGACAGTTTGGAAAAGTGTAACATACATGTGCTTGGAATACCAGAAGAACAAATGAAGCAGAAGAAATATTTGAAGTAATAATGGCCAAGAAATTCCAGAGTTAATGACAGACATCAAACCACTGACCCAGGAAACACAGAACAAACACCCGACAGGATATCAAAAAATCTAGTTTGCACTTAGGCGTGTCATATTCAAACTGCAGAAAACGAAAGGCAAAGAGAAAATCTTGAAAAAAAAACAGAGGGAAAAATCATCTTACCTGTAGGCTAAGAATTACAGTGCACTTCTCATTAGAATCACACAAGCAAGAAGGGAGTGGGGTGAAAAGTGTTGAAGGAAAAACACCAACCTAAAATTCTATATCCATTGAAACTTCTTTAAAAGTGAAGGATAAAGTGGTGTTTGCTGTTACTGAAGGTGGTCAAGAAGAGGTTGAATGACAAGGACAAGAGAAATGTTGGGTCTAATGTTTGCCTCACTGTATTCTATATATAAACAACTGGCTCTGGGAGATGGTAGTATATATTCAGCAAACATGTATTTCAGATTTTTGAGGAATGTTACAAACCAGATTCCCTTCTTGGAGCTTCATTCTGGACATGAGCACATTGGAGATTGGAGCAGGGATGTAGCAGAGAAACTATGTGTGCTCCCAAACAGCCCAGAACCTCTGATTTATGGCCTGCCTATTAAAGCCTTGTGTAACAGTGTTCCATGGGACACCCAATGTGGGAAATATCAAATTGGCTGACCTCCATGATCCTGAAATAGTGTGATTCTTTAGTAACTGGGTAATACATACTAAGGGAGTGAGACTAAAAGGTCACACAGAAAATTAAAATAATTTAGGCTAAAAGGTCACACAAAATGAAAATTTATAGAAAGCATAATTAAGTACTTCCTAATTTAAATACCAGACAAGTAGAAAAATTAATTTGTTATATCTCACTTCCTTAAATTCCTTCTTCCCACTTGATTTTGAAGTTACTTACAGATAAATGACCTCAGTTATATGCTGCCTATCAGCTCCCCCTCCCTCTCCAAGGTCAGAACTGATGATTAGTGATAGGTTCAACTTTCCTGGAATATTGGTCATTGGACTAGCCCTTTGCCTTTTCTTGTTTCTTTTCCCTTGTGTCTTCTGTATGTTGCTGCTATTATTATTAGTCCTTTTGTTGTTGTTTTTTCAAGTCTCTAGGCCCATATGCTGTTACTCATGAGAAAATGACAGCTCCTCTCCATTACTGGGGATCCCAGAGATGTTTTAATGGCAGAATTAGACTGCCTAATACAAGTCACAGTTTGTTTCCTAAACGTGTTGGATTTTGAGTTTTAGGGACATAACCGTTAGTCCTGTGACTGTGTTGATCCTATATTTCATGTAAGGTAGATTTCAGTTGGATAACACACTTCTAAAGAATACCCATCCCAATAACAATTCCAAGATACGAGAGGCAGGATAGAATAATGGTTAAGCATGAGGACTCTGAAGCCAGACTGTTTAGGTTTCAAGCTTTTTTGACCCTGTCTGTTGACTTAAGAGGAAGTTTCTTAATTAGTGGTTAATTGTGCTTTAGTTTTATTATCTGTAATGCATGGATAATAAGAGTCTCTACCTATGAAGATTAAGGACCACTTAGAACAGCATTTGGCACTTAGTAAGCACATGAAAATCTTGGTTAGGGTCACACTCAATCTAGAAATGTATAAAGCTTATTTATAACAGTATCTACCCTCATTACAGTTTAGCATTTTTTATTTTTTAAAACCCAGTCGATACCCAGGTAGGCATTAGGTTCCTTGCAGAAAACTAAGTCCCTGAGAAAATATTAAATCTTTCTACTTGTTAATCCAGAAGGCTAGTGAGCCTTCATGGCAATAGAATTATAACTTATTAACAGGTGGGAATTACCTATTTCAAGAATATTTTAGAAGTAAAATCTGCTTTTATTGTAGAATACTTATTTGAGAGAATGATAGTAAGCCCTCAAAGGAACTGCAAGATATAAGACAGTCTGTTAGATGACATTCATTTACACTAAAGTATTTCCCACTAAAAGGTAACTTTTCTGCAGATGGTCAGGGAAAAATGGTTCCATCAGAGATGTGTGGGATAATGTGAAAAGAAATGAGAAAGGATTTGATATTTTACTTTTAAAATATTTTAATTATATATACAATAGTTTTTAACAATTGCAGGACTAGATCCCAAGCTAAGTTTGGGTATTTGTTTTCTAGAAGACAAGTTAGGGCAAACCACTGAGATCTTTACCTGCTTTACACTCTGTTACCTGGAGATGGCAACAGACTTGACTAATCTCCCCGACATCATGGAGTTTCTTGGCCTTCTTTAAGAAAATAAGTGGTATTTTAAAAATATTGATTGATACTTCAATTAACTTTTCCTGTCTAATCTAGCAAAGAGCCCCAACCCCAAGGTAAGCAAAATGAAGTAAATTATGGTGGATCCTGAAAAATGAGAATCAGAGCTTCTAAATAGTTATATTGAAGAAAGTCATTTAAGAAAGACTTGTTAACATTTAAAGAGAGGCAGAAGACGTAATGAAATACATATCAAAGAACAAAACCATTTAGGGGTCTGCAGAAGAACAAATAAAAGGAACCAGGATTATGAAGATTACCATCAGCCTAAGGGGTTCTATAACATGTTCTGAAGATTATGTCTTGATACTATTTTGAATGAAGATAACTAGCTCCACCTTCAACGTTAATTTGTGCTTTTGTGACTCAAGGACCAACTTATTTTATTCTCAAATATGTAGTTACTATGATGACTGATTAAAAATGATGTAACAGGTAAATTTTAAGTAGCCAAAACGGAATCAACCAGATTTCAGACTAAGGATACATACAGTGAGATATAAAGGGAGAAATTAAATTGCTTAGGTACAGCTTGTGGAATACTATGGAAATAAGATATCGTATGGAAATACTACATCACTCTCCATCTTTAAGAAATGCTATTGTGGAGAAAGTCTTTAATGCTAGGATGTCCATGTTTTTTTGGCTGAAAAAATATCCTCATATGTCTTTTAAAACTGGGGGTTGTGCAGCCCATATTGTTATACTTGAAAGGCACCCTAAACATTGATTTCACAAATGAAAAGTGAGAGAGAATGCATTATCAAAGCCTTGTTTTCAGAGCATTCTGGAATCTGGATTACACTCAACTTGATTCCTACAAAAGCTACACAGCTTGCTCGCTAGAATCAGGATTGGGCTCCCTAACTTGATATATTCCTCTTTCTGCTGCAGCAGCTGTCTCTCAGGAAGTGGGTAGGAAGGAAGGGGCTGTAATATGGTAGGCATGATGCTTGAAATTGTTGACCACAACCCTTAATGGCCACTAAAGATGCACATGTGGGTACAGTTGAACTTCTCCCAGTTTTTTTTTTAAGTCAGAGTCATGTATGAAAGAAGAGAGCAGAATTATTAGTAGCATGTGCAAGATAAAGGCAGCCCTTATATATTTAAATTCATATATATAGAGTCATGTATGAAAGAAGAGAGCAGAATTATTAGTAGCATGTGCAAGATAAAGGCAGCCCTTATATATTTAAATTCAGAAATAGTTAAGCTATTTATTTTAAGCAACTGAAATATTAGAACAACTGTATCTGGATCAGTTCTAAAATGAATAAGAACTCCAAATTTTAGGAAATTTATCCTCTTAGCTGTTTTTGGTGCAAGATGGTTCTGATACCATCCCAGAATAATAACTGCAGTTCTATGGCACTTCATAATTTGAAAACTTCCACATTATCTAAGCCTCACAGCCCAATAAAATAGATACCCATATTTTACAAAGGAAGCAGCTGAGGCTTAGATAATCTTAGGGTGCCCTTGCCTAAGGTTACAGGTAGTAAATTGAGGAGGGGGTACTTGTATCCAGATCTTTTGACCTAATGCCCAGGAGAATCGACTGGGGGACCTGTTCACACCCAGTGCTCTGCTGAACACTGTAAGGAATATAGATACAAAGTGTGTTTTCCCCTAATTATGAAAACTCGAAAACAGTATAGTAGTATTTAAGTTCAGAAATAACTTGAATAGTAGCAGATCATAGGAAGTTAGTGTGAAACTAAAGTAGGAAAAGTTTCTATGGCAAAGTTTGGTCTTAAAATAGGTCTTGTAAAATGGAGATTTGGACACAACGTATACTCAGCTGTAAAGAAAAGCATTTCTAGTGGTGGTTCAGATTTCAACCCAGCTCTAACCCACTCTAACTGCACACAAGATAGATAACACCTCCTGATTCATTAATGTTGAAATATAGTCAGACGAGGGTTTGCAGTTTTAGGGTGGTGGTGGTGGTGATACCAGCAAGTAAATTAAGAACAAAAATACAGACCTTGTTGAATGAGGGGGGAATAGTAAGGGAGAAGTAAAATGACTCATGTAAACAGTCAACAGGAAATGAGGTGAAGCATTGGTTCCCAAAGTGGCAGCTGATCTTTCAGCAGAAATTCTGCAGGCCAGAAAGGAGTGGCATGATGCATTTAAAGTGACAAAAGGGAAGAACCTACAACCAAGAATACCCAGCAAGACTCTCATTCAGATTTGATGGAGACATCAAAAGCTTTACAGACAAGTAACAGGTAAAAGATTTCAGCACCACCAAACCAGCTTTACGGCTATTAATGGAACTTCTCTGGGTGAAAAAGAAAAGGCCACAACTAGAAACAAAATTACAGAATGAAAAAGCTCACAGATAAAGGCGAACATACGGTAAAGGTAGGAAATCATACCCAAAGCTAGTAGGGAAGTTAGACAAAAGTAGTAAAATTATCTGTCCACAATAAGGAGGTAAGGGATGCACAAAACAAGATGTAAAATATTATATCAAAAACAGTAATTGTGAGGGGAGGAGAGTACAAATGCAGGATATTTTAAATGCATTTGAAATTAAGAGATCAGCAACTTAGAGCAATCACGTATATATATAGACTGCTATTCCAAAACCTCAAGGTAACCGCAAACCAGAAAATCTATAATAGATATAAACACAAAAAAGAAGAAGGAATCCAAACATAATACTAAAAATAGTCATCAGATCACAGGAGAAGAGAACAAAAGAAGAGAGACCAAAGGGGACCAAAGGGTGGGAGGGATAAATTTGGAATTTGAGATTAACAGGTACAGACTACTATATATAAAATAGATAACAAGGACCTGTATGGCACAGGGAACTATATTCAATATCTTGTAATAACCTATAATGGAAAAGAATCTGTAAAAGAACATATATAGATATATTCTTTAAATATAATATATAACAACCACTTTTGCTGTGCATCTGAAACATTGTAAATCAACTATACTTCAATTAAAAAATAAAAATTAAAAAGTCTTTTAAATACACAGAATAGTCAGAACACTATACCTTTGCAGTAAAAGCAGTTCAGTATTTATTGCTGAGGGAAGGGGCTTAATTTTTTAATGCTTTGGCTTTTCAGCAGTTTTTTTTTTAAATTTAAAATTCAGGTCCTTCCCCTTCTTTGGGGCTGGAACAGAGCTAAATTCTTTTAGGAAAAAGAAAGGTGATTTAGGTTAAAACAAAATAAGTGTTTTGAAAGCTGTTTTTGCAAAATGCAGGTTTAATTAGAAAAGAATGAGAAAACTGAAAGGGACTTATGTAGTGGCCTTACCTATTGATGCGTTTATCAGATTAGACTACCACACCTTTGACTTTCCCTGATACATGCATGCCACTGGATCCACGTTTGTGATTTCTCTTTTATGCTTAGGGTAATTTTTTTGGTTTACTGAGAATAAAAAGAGATATTTCTTTTCTCCCACTCCAGCTTTATTGAAGTAAAATTGGCACATAAAATTGTATATAAAGTCTACGATGGGATGATTTAACACATGTATTTGTGAAATGATTACCACAATCAGGTTAATTAATATATTCATCACTTCACATGGTTACTTTGGTGATGAGAACGCAAGGTCTACTCTCTTAGCAGATTATCAAGTGTACAACACAGTTTTATTAACTATAATCACCATCTGTACATTAGATCCCCAGAGCATATTCATTTTATAACTGAAGGCTTGTACCTTTTGACCAGTATCTCCCCATCTCCCACCCCCCCTCCACTCCCCCTCCACCCCAGTCCCGGTCACCATCATTCTATTCTGTTTCTGTGAGTTCATCTTTTTTTAAGGGTCCACATATAAGTGAGATTATATAGTATTTGTCTTTCTCTGTCTAGCTAATTTCAGTTAGCGTAATGTCATCTAGGTTTGTCCAGGTTGTTGCAAATGACAGAATTTCCTTCATTCTCATAGCTGAATATTCCATTGTGTATATGTACCACACGTCTTTATCCATTCACTTGTTGACAAAGAGTTGGGTTGTTTCCATATCTTGGCTATTGTGAATAATGCTGCGATGAACATGGGAGTGCAGGTATCTCTTCTAGACACTGATTTTGTTTTGAGGTCAGTGTTAGATATTTGTTCTGACACCAGGAGGGCGCTATCTGTTTTATTACCTGTTTCTTTCTCATGCAAAATCTTTGAGTCAGGTCTGTGGAACTAGGAGTGGGAGAGTGGCAAGCTTTTCTTTAAGTGATGCCCCTGCTATAGGAGCTGAGCTGTTGGTGAAGGGAAGGGGTGCAGGAGTCTGTGTTCCTCTTGGCTTGCCTCTTCTTGTGAAGACCACCATCTCCTGAATCGGGGGCAAGGGTTATCCGTGCCCCAGTATTCTCAGCTTCCGCATCTAAGGTAGAGCCTGTGTTTCACGGAGTGGGGCTGAGCAGAAGAAGGGCACCCTCAGGCTCTTAAACTTAAAAATTTTGAACCCTTAATCCTCTTTTTTTTTGTTTACTTGTAAAGTAGCCTTGACTTCCCCCCCTCCCACATTGCTGTATTTTCTCCTATTACCCAACTTTATTTTCTTCATTGTATTTATACTTGAAATAATATTGATATTTATGTTTTTTTTATGCCTCCTTCCCCCTGAAATGTTAGCTTTGTAAAGGCAGGAGATCTCATCTGTTTTGTTTAACACTGTTATCTCCAGTGCTTAATAAATATATACTAGCCATATGCTGGGGACTGCCATCACAACACTCCCAGTCTTGTAGGGCAGAGAGGAGGATTGTAAATAGACAGTCAACAACATTTTTCTAAAGGTGCTGTGAAAGAGGAGAGTGCATTCATGGTGCTGTGATGATTCTGACCTAAGAGAATTACTATCATTATTGTACATCAGAATCAAAACAATATACACATCTTATTGTAAGCATCGTTGCCATAGGAAGCCAACTTGTGGAATCTTGGAGCCTCTTTCTAGACCACTAGTGAAGCAATTGAAAAGTTTTGGGACTATGGCCTGGATCATAGAATTGAGTAGTTAGTCAGGTTTCATCTGGTTTTTTCTTCAGGCTAACATCAAATAGTTAACCAGAGCTACTTAAATCTTTTGTCTTTCAGATGAAAGTCTGCCTGTGACAGTAGCAGAAAGCTTTTGATTACTACTTTTGTTCCTAATTTAGTAAAGCACGATTTTACTCTCTTATGAAAGATAATCGCTCTTCTCACAGGATTATTGAGAGGATTAAACGAGTTCATATTTTAATGCCTGGCATATTATGGGCATTCAATAAATGGCAGCTTTTGATTATGTTTACCAATTTTTTTGTATGCAGTGTTGCCAATTGGTAGAAGGCTTTTATCAATAATTGCCACAGATCCTTTGAATCGAAGGATTAATATAAACCTTAATAATTGAAGTACAGCCTATCTGGATGCTAGAAACTAGAAATTAGGGTGAGCAATAATGACCACTAAAGGCACATAAGACATTTCTCAAAACATCTAGCCTCGAGAGGAGCAGAGAGTAATTACTTTTGAGCATGTTTGAACAGCATCTGGATATGTCATGCTGACCCCAGAGTACTTTAGGTGTTACTTATTAAAGAATGATTTAGTAAGAACAGTGGGATAGATGGAGATATATGTTTGCCCCCCTATCAGCATGTTCTGAGGAAGACACGTGTGCTAAATGAGATGTGTATGGAGATCCGACTGAAAAGTATGCATCTAGAATGAAATACTCTGGTGCTTCTCTTTTGTTTTCCACTCTGAGCTGTTATGCTGAGACCTGCCTGGTGTTCCAGTGTGTCACTGGCAAAGGGGAAAAGGGAACAGGAAAATCTTACCTTGAGGTTATAGATCCCAATTAAACTCTCTTTTACTCAACCTTGATCTTCATGATGGATTAGAAATTCAGGAACAGGCAAACATGGCAAAGATTGACCCCTGTCTTATGTGCCCAAAGCTATCCTAGAACATGTCCAGCTTTCACCCTTGTCTGCTTTGTCTGCCATTGTGCCCAGTTCCCCATGCTTCAGAAGTCTTCTCCTTTCCCCCATTCCCTTAGAGCAGTTGGGATATAGTAATTCTGACAAACTCCTTTCCCCAGGTGTAGTTATTCTTTAAAAGAAGAGGCTCAGTAACACAAAGTTCACTAACTGATTTCATTTTAGACAGAAAAACCGTAGAGAAGTAGCTCACAAGTTGGCTGTGTATTAGCATCCTTTGTGGGAGCTTTTACAAAATTTGAGAGCTCTGGATCCACTGCCAGAGATTCTCATTTAATTGATAGATAGTGAGGCTGGAGTTCTCTTGAAAATTCTGAGTTTCTTCAAAAATTTCCTAGGTGATTCAGTCAGAGTTGAAAAACAGCTAAAGAAGAAGGGCTCTTTGTGGATAGACCTTCTACCCCAGATGAAAGCTTAATCACTCACCTGGTCTGTCTTGTTTGAGATCACCCTTGGTCAGAGGGAAGGAGAGGGTTGTAGGCTTTATAGAGGGAATAATACCCACTTTCTAGGTTCCCCTCTTCACATCCCACCTCTACTAGGTGATGGAGTAAAGAAGGTTCCTCTCTCCTTGTTGAAGTCTGGAAACTTCAGTTAAAAGATATTTCCACTACAGAGAATGGGCTGTTTCCCCCCTAAGCCAAACATGATCTTAATTAGTTTCCAGTCTCTGACTCCTTAGGCTGCTGTTTGCAGGGTTTCCTAACCTTTTTTGTGTGCCATTGTAATCCTTTGGTGATCTGGCGAAGCCTTGGACCCCCTTCTCAAGTTAAATATTTTAAATGTAGAAAATTAAATGCATAGCATTACAATGGAAACAAGTTATATTGAAGTAGAGTTATTGAAATAATAAAACTTGTACAGTAATACATACTTCTTTACTGATAAATTACATGTAGCGGTTGGTCTAATAATTTCAAAGTAGTCATAAATGTAAACAATATTTTAAGATATATGTGAAAAACTGTAAAGTAATATTGAAGCAACTGGTTTCTATTAAACTCACAGATACTGATAATGCTCCTGTGGTCTGCTGCCAACATTCAGAATTGAAAACAGTGCTAAATTTCAGTTTACGTTTGTGAAAATAAATATATACTTTTTCTTATCCGAGCTCCTGTATACCTGAAAATCTTACATGCTGTGGTTAAGTATATTAATATTTTAGTCTTCTTTTTACAAGTGTGAAACAACAGCTTACGATTGTGGGTTTTCATAATAATAATAATAATAATGAGTTTACCTACTTGAGTATTTCCCAAGTCCCTCTTTTGATCCTAAAGCTCACATTATAATCTCGTTATTCAGCATAAACTGAATGTTTTACCAGATTTAATGCAGAGCATTAGCTAGATAAGCTAGATAGCTCTTCTCTGAACTCCTAGAAATGCTAATGAGAGTGGTTTGATGTTACAGGAATACAAGCGCAAGTTAGCCAGAGTTTCCCTGGTACGAAAAGAACTCAGGTCCCGGATCCAGAGCCTGCCGGACTTATCTCGATTGCCCAATGTCACTGGCAGCCACATGCACCTGCCCTTTGCAGGGGACATCTACAGTGAAGATTGATGACCATTCTCTTTCCAGGGCCCAGGACTTTGCAAGAGATGGAGACAGGTTAGGTGGATAGTCCTGTAGTGTTATTTTTGTATATTGTTGAGAGAGTGACATAAACAAAAAGAAATAAGTAATTTATAAAATTGTTTAAAATGTTGGTTTGTTTACTATTTTATTGGTAAGTTAACATGACTTAGTTTCAACAAAGTGAATCTCTGTGTATTAATAAGCTCACAAATAGTGATTATTTTCAAAAGATCTTTTTGTAAATTTTTTTGATTCAGGGCCTTGTGAGAAATTCCATGTGTCTATTTCTTCATGTCTTTTCAAATGATTTTCTTTATTTTCTTCAGTATCTAATCACTGTATAGTATGTAATTCCTAAAGTGTAAGAACTAATCAGGAGTTCGTTGAGAATTTATTATGGTATAGTTAGGACTTGATTGTAGAAGGGACTAAGTGTTCCAACTTAATTTTCACCCTTCTCCCCAACCAAAATATCAGTTCTGTGCCTCTCAATGCCTTTGATTCCTATTTCCTAGAGGTCAGTAATTTAACAGTAAACATGGATGTCATTTTGAGAGTCAGATCAGAACCTCGAGAACTTTTCCACAATAGCACTATAGGGGTTCCATTCCAACTGCCACAGTGTAGAATAAATAAAAGGAGTGTTAAATAGGGACCCCCTTGAATAAACTGTTTATTATTATTTGGATATATTAATATGAAAATGCTTTGGAAATGTTATAAATTTTGACATTGTACCAAGAGAACAACTCTGATTCTAGAACTGATTTCTAGTTGTCAAATCAGGCTCCTTTTAACATAATTGATCCCTTTAACATAAAGCCATCTGTGGGATTAAAAGAAGTGTAAAATAATGATACTTTATTATTCTCCTAGCCATTTAACTTTAAAAACAATAGTATTTTTAGCTTTAATATCTCAAGAACACAATATTCATTAATGTTCAGTAAAGTAGCCTGGAACATTTTTAATGTTTCCTTAAGGTTTTTGAATGACTGTATATTTGGAAATTAAGCAGTGCTACACTACAGGGTAGATCTGGTAAATATTATATTTGTATATTTAGAATTACCAAAACAAATGTACTTTTTTTTTACCTTTTATTTCTAACCCTGTGTGTTAGAGCAGTTGCATGCTCTCCTGCTTTCTCTTTAAATCACATCGTTAAGCTGTGGATTTTGTACTCAGTGATGATTTAGGATGAACATTTTTTTCATTCATTACTTTACATATTAGACATTTTTCTTTTCGCTGTAAGAAGATTCAACTTAGTCAATAAAACATCTTTTAGATCCCACAAGCCAGTTATGTCTCACTAGTCTGAATGGCTTCACTCTTTCTCAGTATTAGAGATTATAGCTAAAATGAATTTATATGTGAAGGAGAAGACAAATATTTATTTTTAGTAGCCAGTAGTTTTGGGAACAGTGCTTTTAACAGTTTGACCTCTCTGAAACAGACACACAGAGAAGTAGTTCCCACATATGGCTTATATTCCAAAGTTTTTTAGTCAACTTTTGGGACTCGGGGCACATTTTTTCACAGGAACGGTAGTAGTTAGATTCCCTGTGAACACTACCACAGAAAGCTCACCCAGGAATCTAATCCACTTAACCATGAAGTACTTAACTTGTAATGTGGTTGACAAATTACTGGTAGTAGATCCTGACCAACATTTGTAATGTCACTAAGAAAATGGTGTGTAGCAGCCAGACTTACACATTGGGGTGTATGTCTGTCTTCTGTACTTCTGTCCCTAGGTGTAGGATATGTAAGAAAAAGATTCAGCATGGCGGTGGAGGGTGTAACCAATGCACAATTATTAAAACCTGGTTATACCTGTTGTAAAAGTATGCCACATAAGTTAATTTTTGTTAAAGTAAGAGCAAAAACTTGTGTATTAATTTATTTTCAGCATCTTGACCTTATTTATGATCTGCTGAACTGTTGATTTATCTATTCAAAATACATTTTTTTCCATTTAAAACTAATTTATAAACTATGTACTCCTGGGAAGATTTGAAACCTATTAGAAGTTTGTTGAAATATTTTCACCATTTAAGATAGACTTCTGACTTAGATACTGATTTTAATGCCAGTATCTGCTCTAAATATTTATGATAAAAACGCATTATTTTTTAAAGAGCTTGATGCGATTTGTGATAAGTGATAGTACTCAACCTGAATCCTACTCCCAATTTCACCCTTTGACCAATCCTCCACAAGCCTTCAGTTGTTGGTTGATTTACTGACTGTAAACACAAATGATATGGTCTGGTTTAGAAGTTATGTTTTCAGCCTTATGATAATTAACATGGTAAGCCTTAGCAGTAAATAGCTTTCCTTTCTAAAAGGGAGACTACATTTTCTCAAGAAATGGGGCTAGCTGGGGGTACTCTAATACCAGATTCTGAATCATGAGCATTTTCTTCACTGTGTACGTGAGGCAAATCATGCATTTTTGAGTGCAGCTTGGCCTGGCCCCTCAAGAGAAAAGCATGTCACCATACTTGCAGTAGGGGTATTTTGCTTTGAATGGATACCATCACTCTTTTCTCCACAAACAGTGCAGAGAGCTGTCTGGAGTGGCAGTTTGAACAGATTCCCTGGCGTTCCCTCTGCCCCTTCCATCATTACAGTAAGTAAAAGAACCACATGGGGGAACCCGGGAGTCTGAGAAAATGAGCTGTGCTTAATAGCCAACCTCCCTTTCTAGGAAAACCAGTCCAGGTGCAGCTATTTTGGTACCTCTTCTCACATGCACTCTGAATCAGGGTTTTTCTGTAAACTCCTTCAGGATCAGCAACAGCTGGGATGACCTTGTCATCTTGATTTGCAAAATTAAAATAACAAACCTAGGTTGTCAGTTGTCACTGTAGATGAGCAACTCATCTATTATCATTATTGAACTGGTTCTGAGAAATCTTTAGAAAGAAAACACTCAAAAGTAAAAATTAATTAGGAAAGTTAGAATGTCCTTTCTGAATTTTCCATTCAAAAAATTTATATTATATGAAATAACATAAAGCTCTATACTGCTTTGTATTCTATTAAGAAGTAGCTCCTAAGATGTAGTCTTGTTTAACAGTTGTTGCACTGTATCAAAGCTTTTTAAAGTGTAAATCCAATTCTTCTCTGTATAGAAAGGGAGCATTGTGTTACTTACTGAATTTATTTATACAGAGCATTGGTTGCCGTCTGTAATTCCAGCCATCCACACATGAGTCTGTTCTGAGGTGGCAGTAGCACACGGGAAGATGAAGTTTCCCTATTTCTTTACCCCTTTTTCTTTGGTGGTATCTGATGACAATATAAGATGTTCTTAATAAAGTTTTACGTTCTTTTTGAGATGTGTAGATTATTTTTGTGAATTTGTTTAATTGGAGGATATGGGGTGGGGAGGGAGACACTGATGGACTGGGAGGGAAACAAAGTACTGGAAGTGTCCAGCAATGTTACTGTGGAGAAACTGCCAAAGGAGATTCTATTTGCTTGGTCAATGGGAACCAAACTTGAGCGAACATCCGAATCACCTGGAGGGCTTATTAAACTATAGGTTGCTGGGCCCCACCCCCAGAGGTTCTGGGATAAGGCCTGATAGTTTACATTTCTAACAATTTGATGCTAATGCCACTGAGTTTAGGGACTACATTTTGACAACCACTGCTCTAGAGTAACTTTCAAGTCCGTGACTTGCTTCATGATTTACAATTCCAGGTAATTTCAGGCAATTCCAAGTAATAAGATAATGAAGTATGGGTTTTACAGTTCCGTATATAGCAGGTTCCTTTGGGCAGAGAACAAGACCATATCTTGTTTTGTGACCTACTGCACAGAATTAGTGCTTTTGAGTGAACAGATTCACTTGGTACCTTGAAATCCCTGGAGTACAGTTCCTCTCACCACATCTTGAATTTAAAGCAGAATTGGAAAATACTAGAAATCTGAGGGAATCTCTAGGGCAGTGTTTGCCAAACTCCTTTCATAAGACTCACTTGGGACATTTGCAAAAAGGGCACATAGCTCCTGAATCAGAATTCTCTGTGATTCTTATCTAGAAAGTCTGGGAGGTCTAGTCCTTAGGCTAGTGCCCCTGGTTCTCCATTCCTGGATGGCCTCTGGTCACTTTATCTGAATCCGGGTGTTTCTCATTCCCATTCTAATTTTCCCCCCTTGCAGCAGTAGGTTTTATATAGTGGGACCTGTATCCAGAGATTCTGTTTCAGAAGATTTGGCATAGATTTGGAAATCTGCATTTTAAACAAGCTACCAAGATGATTCTGATGCAGGTAATTCTTGACTGCACTTTGAGAAACAATGCCCTGCAAAGCAAATTATGGTCTGTGGTAGGTCACGCATTTATGGTACTTACTGTACACCAGGGCTGCTCTAAGCACTTCACGTATCCTTTGTGATAGATGCTCTGATTATTCTAGTTTTACATATGGGGAAGCTAAGACACAGTGTAAATTCTGTGTGACCCTGAGCAAGTCAAATGGTGAAGCTGGTATTCAGACCCAGCTCCAAGTTTGACTCTGAGCCTGTGCTTCTGAACCACTACATAATGCTGCCTGTTATACTGATATGTTGTGTAGCAGCTCCATCATCACCATATCCACATTTTGCATAACATGTGAAGTTATAGTGAAATTATAACATGCAAATATTCAAATTAAAAAGTAACATCTTAGAAGTGTGGTGAAGGAGGGGGGCTTATGAAAAGATACTATGCGCAGTTGTCTTGTGTGTTGTTTTTATTGAGGTAAAATGTATGTAACATAAAATTCACCATTTTAAAGTGTACTCTGGCGTTAAATTCATTGATGATTAACATTGTTGTGCAACCATCACCACCATCCATCTTTAGAACATTTTCATCTTCTCCATTTAAAACTCTACCCATTAAACTATAACTCCCTATCCCTCCAGCCCCTTGCAACCATTTTACTTTCTGTCTCTATGAATTTGACTTCTCCAGGTACCTCATATAAGTGGAATTATAAAATATTTGTTCTTTTGTGCTTGGCTTATTAAACTTAGCATAATCTCCTCTAGGTTCATTCATGTTGTATCATGTGTCAGGATTTCCTTTTTTAAATTAAGTTTCTCACCACAGACATTTTTTTAAAATTAATTAATTTATTTATTTTTGGCTGCGTTGGGTCTTTGTTGCTGTTCGGGCTTTCTTTAGTTGCATCGAGCGGGGCTACTCTTCGTGGCAGTGCGCGGGCCTCTCATTGAGGTGGCTTCTCTTGTTGAGGAGCACGGGCTCTAGGCGCGTGGGCTTCAGTAGTTGAGGCACACGGGCTCAGTAGTTGTGACACGTGGGCTCTAGAGCGCAGACTCAGTAGTTGTGACTCACGGGCTTAGTTGCTCCACGGCATGTGGGATCTTCCTGGACCAGGGCTCGAACCCGTGTCCCCTGCATTGGCAGGCGGATTCTTGACCATTGCGCCACCAGGGAAGCCCTTGAATTTCCCTTTTTAAGGCTCAGTAGTATTCCATTGTATAGATATAGAATGGAATATTTTGTTTATCCAATGGATATTTTGTTTATCCACATTTTGTTTATCCATTCGTCTGTTGATAGACCCTGGATTGCTTCCACCTTTTGACTGTTGTGAATAATACGACTATAAACATGGGTGTACAAATATCTGTGCAAGTCCCTGCTTTGATTTCCAATTGGTTTTTTCAAAGCAATTATTTGTATTCATATCAACGAAATAGAGTTAGGATGAACTATTGATAGGGATAGTCTAGACAACATTTTAATGAATACCTACTATGTTTACGGCATGGTGTTAAATCTTGTGAGATATACAGAGATTATTCAGCTGCATGGCTGCTCTCAAAAAATTTACAATCTAGTGGGAATGGATACAGTAACAATTTTTAGAATTGACCAAAACTTGCTTTTATTTTTAAACTAGCATATTTCTTCCAAGCCAGTGGTTCCATAGGCCAGCATTATTAGCCTCAGCTGGGAACTTCTTTGAAGTGCTGAAGTCTCAGGCTCCAGAACTACTGAATTAGAAAATCTAAGGTTGGGGACCAACAATGTATCTTTTAAACAAGCCCTCTAGGTAATTCTAATGCACACTCAAGTTCCAGGTTTGTTTTGTGTACCACTGTTCTAGGCATCCAACACCTTACCTCAACACTTTATTTTCAAGTATGGGAAAACTTTAGAGGGAATAAAAGGACTTGGTCCAACAAAAGCAATTGTAAAGAAATGTGCTTTTCCTGACAAGCCAAGGAATGCTTTTTATCTGCCTTATTTCTACTCTTAGGAACCCCACTCTGTCCACCCTGGCAAATTTTTCCATATTTTCTTATTTCATTTCTCTGTCTAGTGCATCTCTTGTCATTCTTCTGAGGGTGGTAGAGTGAAGGAGAAACAGTAATGCAGTCTGAGCTCTGACCATCATCTGCCTTATCTAAAAGACTGATTAGCCCTTGGTATAATTATACCACCATAGGTTTAGCCATTTTATTTGCTGAAGTCCCTGTGATTTTATTTCCAACTTGTTGGTTGCCATCAAAAATGAAAACTATTTTACTGCCCTTTTTATAAATGGATCACTGACTAAAATGGAATGACTACAGTGAATTTTAGAATTACACATTTCACATTTGAATTCTATGCATCATGGAAAAGGTAAAAAATTGAAATTTTGAATTAATTTAAATGAAATTGTTGTGCAGAGCCATTAGCTTATTCAGATGTATCTAGAAAAATTCAGTTGTATTGGTATTGTTTAGTTTGGTTGATTGTCTTAAAGTCATATTTCAAATATACAAAGAAATATAGTTTTTAAAATAAAACATGTTTATTTATGGAAATTCAAGTGAAACAAGAAATTCTAAGAGGTTTAAATCATATATTAATACATTATTACATTAGTATTTAGTGTCTCCTTTTTCCAGCTCTTGATATTTATGTTATAAAATCTTGTAATAGGGCTTCCCTGGTGGCGCAGTGGTTGAGAGTCCGCCTGCCGATGCAGGGGACACGGGTTCCTGCCCCGGTCTGGGAAGATCCCACATGCCGCGGAGCGGCTGGGCCCGTGGGCCATGGCCCCTGGGCCTGCACGTCCGGAGCCTGTGCTCCGCAGCGGGAGGGGCCCCAACAGTGAGAGGCTCACGTACCGCAAAAAAAAAAAAAAAAAAAAAAAAAATCTTGTAATACTTTTATGGGATCAAGTTACTAGCAGAGAGCTCACAATGCTATTTGATTCTTAAGGGTCTTTGCATAATTTAGTGTTAACTGCCATAAGGTGGTTGTGGTTTTGGTTGTGATTTTGTGATTTGAACTGTTAGACTGCAGCTGAAGTGTGCTTAACAGAGGGAAATTCAGTTTTCATTCTTCTTTTTGAGCTGATTTTTGAGCTCTGCAGGACCTCGGGCACACTTCATTTCCATGTCCAGTTCCTTGTACCTTTATCTAATTGACAGCTCTTGATACCCTATCCTAGTCAGTGCTTAGCATTCTCCCTGTTAGAGTTGCTAGTCTCTCTCTACCTTGGCTAGCATGAGGAAGAAAGACTAACTTCTTTCTAGTTCCTTTGTCTTTTCTTCCTTGCTTTTATGTCCATTGATGGACAGAGCAATTACAATTGTGGTAAAGTTTTACATCAACAGAATAAAGCTCTTTTTCTAGTTGGGTGTAATTTTCCCACCAGGAACCAATAAAAAGCAAACTACTAATGATGGAGCTTATTGATTGGTTAAAATATAATTTTTTCTTAACCAGCAGGTTTTGCAACATGGCTTAGAACTTTTTTTTTTAAGGCTAGTATGTTTTTCAAAATGCATGACTTAGAAATATTTAAACAGAAAACCTAATTATTTTAATATAGTGGAAGTATTTTTAAGGGCGTTTTTTAAAAGCTCCATATTATTTAAATTAGTCTAAAAATCCTTGTAGTTACACAGTGTAACAATTGGTAATTCAAATAACCCAGGGCAATAGGTATGCAATTTTATTTTTAGATGTTACTTAATCATAGTCATATATGAAACTAAATGTTCACTAGATATATATTTTGCAGCTTAATAATTACCTTTGAATACTTTGATGAGGTTAGATATAATGAAGAGATTTCCCAAGTGCTTGTTTGCTGTCATTTTAGAAATTCTAAACAGTTACTTTCATTATAAAAAGTTAGAGGCAGTGTTAAGCATCATTTGGTTAAAATATTCCTCTATTTCATATTTGTTTTTGAACATTGATTTGGTTTCCATTTTTGTTATATTACTGAGTACATTACATGGATATGATAGCATTCTGTAGGCACTTTATAATTTCTTCGTACTGTAGTAGAAATCACATTTGTTGTTAAAGTATAGTATTAAGGATATATAGACTTGTTTCATTGTATGCCACTTAGTGAAATTGTAATTTGTATTTTATGTCCTCTTAAGAATGCACAGAGTACTTTTCTAAAGGATGAAAACTGTCAGTAATTGTTTGCAGAGGTCTTCAGATTAAAAAAATTAAGCAGTCTTACTTTCTATTTCGAAAGACATACTATCAAGAGCCAGCAAAATTCAGTTAGAGTTGGAACAGCAATTGAAATACATTTCTTTGCTGTCTAGGAAGAAGTTTTTTTTTTTTTTTTTTTTAGGCGGTACGCGGGTCTCTCACTGCTGTGGCCTCTCCCGTTGCGGAGCACAGGCTCTGGACACGCAGGCTCAGCGGCCATGGCTCACGGGCCCAGCCGCTCCGCGGCATGTGGGA
>NC_041232.1:48599149-48631261 GCF_002837175.3 Physeter macrocephalus | reverse complement strand
GGCACGAACCCGGTTCCCCTGCATCGGCAGGCGGACTCTCAACCACTGCGCCACCAGGGAAGCCCATAGGAAGAAATTTAATGAGTTCTTTACAGTTTCAAAAATGATGCCAACTAAACTGTAGTGACTAGAAAGAGGAAGGTGGTCTCAGAGTTTGTAGATTCCCAAGAAAACTGTAGTTTCCCAGTCCAAAATTCCCAGTCCAGCTTTTCAAGATTTCATTGACCTAAGTTGTCAGAAGCCCAATTAATAGGGATGCATAGTATCTAAATAAATACCTCCTTTCCATTTAATACAGCAAATGTAGTTTCTATGGTTTTTGAACGAATGTGTTGAGCCTTTAATATATGGAAGTTACCATACCAGAAGCTGAGAGAATTCAAACATGAGTAAGATGCAGCTCTGCCCTTAGAACTCAGAATCTAATGTGGGAAACAGATACTGACTATATTATAATGTCATAAGTCTATACAAGTGGTATGAAAAATGTTGTGGAACACTGAGAAAAGAATGGTTGATGTCTATGGGGAGCCGTTGGCTAGAGCTTTGTAGAGAAGATGAAGGACATTTGAATTCATCTCTTGTCAACTAACCATGGGTCAAATAAGCAATGAAAAAGATTTTTTAAAATGTGTTCTGTACCTGAACACAACAACACTGATGAATTAAATGAAAATTAAACTAAATGAAATAGTATATATAAACATACCTTTTGCTCAGTGGAAATCTGAAGGCATTAGATCTTACTTATGTTGAATAACATGGCTAAGTTTAGGTCTACTGGAAAGAAGGATAAGATTTTAAGGAAGAACGTAGTTACCTGATTTCAAGCATGTGCTGCATGGGCCAAACAACAGAAGCTGTCTTGAGGATTGTTCCTTGCCCCGCAGCCCCTACCCCAAGCCACAGCTATATGTGTAAGTACACGTATGTGAGTATGTATATATACACACACATTTCTCTGTGGCTGAAAAGGTGATGCAGTTTTTTTATTCTATTCATGTTGTTGGAAATTCTGTGATAGATAGAACATGATGTTTAGTTTCATAAAACCCAACTCTGTGTCTGAACTGAATTGCAACAATAGTTAAAGTATGGACCAGTAAAATAAAGACTGTAGCATATAAAAATGAAACATGATGTGCAGTCTGATTTCTTTCACTATATTGTCATGACTGGGATTGACTATCTGACAGGGAGAGTGGGACAGATTGCAGCTATCTGTCTGAACTGTAGACCAAGGAGCATGCCACTTGTTCTTGCTGCTAACTAGCTAGATTTACTCTTGGGTAAATGCAGCAGCTAGTTTGTTTAACTACATAATTTGAGGAATGCCATTTCTGACTGTGTAAAGGATTTGAGGCAACAGCCAGAACTACGTACTGGCTGAGGTAAAATATTTGAATTCTCCTTGGAGGAGCATCCCTCACCCAACTTTGGCTGTGTCTCTCAGACCTGGACCTTTAAGTTAAAGACTCAAGTGAGGGTTCTGTTCACAGGTTAACCTAAGGACTGATTTGTTGGAATCTGCTATATTTTCTTGCTTTTATTGAATTAATAATTCCCCTGCATGAGCCTAAAGGCTTACATATTTAATTGAGGTTAGGAAACTCCCCCAGGTTTCATAACCTCAGGTTTCATTAGGCTTACTGATCTGAGTGAGTGTTTTTTTCTTGTCAGAATTTAGGTACTATAGTTTTCAAGGAAGTGCCTAGAGAGAGTATTAGCATATTTGATGTGTGTATATAAGACTGTGGTTAGAAAGTTTGTAAATTCTTTAGAATAGAACTGGTATGCCAGCAATAGTTTAGGTAGACCATTCTCTCTGAGCACTTTTATCGTAGTCAAGATACTGCACCTTAGAGAGAGATACTTGAAGCTCAGGGGAATAGTGAAATTCTTACTGAATTGATGTGAGGGAGCAACACAGCACTGATTGGAATCTTAGCGGTGGAGTGTGCTCTCCCCAAAACCCAAAAGTCAAGTTAGATTTTTATTTTTATTTTTTAATTTTTTGGCCACACCGTACGGTTTGCAGGATCCCAGTTCCCCTACCAGGGATTGAACCCAGGCCACAGCAGTGAAAGCCTGGAATCCCAACCACTAGGCCACCAGGAACTCCCCCAAGTTAGATTTTTAAACAGAAGTTTGAAGTCAGCTATACTGCCACCCAGCTGCTCCTTTATATTCCATTTGTCAAACAGTCATGTATTTCATCAAGACAACAGCAGAAGTTTAAGAGGTATGTAAAATTCAGAAGCATTGCCTGTATTGACTTGGGAGTTCAACAAAAACTGCTTTAAACCTCCCCAAAACTGTCACTATTAAATAAATAGTCCTGATTTTGGCCACAAAATTAAAAAGTTAAATTTTACCTACCTAAAAAACTTCTGTCTCTTTTCATTAATCATATAATTATCGATTATATTTAAATACCAGGTATCCTGCCTGGTGTGCCCCTGAGGGTATATGAAAAAAAGTAGCTGGTACTATAGCTAGCTAGTAATACAGGGAGAATTATTTAGATCCATACACTGTAAATGTAATTCCAAGATACTGAAACGAAAATCCCAAATACAGATATTTAAGACCACTACCCAATCTTTGTGCGAAGTTTCCCTAAATTCAGAGTGAAATTTTGGAATAACTAATCTGAAATGAATAAGACCTAATGCTATGACTGGTGATTTTATATTTTTAAAAGTTAAGGATTCAAAGACATACTTTAAATAGTGTAAATTATATGTATATTTGATGTGTGTGTGATTGCATATTAAAATTAGTAAGAAAATATTCTCTCAAAAGCTAATAGTTCTAAAAAGATAAATTTTAAATATTTCATATCAAGAAAAGGTTAAAAAGACTTAGGTTGAATTGAATATATCAAAAACTATATACTTTAAACACCTGTACCACTGCGTTCTCTTTTGTCTGTTAACTTTAATGACAATTGATAATTGACCTCAAGATTTATAACCAACATTTTGGGGTGCCCAATATATAAAAGAATATGTTGATTCCACAAGTGTTACTACAATTTCTGTCCTTGAGAAAAGTAAAAGATGATTTGGAATTATTCCAAGGAGACATGTATATAAATCTTGTATTTACAACTTTGGATAGAGCCATTACAGGAAGACCCAGTTGAGGCTGTAAGGACCTCTTGTACATAACTCTGGAGATTGAACCACTTGGATTTTCTGCATTTCATGAAATGAATTCATAGGTCAGACTTCATTAACCTCCACTACCTACATGCCACCTCAAGAAAGCAGTCACCAAAGTAAATCTGTCACTTGTTAGAACACCAAATTGCCTTGAATTGAACCTGAACTTAGACTGAAGATATATTAGACAAGTGTTGATATTGTTAAAAAAACAATCTAACAACACTTGTTAAAAGACTTTATTCAGGACCTTTGTGATAGGTATCAAGACTATTCCAATAGGGGAGAAAGTTGGAGCTCAACTCTGTGCTAAAGACAGCTGGGGATTTATGGCCAAGGAGCAGAGTAAGAGGATTGGTGGATTGAAAATTACTAAAAGATGTTGAGGGTGGGGAAATTATTGCTAAACTGACTTAGCAGGATTTTTTGCTAAAACTGGGCTAGGCAGGCCAAATACAAAGCCCAAGGATGAGGCCTAGTCAAAAAGAGGGATCAGAGAAGCTTGTCTAAAGTTTGGTCAAGAAGAGGGTCTTTGTCCATATAAATAAAACCAAAAAATGTTTACAAATACCTCAAAACAATTTGCCTACATCATTAACGAGATGCTTTCAAAGGACGACCACCACAGGGTAATGCTAGATCTTGTTATTCATCTAGTGGTTTTATTGTTGGTGTTCATAGTTTTTCCATTTTTTTGATCAATTATGATAATACCACAAATTTCTTGAGCACTTTCAACATCCCATCCACTCTTAGGTGTTTTTCACGTACCATCTCATGGAGTCCTCACAGCACCTTTATGTGGTAAGTACTATCGTTACCCTCATTTTACATATTAGGAAACAGACCCAGAGAAATTAAGAATTTGCCAAAGATTACACAGTTAATAAATGGCACAGCCAGGTTCTGCAAGGCAGGACCACAAAGACTACAGTCTTAACCAGAAGGTCATACTTGTTTTTAGGAACAAACAAGTAATTCTTAGAATTAATTTTATTTAAATGTACAATATATGGCTTATCAGATTATAAAAGAAAAGATACTTATATTTGGTTGCAGGGTTAAAACATTCAAGTAGGCATATGGTAATACTAGAATTAAATTTTAAGTATAAGAACTCAGGATTTTTAAGAATTTCTCTTTTCCAGCTCTGCCTCTGCAGTGGTCTAGGTACTATTACTATTCCTCAGTAGAAGTATCACCAACATCCTATTTCTGGCATCACTACTAATTTGTGCTCAAAAGTAGCAGGGTTTCTTGGAGAGGGGCTGCTTCCACATCTTATGACTGAGAGAATGAAGATAGTCTGGAAATTTTCTTTGCAAGAAAGCAAGGCAGATGCTTTCAAAGTTCTGATGGGGTTGAAAGAAAAAAGTCAGCTTAAAAGGGCCTCTCATTGGCCAAGATGTAACAATTTAAGCATCAAAATACAAAATAGAAACTAAATTAAAAGAAGTAGTCTATAGAAAAATTGGGATTTTCTTTTCAAATAACTAGTATTATATGCAATTGATTTTTATTCAGAAAAATTCCTATTTATATTTAATTGTACGTTTGGTCCCAGGACAGATGGAAGCATATTGAACACTTTCTATCTGAGTTACACCCAGGGGTTACAGCCCTCACAGCTCAGGCTGGGAGGCACACGGGCACAAGTCTCACCAGGCTCCTGTGTGGAAAGAGCTGTACAAAGGCTTGTGATCAGGGCTTTGAGCATTTCTCTGTGTGTTATATATCAATAAATGGCTTACTAAAAGAAAATTTTAAAGGCTGAGAGTAAGGATCCAGGAGAGGGAGAAGATGAAGAAGGCAGGACTATTCCACTGGCCAACGGCCCTGGGCCAGAGAAGGGGCGAAATCCAGGATCGATGGCCAGACTGGCCTTGCTGGGGAGGAGGAAGGCTGCCTCTTCTGGAACAGGAGGGAAGCAAGAGAGGAACTGGTGAGAAAGTGAGAGAACTCAGCTTAAAAGTAGAGCAATGTCTCAAATGTGCAGTTGTACTTTGACTCCCAGTTAATTCACTGGCACTGTCCCTCTCAGGGGTGACCCACCTAGGAACATTACTCGAGTCCTAAAATCTGAGTAGGGATCACATTAAAAGTCACCATTGTGCTTTCGCAGTTGCAGCCCAGGGGCTGTGCTGAGGGAGACAATAGTGGACAGCATGGAACCAGGGTATATTGAAGATGATTTTGGTCTACAGATTGTCAACTATCTGGTGCCAAAGTTCTTTGTGGACACAAATGAGGCAATATTAGATCTTTGTCTCCCCTTGCCCCTTTCCCACCCATTCCTGTTGGTTTGATTTTCCCTCTCAGGGTTCTGCCCACCCCATCCCTCTTTGGCTGGTGAGGGCCTCCAGTTAGGCTTGCTGCAGTCCACAGGATCAGTGGTTCTCTGGTCACATGTTCCAGTCTCCACATCCCGTGACTAGACAAGTAGCCCAGAGCTAAGCGAGCTGTGTTCAGGAAGCACTACGGTAGCTGAGAGGATTCATCAGCATATGAGCAAGTGCCATGTCAAAGAGATGGAGGTCCAGGAATCAGAACTGCTCAGTCTGAGCCCTACATTGCACATATGCTGCTTCTCTTTATAAGACTATCATTTTCACTTAAGTATCTACACTGTAATATTTTTAAAATTATTTTATTGAAGTATACTTGATTTACAATATTGTGTTAGTTTCAGATGTACAGCATAGTGATTCAGTATTTTTGCAGATTACACTCCGTTATAGGTTTTGTGTGTGTGTGTGTGTGCGTTACGCGGGCCTCTCACTGTTGTGGCCTCTCCCGTTGCGGAGCACAGGCTCTGGACGCGCAGGCTCAGCGGCCATGGCGCACGGGCCCAGCTGCTCCGCGGCACTCCATTATAGGTTATTACAAGATTCATGGTATAATTCCCTGTGCTATACAGTATATCTTTGTTGCTAATCTATTTTATATAGCGTAATTTGTGTCTGTTAATCCCATACCCCTAATTTGTCCCTTTCCCCTTTCCTCTCCCCTTTGGTAACCACAAGTTTGTTTTCTGTATCTGTGAGTCTGTTTTGCATATACATTCATTTATATTATTTTTTAGATTCTACATATAAGTGATATCATACATTATTTGTCTTTCTGTGACTTATTTTACAAAGCATAATATTCTCTAGGTCTATCCACGTTGCTGTAAATAGCAGTATTTCATTCTTTTTTATGACTAATATTCCATTGTATGTATATGTATGTGTATATATGTCTTATTAGTCCAGTCATCTGTTGATGGGCACTTGGGTTATTCCATGTCTTGGCTATTGTAAATAGTGCTGCTATGAACATTGGGATGCATGTATCTTTTCGAATTAGTGTTTTCATTTTTTCCAGAAGATACCCAGGAGTGGAATTGCTGGATCATACGGTAGTTCTGTTTTTAGTTTTTTAAGGCACCTACATACCCTTTTCTATACTGGCTGCACCAACTGACATTGCCGTCAACATACGCTGTAATATTTTTAGGTAATTTTTAATTTTCATTTTTTAAATAACAGCTTTACTACATCTTTTTTATCTTCATCTGTTGATGGGCACTTAGGTTGTTTCCATATCTTGGCTATTGTAAATAATGCTGCGATGAACATGGCAGGTACAGGTATCTTTTCAGATCAGTGTTTTTGTATTCTTTGGATAAATACCAAGAAGTGGGATAGGTAGATCTTGTGGTAATTCTATTCTTAATTTTTGGAGAAATCTCTATACTGTCTTCCACAGTGTCTACACCAATTTACATTCCTACTAACAAACAGTGTACAAGTCTTTCCTTTTCTCCACATCCTTGCCAACACTTTGTTGCCTTTTTTGATACTCACAGTTCTGACAGGTGTGAAGTGACATCTCATTGTGGTTTTGATTTGTATTTCCCTAATAATTAGTGATGTTGAACATCTTTTCATGTGTCTGTTGACCATCTGTATGTCTTCTTTGGAAAAATGTCTATTCAGCTTCTCTGCCCATTTTTTAACAGGTTACTTTTGCTGTTGTTGTTGAGTTATATGAGTCCTTTATATACTAACCCCTTATCAGATACATCATTTGCAAATATCTTCTCCCATTCAGGTTTTTTCATTTTATTGATGGTTTCCCTTGCTGTGTAGAAGCTTCTTAGTTTGATGTAATCCCATTTATTTTTGCTTTTGTTTCCTTTGCCTGAGGAGACATATCTAGAAAGATAATGCTAAGACTGATGTCAAAGAGCATATTGCCTATGATTTCTTCTAGGAGTTTTGTGGTTTCAGGTCTTAACATTCAAGTCTTTAACCCATTTTGAGTTCATTTTTATGTATGGTGTGATAGTGGTAGTTTCATTTTTTTGCATGTGGTTGTCCAGTTTTCCTAGCACCATTTATTGAAGAAACTAACCTTTCTTCATTGTATGTTCTTAAGAAAATTTAAGTTTTAAACTTTTAAGCAGCAAAGAGGCTTGGAAACGTATTATAGTTTAAAGTATCTAAATTGCTTATTTAAAGAGCTTTTAAAAGGTTGAATACAATCCTAGCCTATCATTTAAAAAATGTTTATCTGTGTTCCAGGAAAGACTTAAGGTAAACTGTTACTATGTTATTTTTTTTAAATATTGGAGTGTAATTGCTTCACAGTGTTGTGTTAATTTCTGCTGTACAATGAAGTGAATCAGCTATATGTATACCTACCTCCCTCTTGGACCTCCCTCCCACCCCACCCCCCATCCCACCCATCTAGGTCATCACAGAGCACAGAGCTGAGCTTCCTGTGCTTTATAGCAGGTTCCCACTAGCTAGCTATTTTACACATGGTAGTGTATATATGTCAATCCTAATCTCCAAGTTGGTCCCACCCTGCCCTTCCCTGACTGTGTCCACATGTTTGTTCTCTACATCTGCGTCTCTATTCCTGCACTGGAAATAGATTCATCTGTACCATTTTTCTAGATTCCATATATATGCGTTAATATACGATATTTGTTTTTCTCTTTCTGACTTACTTCACTCTGTATGACAGACTCTAGGTCCATACACATCTCTACAAATGACCCAAATTCGTTCCTTTTTATGGCTGAGTAATATTCCATTGTATATATATACCACCTCTTCTTTTTCCTTTCATCTGTCATTGGACATTTAGGTTGTTTCCATATCCTGGCTATTGTAAATAGTGCTGCAGTGAACACTGGGGCACATGTCCTTTTGAATTATGGTTTTCTCAGGGTATATGCCCAGGACTGGGATTGCTGCGTCATATGGTAGTTCAATTTTTAGTTTTTTAAGGAACCTCCATACTGTTCTCCACAGTGGGTGTATCAATTTATATTGCGACCAAGAGTGCAAGAGGGTTCCCTTTCTCCACACCCTCTCCAGCATTTATTGTTTATAGATATATTGATGATGGCCATTCTGACCAGTGTGAGGTGATACCTTGTTGTAGTTTTGATTTCATTTCTCTAATAATTAGTGACGTTGAGCATCTTTTCATGTCCCTCTTGGCCCTCTGTATGTATTCTTTAGAGAAATGTCTATTTAGGTCTTCTGCCCATTTTTTGATTGGGTTTTTTGTTTTTTTGATATTGAGGTCCATGAGCTGTTTGTATATTTTGGAGATTAATCCTTTGTCCATTGCTTTCTTTGCAAATATTTTCTCCCATTTCTCTGAGGGTTGTCTTTTCGTCTTGTTTATGGTTTCCTTTGCTGTGCAAAAGCTTTTAAGTCCCATTTGTTTATTTTTGTTTTTATTTTCATTTCTCTATGGTGTTAGGGAGTGTTCTAATTTCATTCTTTTACATGTAGCTGTCCAGTTTTCCCAGCACCACTTACTGAAGAGGCTGTCTTTTCTCCATTGTATGTTCTTGCCTCCTTTGTCGTAGATTTGGTGACCATAGGTATGTGGGTTTATCTCTGGACTTTCTATCCTGTACCATTGATCTGTATTTCTGTTTTTTGCCAGTACATACTGTCTTGATTACTGTAGCTTTGTATAATAGTTTGCAGTTGGGGAGCCTGATTGCTCGAGTTCCGTTTCTCTTTCTCAAGATTGCTTTGGCTATTTGGGGTCTTTTGTGTCTCCATACAAATTGTAAAACTTTTTGTTCTAATTCTGTGAAGAATGCCATGGGTAATTTGATAGGAATTGCACTGAATCTGTAGATTGCTTTGGGTAGTATAGTCATTTTCACAATATTGATTCTTCCAGTCCAAGAACATGGTATATTTTTCCATCTGTTTGTGTCATCTTTGACTTCTTTCATTGGTATTTTATAATTTTTTTTAATTGGAGTATAGTTGCTTTACAATATTGTGTTAGTTTATAATGTACAGCAAAGAGAATCAGCTAAACATATACAAATATCCCCTCTTTTTTGGTTTTCCTTCTCATTTAGGTCACCACAGAGCACTGAGTAGAGTTCCCTGTGCTATACAGTATATAGTTTTCTGAGTACAGGTCTTTTGCCTCCTTAGGTAGGTTTATTTCTAGGTATTTTATTCTCTTTGTTGCAATGGTAAATGGGATTGTTTCCTTAATTTCTCTTTCTGATCTTTCATTGTTAGTGTATAGGAATGCAAGAGCTTTCTGTGCATTAATTTTGTATGCTGCAACTTTACCAAATTCATTCTAGTAGTTTTCTGGTGGCATCTTTAGGATTTTCTATGTATAGTGTCATGTCATCTGCAAACAGTGAGTTTTACTACTTTTCCAATTTGGATTCCTTTTATTTCTTTTTCTTCTCTGATTGCCATGTCTAGGACTTCCAAAACTATGTTGAGTAATAGTGGAGGGTAGACACCCTTGTCTTATTCCTGATCTTAGAGGAAATGCTTTCAGTTTTTCACCATTGAGAATGATGTTTGCTGTGGGTTTGTCATATATGGCCTTTATTATGTTGAGGTAGGTTCCCTCTATGCCAACTATCTGGAGAGTTTTTATCATAAATGGGTGTTGAATTTTGTTAAAAGATTGCTTTGGCTATTTGGGGTCTTTTGTGTCTCCATACAAATTGTAAAACTTTTTGTTCTAATTCTGTGAAGAATGCCATGGGTAATTTGATAGTTAATATGCTGTATCATATTAATTGATTTGTGTGTATTGAAGAATCCTTGCATCCCTGGGATAAATCCCATTTGATCATGGTGTATGATCCTTTTAATGTGTTGTTGGATTCTGTTTGCTAGTGTTTGTGTCATCTTTGACTTCTTTCATTGGTATTTTATAATTTTTTTTAATTGGAGTATAGTTGCTTTACAATATTGTGTTAGTTTATAATGTACAGCAAAGAGAATCAGCTAAACATATACAAATATCCCCTCTTTTTTGGTTTTCCTTCTCATTTAGGTCACCACAGAGCACTGAGTAGAGTTCCCTGTGCTTATTTTTGCGTCTATTTTCATCAGTGTTATTGGTCTGTAGTTTTCTTTTTCTGTGATATCTTTGTATGGTTTTGGTATTAGGGTGATGGTGGCCTCGTAAAATGAAAGTGGGAGTGTTCCTCCCTCTGCAGTTTTTTGGGAAGAGTTTCAGAAGGATAGATGTTAGCTTTTCTCTAAATGTTTGATAGAATTCTCCTGTAAAGCCATCTGGTCCTGGACTTTTGTTTGTTGGAAGATTTTTAATCACAGTTTTTTCTGAGTACGGGTCTTTTGCCTCCTTAGGTAGGTTTATTTCTAGGTATTTTATTCTCTTTGTTGCAATGGTAAATGGGATTGTTTCCTTAATTTCTCTTTCTGATCTTTCATTGTTAGTGTATAGGAATGCAAGAGCTTTCTGTGCATTAATTTTGTATGCTGCAACTTTACCAAATTCATTCTAGTAGTTTTCTGGTGGCATCTTTAGGATTTTCTATGTATAGTGTCATGTCATCTGCAAACAGTGAGTTTTACTACTTTTCCAATTTGGATTCCTTTTATTTCTTTTTCTTCTCTGATTGCCATGTCTAGGACTTCCAAAACGGACTTTTGTTTGTTGGAAGATTTTTAATCACAGTTTCAATTTCATTACTTGTGATTTGTCTGTTTATATTTTCTAATTCTTCCTGATTCAGTCTTGGAAAGTTTTACCTTTCTAAGAATTTGTCAGTTTCTTCCAGGTTGTCCATTTTATTGGCATGTAGTTGCTTGTAGTAGTCTCTTATGATCCTTTCTATTTCTGCAGTGTCAGTTGTAATTTCTCCTTTCTCATTTCTAATTTTATTGATTTGCATCCTCTCCCGTTTTTTCTTGATGAGTCTGGCCAAAGGTTTACCAATATTATCTTCTCAAAGAACCAGCTTTTAGTTTTATTGATCTTTGCTATTTTTTTCTCCATTTCTATTTCATTTATTTCTGCTCTGATCTTTATGATTTCTTTCCTTCTACTGACTTTGGGGTTTTTTGTTTTTATTCTTTTTCTAGGTGCTTTAGTTGTAAGATTAGATTGTTTGAGATTTTTCTTGTTTTTGGAGGTGAGATTGAATTGCTATAAACTTCCCTCTTAGAACTGCTTTTGCTGCATGCCGTAGGTTTTTTTTTGTTGTTGTTGTTGTTGTTTTTGCGGTACGTGGGCCTCTCACTGTTGTGGCCTCTCCCATTGTGGAGCACAGGCTCTGGACGCACAGGCTCAGCGGCCATGGGTCATGGGCCCAGCCGCTCTGCAGCATGTGGGATCCTCCTGGACTGGGGCACGAACCCGTGTCCCCTGCATCAGCAGGCAGACTCTCAAGCACTGCGCCACCAGGGAAGCCCAATGCCGTAGGTTTTGGGTTGTCGTGTTTTCACTGTCATTTGTTTCTAAGTTTTTTAAAATTTCCTCTTTGATTTCTTCAGTGATCTCTTGGTTATTTAGCAGCACACTGTATAGCCTCCATGTGTTTGTGGGTTTTTTTTTACAGTTTTTTTCCTGTAATTGATTTCTAATCTCATAGCATTGTGGTCAGAAAAGATACTTGTACGATTTCAATTTTCTTAAATTTTCCGAGGATTGATTTGTGACCCAAGATGTGATCTATCCTGGAGAATGTGCTGTGTGCACTTGAGAAGAAAGTGTATTCTGCCACTTTCGGGTGGAATGTCTTACAAATATCAGTTAAATCTATCTGGTCTATTGTGACATTTCAAGCTTGTGTTTCCTTATTAATTTTCTGTCTGGATGATCTGTCTATTGGTGTAAGTGGGATGTTAAGGTCCCCCACTATTATTGTGTTACTGTCGATTTCCCCTTTTATAGCTGTTAGCACTTTCCTTATGTATTGAGGTGCTCCTATTTTGGGTGCATAAATACTTATAATTGTTATATCTTCTTTTGGATTGATCCCTTGATCATTAGGTAGTGTCCTTCCTTATCTCTTGTAACAGGCTTTATTTTAAAGTCTATTTTATCTGATATGAGTATTGCTACTCCAGCTTTCTTTTGATTTCCATTTGCATGGAACATTATCTCTTGTAACAGGCTTTATTTTAAAGTCTATTTTATCTGATATGAGTATTGCTACTCCAGCTTTCTTGTGATTCCCGTTTGCATAGAATACCTTTTTCTATCCCCTTTCAGTCTGTATGTGTCCCTAGGTCTGAAGTGGGTCTCTTGTACACAGCATATATATGGGTCTTATGTTTGTATGCATTCAGCCAGTCTGTGTCTTTTGGTTGGAGCATTTAAGCCATTTCCATTTGAGGTAATTATCAATATGTATGTTCCTATTACCATTTTCTTAATTGTCTTGGGTTTGTTTTTGTGGGTCTTTTTCTTCTCTTGTGTTTCCTGCCTAGAGAAGTTCCTTTAGCATTTGTTGTAAAGCTGGTTTGGTGGTGCTGAATTCTCTTAGCTTTTGCCTGTATGTAAAGCTTTTGATTTCTCTATCGAATCTGAATGAGATCCTTGCTGGGAAGACTAATCTTGGTTGTAGGTTTTTCCCTTTCATCACTTTAAATATGTCCTGCCCCCCCACCCCTTGGCTCGCAGAGTTTCTGCTGAAAAATCAGCTGATAACCTTATGGGGATTCCCTTATATGTTATATTTTGCTTTTCCCTTGCTGCTTTTAATATTTTTTCTTTGAATTTAATTTTTGTTAGTTTGACTAATATGTGTCTTGGTGTGTTTCTCCTAGGGTTTATCCTGTATGAGACTCTCTGAGCTTCCTGGACTTGGAAGCTCAGACTTCCAAGACTATTTCCTGGAAGCTCAGACTTCCTGGACTATTTCCTTTCCCAATTTAGGGAAGTTTTCGACTATAATCTTTTTTTTTTTTTTTTTTTTTTTTTTGTGGTATGCGGGCCTCCCTCTGCTGTGGCCTCTCCCGTTGCGGAGGACAGGCTCCGGACGCGCAGGCTCAGCGGCCATGGCTCACGGGCCCAGCCAGTCCGTGGCATGTGGGATCGACTATAATCTCTTTGAATATTTTCTCAGACCCTTTCTATTTCTCTTCTTCTTCTGGGACCTCTGTTATTTGAATGTTGGTGAGTTTAGTGTTGTCCCAGAGGTCTCTGAGACTGTTTTCAATTCTTTTCATTCTTTTTTCTTTACTCTGCTCCTTGGCAGATATTTCCACCATTGTATCTTCCAGCTCACTTATTTGTTCTTCTGCCTGTTATAATCCTGTTGATTCCTTCGTGTGTTTTTCATTTCAGTTATTGTGTTGTTCATCTCTATTTGTTTGTTCTTTGGTTCTTCTAGGTCTTTGTTAAACATTTCTTGTATTTTCTCAGTCTGTGCCTCCATTCTATTTCCGAGATTTTGGATCATCTTTCCTATCATTACTCTGAATTCTTTTTCAGGTAGTTTGCCTATTTCCTCTTCATTTATTTGGTCTTGTAGGTTTTTAACCTTGCTCCTTCATCTGTAGTATATTTTTTTGTCGTCTCATTTTTTTTGATGGGTGGGACTGTGTTTCTGTCTTACTGGTTGTTTGGCCTGAGGCTTCCAGCACTGGAGTTTGCAGACAGTTGGGTAGAGCTGGGTCTTGGTGCACAGATGAGGAACTCTGGGAGACCTGACTCCGAGGAATATTCCTTGGGGTCTGAGGTTGTCTGTTAGTCCAGCGGTTCGGACTCAGTGCTCCCACCACAGGAGCTCAGCCCTGACGCCTGGCCCGTGAACCAAGATCCCGCAAGCCACGTGGCAAAAAAACAAAACAAAACATGGCGCAGGACAATAACAAGGAATAAGAAATAAAATAAAATTAGAAAACTAACAGATATATTATAAACAATAAAAGTATAAATGAAACAACAACCAGAAGATAAAACAGAACCAAAATAGCAAAAAAAAAAAAAAAAAAGCCAGAAAGGCCTTGCCTTAGGCAGGGCATGGGACTTAGGCAAGGGTGGGCTTTAGGCAGGGGCCTGGGGCCTATGCTCAGGACCCACAGGGCCAGAAAAGGCCCAAGTGGGGGCGGGGCTTAGGCTCAGCACAGCTGGATGGGGCCCTGGAGTGCCGCCGGCATCAGAATGCAGAGTATCGGGGCCAGGACCTCAGCAGGCTCGCCAGGGCCCAAGTGGGTGTGGGAAATGCTAGCTACGTTCCCCCCCAATCCTCATACCCCCGAGGGTCCCTCCCCATTCACCTCTACTCTTCCTCCCCCATCCTCCAACGCCCCCACACAGCCAGAGGGGGCCCTGGAGGGTGGAGGACCAGGCCCGTAACCCCAGCAGGCTCCCTGGGGCCCAAGTGGGCGGGGGAAATGCTAGCTGTGCTCCCCTCCGATCCTCTGAACCCCCGAGGGTCTCTCCACATCCCTGTTGATCCCCTCGCAGTGAGTGGGCCTCTCGAGGCATGGGAACCCCTCCCCTACCACCACCCCTCAGGGGTGCCAGTCCCATTCCACCTCCACTTCTCCTCTCCCCTCGCTCCCCCTCCCATGTTCTGCCTTGTCTTTTGGGGGTTCCTCCCATACCCTTGGGTGTCGAGGTCCCCCACCAGCATCTGGTAGGTGCCCTAGTTGTGAGGAGACGCGGACTCTGCGTCCTCCTACTCTGCCATCTTGACTCTGCCTTCCCATGTTATGTTCTGATGTAAATTTTAGGCCTAAAAATAAGTCACCAGAGCAAATGAAATGCCACTTATGGTGAAATATTATACTTTATAGTTTTTCTGAATTATCAATAAGGTTACAGACACCTAGAAAGCAGCACACCTCTCATAAACATCTCAATTTCCTTATGAAAGAAAATGACATAAATAATGAAAACTTAAGGGAGGAGAAAATAATAATATAACCACTCAATTCCATATATATCTTTACTACTTACAAGGACCTTTCATATATTTTTGATCCTCACAATCACCTGGTGAGGTAGGCAGGTTTCAGTTTTTCATTCTAATGAGGTATTTTCTCCATAAACACTGAAGAATGCCAAGAAAAGTTTGCTCTTGAACCCTAGTTTCCATGTATTTTAAGAATAAATAAGTTCTTTAAAAAGCAGGTTTTCTGACTAACTTTAGTTTCAGAAATTACATTAAACATTTCTTATTTTCATAGTCCATCCTTTACAAAGAAGATAAGAAATTTCTGAAGTCCACCTTTGGATTCTTTTCAGATTCACTCTGACTAAGCAACATTTTTAGTTGAGAGAAGTGTTTCTTTGTTTTGCTCACATTCTTTGAGGAGCAAATGGGTGTTGACTGTCCAGATGTAGCTGTTCTGAAAAGAAACATAAAGCCACACTTAGGTATACTGACAAACAACAGTTCTTCCTTCTTAGCCTAGATACCTGCTACTAATATCATTTTCTACTCTTCCGTAATTATGGTCATATATGAGCAGTGGCTGTACCCAGCAAAGTCATTCCCATTTTATTAAAAAATCTCCTCACTAAACAGGCTACAGGCAACATTTAGGAGGTATAATGGGTGGTTCCGGAAGCTTCTATCACTACCTGAAAGAGAAAGCTAAAGGCAAAGTGTCATCAGGTCTGAATTCCTTCTAAGTCTGACACCAAGATTCATGACAGTTCTAAGCAAGGACTTTAAAAACATATTTTTTCTTCACAGCTCAAGACCACTTCTTTCTCAAAAGTGAAGAATATCAACCTACACATATAGGTACCATTCCATTGTATTTTCGCTCCTACAATCTAAGCACCATGGGGCAGACACTTTGTACGACTAACTGTATATTCCAGTGCTTTTTAACAGTGCCAAGCACAGAGGAGGCCCTCTAAAAATATCCACTGAATAGATGATTCCCCATCTGGTATGTGTGTATTTATGCCTCGTTCTACTTCCTTCCTTCTAACTGTGTTCATCCCCCCAAACAATATCTGGGGTTTGTCAGTCTCATCCCCCTTCTGACTCCCCATCCATGATAAATGTGAAATAGCTTTCTCTTTCCTGCATATATCTAAGGAGGAGTCTGGTCTAAATACAACTGAATTATTTTAAATATGCCAAATGTTCTTTTATCTGCACATGTCCAATAAAGTAGAAACTTCCATGATGAATTCCTATTGTACCAAACATCAAAATAACTAGGAATATAGAGAAAACTAGACTTGAAATTTAAAATGTCAAACCCAATATAAAAAACCTCAATTCAGTAAAAACAAATAATCCAGTCCTTGCTGAATTTTGTTATTGATTTTCAAGAAACTACCAGACTCTTTTGTAACAAAATGTTTGTTTAAAAATTCCTTTCACAGTTTCTATGGAGTTAAATTTATTGATTAGCATAGTGAATAGTGTATTGAGGATTACTAAAAACATGTGCCCAGTCACACAGTTAACTTAGTATCATTTCATAAATCCCTATTCAGTTAGATTTCCACAGGAATTTCTGATACAGGAAAGAGCAAGAACAAAGGTTTAGAGCAGGAAAGTAAACTGTGAGTGGTTCAGTTTTGCTGACACATAAGATGGATTAAGGCAAGTAAGAGAGGCAGACAGGTTGGTGCCAGGTAGTGGGGGCTGGAAATCCATGTTGGAGTATTTGTTCCAAATGCTACAGAGTGAGGTGCTAAAGCTTCTAATCAGAACTGTGCTTTTAAAAAATATCAGACTTGGACTTCCTGGTGGCACGGTGGTTAAGAATCCACCTGCCAATGCAGGGGTCACAGGTTTGTGCCCTGGTCCGGAAAGATCCCACATGCCATGGAGCAGCTAAGCCCGTGCGCCACACTACTGACCCTGCGCTCTAGAGCCCACGTGCCACAACTACTGAGCCCACATGCCACAACTACTGAGCCTGCACCCTACAGCCCATGAGCCACAACTGCTGAGCCCATGTGCCACAACTACTGAAGCCCTCACGCCCAGTGCCCATGCTCCGCAACAAGAGAAGCAACCCCATGAGCCTAGAGCCCATGCTCCACAACAGAAGCCACTGCAAAGAGAAGCCCGCGCACCACAACGAAGAGTAGCCCCTGCTCGCCACAACTAGAGAAAGGCTGCATGCAGTAATGAAGACCCAACACAGTGAAAGATAAGTAAACAAATAAATAAATTTATAAAAATATATATATATATATCAGACTAGAAGGGCTTGAAACTAGGAGCAGGAAGACTCAGGGAATTATTGTAGTAGTCCTGGTAAAGAGTGAATAATGACCTGAATAGATAGCAGCAGCAGGGAGAAAAAGGAAAGAATAGCTGCAAACACCTTGGAAGCAGGATGGATAGAAACTGGCAACTAACTGGACCAAGACTGAGGGAGTAGGATTGTCAACTATACTCACCATTTCAGGTCAGAATGTCTAGAAGGGCATGTTCATTTACGGAATAAGGAACTTAGGAGGATGGGCAGGTTTGAGTAGTTACCTGTGGGGACATGTAGGGGTGGGAAGTGGATATATTTAATAGGGAGCTGGGAACAGGCCCAGGGAGAGACTGGAAGTAGAGGAACACACCTGGAAGTCAGTGCAGTGATGACTTCCTCAACTGCATGGCAATTTCAGGGAGTGTATTAACAGAGAAATTAGAACTCATGGGTTAACACTGGTAATTTAAATAGCTTAATGGATTAAGATACCTGAAAATCAATGCTGGGCTCTTGGCTTTGGAACCAGACATATCATGATTTAGCTTTGCAGAACTTAGAGTCTTTCTCTCTGGGGTCTTTAGGCTGAGTTTACTTGCAGGAGTGGTAGGATTGCTCTTCAATGTTGACAGAAAGCTTCTACTTTTACCATGATGTTTAACTGTTCTGTTGCATGTTTTACAAGTAATCAACTGCCATAAAAAGAAGAAATAGTGGGTCTGATTTCTCTTATAATTTAATCCAATAAACTGCATGCTCATTAAATTCATATACATAAGGGACTAAACCAGGTACTACAGGGTGAGTAAGAAAGGCTGCCCTCAGCAAGCTTGTAAACTAGCAGCAGGAATCAGACAAGACACAAATTTAAAAGAAAATCTTCAATAAAAAGTTAATGGCTAAACATTTGTATATAATTTAAAACACCTTTTTAAAGATGATAACGTCTTTACTTTCTCAACGTAAAACCGTGTTTGGGGGGGAATGGAGGAGACTGGGAATGATACCCTTTAACATCTGGAAAGTTGTTCTTTATAACAATAGTAGACATTTAGCTTTTTTTTTTTTTTTTTTTTTACTTTTAGCATTTTTTTGCAGACAAACTCCAAGCCTTTTCCCAATAAAACATGGCAAAATATCACTGAAAATTTAATTGACTCCTTCAAACCTTTATTCTGTAAATACAGGTTTAAAGCAATTTATAAAACCAATCAAATGAATCCTCACATTCTCATACTTCTTTACTTCATTAGCGATAGAGGTTGACTTTCTTTTCAGGATTCATTTTTCAACACATGGTTCATTTTATAGTTAAATGCCTTTCTTCTACATATCTGACTCACAAGGCACAGGATTCAGCCCAGGCCTCAACAAAATTAACAGAAACTAGTTTAGCTGAGAAGTACTCTGATGTTCATGAACAGGTAAAAATGCATTTACAGAGGTCTACTTAAGTTGCTTTATGCTTCATATAAATAATCAATTTTATGACAAAGCAAAATTCATTTACCTGTCCAATTATGGTAAACTCCTAAATATGGCAGTTCCAATCTAAGTTATTACCGACTGTAGTCTTGGGCCAGACATAATCTGTCATAATGTCCAGAATGCCCAGCACAGTGCCTGGTAGTAAGCAAGCACTCGAATAGTTGATAAATGTTAACACAAAACATGCAGATAAAGTGTATCTGATACTGGTCTCTATATAGTAAACCAGAGTAATTTGCTTTTGGTTGTTTTATTGCACTTAACATCCCCAATACATAGCATTGTCTGGCATAAGATAGATCCTCAATAAATGTTTGATGAATGAACATAAGATGAACTTACCTTTGTTGGGCATAAACTTAAATACATACTCTGACATGGAGCGGAGGTGACTGAAGAAGTAACACTGGTACCTAATACATAAGGCAAGAGCCTTATGTATACCTAATACATACTGCTGTTCAAAGAAAAGAACCATTAGGTGAAAAAATAATTTAGTGGTAACTGCAGTTCAGGTGAAGTCACATGGGTGAGCTCAAGAAATTCTCAACTTTGTGAAAATAATTGTGCTCAGCAATAAGATCTGGGCAATTGAGAGTTCACGATGTTTGGTTTTAGGTAATTGTGAAAAACAAAAATAAGCTGTACTCTTGATGAAACAGTAATCACTAGAAAGAAATTCTATGTATATATTTTGACAATCTAAATATACTACTACAAACCTCTGAGTTATATTCAGGCTAATTCTTAACCTCATCTTAAGTGAAAGAAAAGAAAATTCTGGTTTATTTATACATACTGGAATTGAAATCTTACCAATACACTTTTGGAGTCTTTGTACTTTTTCAAAATTTTTGCTTCTTTAAAACTGAGTGTATAATTTCTTGCTTCTCGATTAAGAAGTTTCTGTATTTTGGGTGTCAGTTTGGGTTTGGGTTTGAGACGTACTCGAGACTTATCCTGAACCAGCAACTGGAAACAGTATGGACATGTTCCTTCAAAAGTGCTTTTATCATCTAAAATTATACAAATGAAACTCACAAGTCAGCAAACAGAATATTTTGTTACTGCAACTATCAATATTATAAATGCAAAAGAGTATATTATTTAATACAAGCAAATATACATTTTCCTTTAGCAAACTCAAAATATGAGAATTTACAAAAACATAAATCAGCAATAATTTATTTTACAAAACACTATAATTCTATCCATTTACTCCTTTTAGCAACAGATAGGTAAGTCCCCACCCTTTGCTACATTGTTCATTACTTGCTACCAAGTAAAAAAGGCTGTATGTCTCATCAATTTTACAAACACATTTATCACAAAATAACAAATTATATTGTGACTTTTCTTTTTAAACAATTAGCACAATTTTGTGGTTGTGAGCTGGGCTTTGTCTGCAGTACAAGGTAACAGGACAACAGACTTGCCCCAGGACCTTTATGCAATCAAGAAAGCATTCACTGACCGTCTACCATGCTAGGCTGTGGAGACATAAGTATGGAAGTAAAGGAGTTGCTATCTTTATAGAACTCACGCTCTTGGGAAGCCCTAAGTAAATAAAGATAAGACTGGTAAAAACTGCAACAGAATATGATTAAAATGCCCTGAAAATTATTAAACTCTGCATAGACTAGCCAGAAACACTTTGAGCAGGCTTGAAAAAAGTCATCACAGGTGACTGTAAACTCTTATCTGTATTTGGAAATGGCATCTATTATTGGTAACGGGCTTTCAGGTACAAGTACAGTGAAAAAGCAAGCATGGTTATTTAGGGAAAGGGGAGGTGTGAAGGTGATGATGCTGAAAAGGAAGGTGGGCACACTATCTGTTATTCAATAAATATTTATTGGTGAGCCCTGTGTTAAGTGCTAGGGATAGACAGCACTACAAAAAGCTAAAGACCATGTTCGTAACTTAGCTCTGCCAAATGTAAAATTCATTCATATTTACTGAGTGACAGTTAAGTGCCAAGCACTGTTCTGGGTGTGGGAAATACCACAGTGAACAAAGGACAATTCATGCAGAGAGACAATAAATACAACAATGCCAAATGTTAAGTGCTGGGGAGAAAAAAAATACAGGAAAGGGGGAATGGGGCGTAGCGATGGAGCTGCTATAATCTTAAATAGGGCAGCCAGGGAAGGCTTTGTGGGGTGACATTTGCAAGAGACCAGAAGGAAGTGAAGGAAGAATCCAAGGAGATATGTGAGGTAAGATTTCCAGGTAGAAGGAAGGGCAGGTGCAAAGGCCGTGAAACAGCACGGGGGCCTGGCAGTGGTTGGAGTTCAGTGAACAAAAGGGAGAGCAGGTCAGAGAGGTAATGCAGACCTATGACATAGGGCCATGAAGTCCCTTTAAAAGATTTTCACTTTTACTCTGAGATGGGCAGTTATTTCAGAGTTGGTAGCAGAGAAGTGACATGATCTAGCTTTGGTTTCTATTGGGCTCACGTTGGCTGCTGGATTGAGACTGGACTGTAGAAATGCATGGGAGCTATTGCCAATAATCCAGGAGAGAAACTGATGGCTTGGACCAGGGTGTTAAGTTGGATGTGGAGAGAAGTGGCTAGATATTGGATATATTTTAAAGCCAGTGGGATTTGCTAGCGTACTGGCTTGGAGAGGAAGGCTGTTAGTGAGTCAAGAGTGGCTCCTAGGTTTTTGAGCTAATTCTTAAGGATGGGGTTACCATTTACTGAAATGGGAATAACTGGAGGAGGCGGGTTGTTGTGTTGGGGGATAAAGCTTGAATTTTCGCCTAACATAATATTCAAAAAAAGTTGTCAACTTATCTGGATGAGTCTAGGATTCGGGGAAGTGGTCTGGACTGGGGATATAAATTTGCAAGTCCTCAGTATGCAGAATTTAAAGGCCATGAGAGTGGATGAAAAACTGTCACCAAAGAATTGAGTGTAGCTAGAAAAGAGGTCCAAGGGATGTCCTGGGACACTCCAACATTTGTAAGTTGGGGAAATTAGAAGAAACCAGCAAAACAGAAGTACTGGCTAAAGAGGTAGGAGGTGAACTTTGTGATGGTCCGGAAGCCAACTGAGGAAACTATTTCGAGTAGACTGATCAATGCGTCAAATGCCGCTAATAGGTCAGGCAAGATAAGGCACGTTAAGGAATTTGGATTTTTTACGAAACTGAGACGCCTCTAGAGGGGGTTTATTATGGCAGTGGGTCGATCCGATTCTTTTGGATCATCTTGAGCGTTGTGGGGAATGAAGGCGAGCGGGGTGACGACAGCCTGACCCACAACCAACGGGCGTCCTCCCTACCGTGTGACGAACTGTAGGCCCAGCTGCAAAAGAGAAAGAGACTCATAAGGGACGAGGAAACATCCTCTAGCGGCTAGCCTCCCGCTCCCGCTCCCCCTCCCTCCCTCTCTTACAGGAGATAGCGGGCCTGGCCCGGGCAGCTATCTTGTAGTTTCCGCGCCGCAGCCTCAAGGTAGTGCTTCTGCCTCATAGCCACCGCCACCTCTACGCCGCTGAGACCCGGTGACAAAAAGAGACTCCGGAAACCGGCTTCCCAACGTGGCGGACTTTGACGTCGGGTTAAGCGCTCCCTCCGGAAACAGGTGCCCTCGTCTGAAGGGTTCCGGTGCCTTCGCGTCCGGTCCGGCGCGCAGGCGACCCTGCCCCCGCCGTTGGCCCCTCCCCCGGGTCCCGCGCAGTCCCCGCGGGCGAGGCGGCGATCACTTCAGACGATAGTCTGAGCGGAGCAGCTTTCCTGGGCAGGGGTGGCAGCGTCAGGAGGCGAGAGTGCCGCCCGCCTCTCCGTCTTTGTCTGGTAGCCTCCTTTACCATACCCCTGTTGTCATTTCATAAGCCCCCGTTGCCCTCTAAATTTGCGGGCTGGGGTACTGACTTGGGCCGCGGCGGGCGGAAGCGCGGTCCGCAGGGGGGCAGCTGGGAGAAGCGAGGCCTCGAGCTTCTGTCCTTCTCTTCCTTCCTTCCTTCAACTGAAATTCACATGACATAACGTTAACCAAGTTTAGGTGAACACCTCATCGATGTTTCGTACAACTGCAATGTTGTGCAAACACCACTATTACTAGTTTGGAAACATTTCTATCAGCCTACCGGTACCCCATTAGCAGTTACTCCCCATTCTTCCCTCCCTCTCAGCCACTGGCAACCACTAGTCTACTTTTTGTCTCTATGGATTTACCTCTTCTGGACATATATCAATGGAATCATACATGGAATCTCTTGTGTGAGGCTTCTTCCATTTAGTATAATGTTTTTGAGGTTCATCCACTTTGCAGCATATATCAGAACTTCATTCCTTTTTATGGCTGAGTAATACTACGTTGTATGTATGTACCATGTATTGTTTATCCATTCATCCATTGATAGACGTGTGAGTTGTTTCTACCTTTTGGCTATTGTGAATAATGCTGCTATGAACTTGAACATGTATTTGCTACTGTATCTGTTTTCTGTTCTTTTGGATTTATACCTAGCAGTGAAATTGCTGGGTCATACTGTAATTCCATTTTTAACAAGGATTCCAGTTTCTCCACATCCTCACCAACACTCATTTTCTGGTTTTTTAATTCTAACCATCCTAGTAAGTGTGAAGTAGCCTCTCTTTGTGGTTTTGATTTGCATTTGTCTAATGGCTAATGATGTTAAGCATCTTTTTATGTGCTGTTGGCAATTTGTATATCTTTGAAGAAATGTCTGTTCCACTTCTTTGCCCATGTTTAAATTGGATTATTTGTCTTTTGTTGTTGAGTTGTTAGAGTTTTTAAAAAATATATTCTGGATACTAGACCCTTATTCATCCTTCATTTTTAAGTTCAGGAAGGAGTCAAATGATGCAAAAGTTTGTAAAAAGAAACTATATATTTACCCCATATAGACATATTTTAATTTTTCAGAAGAAAAGTTATTACGTCTGCTCTTCCCACCTTTCCATCCTGCTTCTGTGAGGTGATCAACATTAGCAGTTGGGTCTCTTCTCCTTCTATGACCTTACACATGTAAGCACTTGTATGAATGTATAAATATCCCCAATCGCCATCACCACACAAACAACAACAACAACAAAAAACCAAGACATACACAAAAAACAAAAACCAAAAATAGAATGTTAGTCCTTACGATATAACTTGCCTTTTTCCTTAACAACAGGCCACAAACATCTCTCCAGTATATACAGTTCTCACATGTACTTTTTAATAGCTGACAATATTACAAAATGTAATGAACCATAATTTATTTTCCTATTGATGAACATTCAATTTTTTTCAGTGCTTTGCTAGTTCAACTAGTATACCAGCAAATATCTTGTATATGCTAATGCTTTTTCTTTCTTTTGTCTGAATTCCTGAAAGAGAAATCACTGAGTGGAATGATATCCATATTTTAATTTGCTAGATCATCCAAAAAAGGTTGTAGCAATTCACACTCCCAGCATCAATATCTGAGAGAGCTGGGTCAAACTGGATGAGTGAAAAGGTGAAGGTCATTAGTTCACTTAAATACCAGTGAGATAAAGCCTCTTTTCATTTATTTCTTGATGGTTTGCATTTTCTTTTGTGAAAAGAAATCTTCACTGGTTGTTTATCAATTTCTAGGAATCTTTGTATTTTGGTGAAATTCATCCTCTGCTTGTCATTTATGATGCAATGTTTCCTTACTTAACTCTTATCCTTGGCAAGGATTATAGCATTTTTGTCACCAAGATTTTGTATGTGGTCAAAATCTACATAATTGGGTCTGGGTTTTCTGTATAGTGTTAAAGGGCCTCGTTTATGCTGAAGCTAGACAACTGACTATTCATCCAAATGTTTTTCTCATACTTTTCTAGTTTGGTTTCTTCCATATACATCTTTTTTTTAAATAAATTAATTTATTTTATTTATTTATTTTTGGCTGCGTTGGGTCTTCGTTACTGCGTGTGGGCTTTCTCTAGTTGCGGCGAGCAGGGGCTACTCTTCGTTGCAGTGTGCGGTCTTCTCAGTGTGGTGGCTTCTCTTGTTGCCGAGCACGGGTTCTAGGTGCACAGGCCTCAGTAGTTGTGGCACGTGGGCTCAGTAGTTGTGGCCCATGGCCTCTAGAGCACAGGCTCAGTAGTCGTGGGGCTTAGTTGTTCCATGACATGTGGTATCCTCCTGGACCAGGGCTTGAACCCGTGTACCCTGCATTGACAGATGGATTCTCAACCACTGTGCCACCAGGGAAGTCCCTCTTCCATATACATCTTTAAACCATATGAAATGTATTTTCACTTAAGTATGAGGTAGAACATATAACTGGAATTTTTTCCAGATGGACAGCAAGTTATGCAAAGACCCATTACTAGATAAACTAGTCTTTTTCTACTGGAATGGAAGTTTAAAAAAATATGCACTGAACACTGCATATGTGCCAGGCACTTTTTAAAACGTCTTACTTGTATTAATTCACATCATCCTCACAACCCCGTGGCATAGGTGAAATGTCAGTTTATCTGTATAAGTTTTTTAAAAATAAAGTTGCATCTGCTTCTAGATTTTTTTTCTGTTTCACAAGCCAGTAAAGCAGAAGAGGAGAAACGCACTGTATACGCATGTGTACATACTCCCCTGGCCCCCAGCACACTTTCCTTCAGCTGTTTCCTTCTATCTGCTCTGAACACCGCACTCCTGTATCCAGATGCCTCGTCAGCACCACTACTTGCATCACAACTTGTCTTCTCAGACGCCGTGGGGCCCAGATAGCACCCTTGGCTTCCCCCACCAAAGAGCCATTGCTGCTGCTGCTTCCCACCCCTTGTAGCCACTCCACCCACAGGCTCTGCGGGCTCCCAATCAGAGGCAAATCACGACTCTGCCCACTTCTCCTCACACCTTGGCCATCCTCTCTTCTTTTGCCTGCATCCCTACCTTGGCTCCTACATTCTTTTCCTGCCTCCTTTCTCCCAGTCCATTCTTCACAGGGCAGACAAAGTGGCATTCTTAAAATGTAAATCATTTGGGGGGACATGGAGTGTCCTCTGCAAGCTCCTTATTGCACTTGGAACACAAGCTCCTCGCCCTGCTCTCCAGGGCCCCATGTGGCTGGTCACTGCCCCACCGCAGACCTCACCTTGTCTCACCTACCTATACTCATACTGCTCCTGCCTTGCCAACCTTCTCTCTGTCACTCAACATATCCTGCTCAGACCCACCCCAGGGCCTTGGCTTTGAATGAGGATCCTTTCCATGGCTACTTTTCCTCCTCATTCAATCTTGGCTCAAGTATCACTCTCTCAGAGAGGCATTCCTTGACCACCCAATAAAGAACTGCTCCTGGCCCACCCACCAAGCCACTCTCTGCCATAACTAGTTTTTATTGTTGTCATAGTTACCTCACTATCTGAAATTGCCTTATTCATTCATGGTTTACCTGTTCTCCTCCTGAATGCCTTGGCAGCAGGACTTGGTCTGTCCTTTTTGTTGCTCTTTACGTGGACCCCAGCCCAGGGCCTGGCAACAGAGCAGGGGCTCAATAAGGAGCTGCAAAATCATACTGGAAGGAAAGGAAGTTGAAGGGGTTGAAAGTAAAATTAGATTGTCCATGAGTTGACAGTTGTTGGCAGTGAGTTTGTTATGTTTATTTATTTATTTTAAACTTTTTATTATGAAAAATCTCAAACATATACAAAATAATCACCATAATATATATACATCACACAGCAACTCTCAGCATCCTGGCATTCTTGTTTCATCTCTAACTCTCCCTACTCCCCTTCAATTACAATAACAATTGTAAACATTTTTCAGGAAAAATGTACCTATGTTGAAATGTACAAATCTTAAATGTACAATTTAAAAAGTGAGTATACTCCTATCAAGATATAGAACATGTCCAACCCCCTGGAAGAGGAACTACACTCTATCAAGATTTTCCTCATCCCGTAAGTCCCTGTAATGATCTTTCCCAGTCACCTGCCCCTCAAAGAGGCACCACTTTTCTTCTCCTCTTCCTCTCCCTCCTCCTCCTCTTCCCCCTCCTTCAAAGTGAGTATACTCCTATCAAGATATAGATAGATATAGATATAGAGTGTAGAGGAACTACACTCTATCAAGATTTTCCTCATCCCGTAAGTCCCTGTAATGATCTTTCCCAGTCACCTGCCCCTCAAAGAGGCACCACTTTTCTTCTCCTCTTCCTCTCCCTCCTCCTCCTCTTCCCCCTCCTTCTCCTTCTTCTTATTCTTCTTCTTTTTCTTCTATCATATATTAGTTTTACCTGTCCAGAATTTCATACAAGTGGAATCATATGATATACACTTTTCACATAAATTAGTTATGACTTTCTAGAACTTCACATTAATGTATTGAAATAGTATGTACTTCTTTTACTGTTTTTATTGCTGGGTGGCATTCCATTTTATGGTTATACTACATTTTGTTTATTCATTCACCTGTTAATGAACATTTGGACTGTTTCCAGTTTTTGTCTATTTTAAATAGAGCTGTGATTAACATTGTTACACAAGTCTTTTTGTAACCTATATTTTCACTTTTCTTGGGTAAATAAGAGTAGAATTTCTTGGTCAAATGAGCATGTTTAACTTTATAAGAAATGGGCAAATATTTTTCCAAGGTATTTGGACCACTTTGGATTCTCATCAGGAATGTATGAGAGTTCCAGTTGCTCCACATTTTTGCTAATATTTGGTGTTGTCAGTCTTTTAACTTTTGAACTATTGTAATAGTATGGAGTGATATCTCTTTGTGGTTTCAATATGCACTTGACTGGTGAATAATGATATTGAGCACTTTTTCGTGTGCTTATTGGCCATTTGTGTGATTTCCATTGTGAAGTGTCTATTCAAGTCTTTTGCCCATTTAAAAAATTGTGTTTGTTTTTATTATCAAATTGTAGGAGGTTATTTTATTTCATTTCATTTCATTTCATTTTGCCGCACCATGCAGCTTATGGAATCTTAGTTCCCTGACCAGGGATTAAACCTGGGCCCTTGGCAGTGAGTGTGTGGAGTCCTAACCACTGGACCACCAGGGAATTTCCCATTATATATTCGTAATAAAAGTCTTGACTACCCATTTTCTTAATGGTGTCTTTTGATGAGCAGAAGTTTTAATTTTGATGAAATCTAATTTGTTCATTTTTGTTATTTTTCTTGTATGGTTATTGCTCATGTAGCCCCAGATTGTAAGATATTCTCCTATATTGTCTTCTAAAAGCTTGGTAATTTTGTTTTTATGTTTAGGTCAATGAGATATCTCAAATTAATTTTTGTGTGGTGTGAGGGCAGGGTGTTAGTAGTTCCAGCAACATTTGTTGTAACGACTAGTCTTTCGCCATTGAATTTGTCTAACACCTTTGTCAAAACCAGTTGATCACTTAACTGTGGGTCTATTTCTGGACTTTCTAGTCTGTTGTATGGATCTATTTGTCTACCCTTATGTAGATACTATACTGTCTTAATTACTATAATTTTGTAATAAACCTTGAAGTCAGGTAGTATAAGTGCTCCAGCTTTGTTCTACTTTCCCAAGATTGCTTTGGCTATTCCAGATCCTTTGCCTTTCCATATGCGTTTTAGAATTTTCCTGCCAATTTCTAAAAGGAGCTTATTGACATTGAAGTGTAGGGAGACCACTGTGGGGAGAATTTACAGCTAAAAAATGTTGAATTTAAATCCATAAATATAGTATATATCTCCATTTATTTAGGTCTTCATTAATTTATCTTTGCAATGTTTTGTTGTTTTCAGTGTGTAGGGTTTACATGTTTTTTATGAAATTTATTCCAAATATTTTATGCTTTTGATGGTATTGTAAATGAGATTATTATTTATTATTTATTTATTTGTTGACTCATTTATTTGGCTGCACAGAGTCTTAGTTGTGGCATGCTGGATCTTCATTGCGGCATGCTGGATCTTCATTGCAGCACGTGGGATCTTCATTGCAACATGTGGGATCTTTAGTTGCAGCATGTGGGATCTAGTTCCCTGACCAGGGATTGAACCCGGGCCCCCTGCATTGGGAGCACAGAATCTTAGCCACTGGACCACCAGGGAAGTCCCCAAGATTATTTTTTAATTCCACTTTCCCAATATAGACATACTATTGATTTTAATATATTGACTTAGTTAAGCTCACACATTAGTTTACGAGTAACCTAGTTAAACTCATGTATTAGATCTAGAAGGTTAGTTCCTATACTTGATTCCTTAGGATTTTCTGTACAAATGATCATGCCACCTGCAAATAGGGGTATATATAGTTCTTCTTTTTCAATCTACGTGCCTTCTGTTTCTTTTTCTTCCCTTATTGAACTGGCAAAGACTCCAATACAATAGAATTGGCAAGAGCAGAAAACCTTACTTTCTTTCTATTATTAGGGAAAATGTGTTTAGTGTTTCACCATTAAGAATTAATTAGTTGTAGGTTTTTCACGGATACCTGCAATCGACTTAAACAAACTCTCTTTTGTTCCCAGTTTACTGAGAGTTAAAAACATTTTTTTCATAATGAATAGGTATTGAATTTTGTCAGATGTTTTCTTTGCATCAGTTGAGATAGTCATATGTTTTTCTTTATTACCTAAATATGGTGGGTTACACTGATTGGTCTCTGAATGCTAAACAAACTTTGTATTCCTAGGATTAAATCCCACTTTTTCATGATGGATTTATATATTGTTATGTTTGATTTACTGATATTTTGTGAATAATTTTTGTATTCATATCTTATAAGGTCTTTGGTAGCAGGGTTATGCTGATCTCATAAAACAAGTTGGAAAGTGTGCCTTTATCCTTTGTGTTCTGAAAGAGTTTAAGAATGATATTATTTCTTCCTTAAATGTTTGATAGAATTTACTAGTGAAACCATCTTATGCTTAGGTTTTCTCTGAGAGTTTTTGGTAATAAATTCAATTTCATTAATAAATATAAAGTTACTCAGATATTCTACTTTTTGTATTAGTTTTGGTAAGTTGTACTTTTAAGCTATTTGTTAAAGGGTCTTCTTTAAGTAGAAAAGAAAAGGGCATAAGTAGAAATAAGAAAATATATGAATTATATTCCAATAAAGATGTTAAAAAAAAAAGAAAATATATGAAAGAAAAAATCTCACTGGTAAAGGCAAGTATACAGTAAAGGGAATGGACCAGCCACTTAAAAAGCTAGTTTGAAGGTTAAATGACAAAAGTACTAAAATCAACTATAACTACAGTAAGTAGTTAAGGGATACTTAAAATTAAAAGATATAAAATTAGACATCAAAAACACAAAACATTGTGGCAGTGATGGAGTAAAACTTTAGGTGCTTTTAGAATGCATTCAAAGTTAAGGATTATCAACTTAAAATAAACAACTATATGCATAAGTCAATATTTAGGAACTTCATGGTAACCACAAACCAAAAACCTACAACAGATACACAAAAATGAAGAGGCAGGAACCCAAAAATAACAATAAAGAAAATCATCAAATAGAAAGGGAAGAGACCAAGAGAAGAAAATAACAGGGAAGAACTACGAAAACTACCAGAAGACAGTTAACAAGATGGCAAAAAGTACACGCCTATCAATAATTACTTTAAATGTAAATGGACTGAATGTTCCAATCAAAAGACGTAGGGTGGCTGAATGAATAAAAAAGACCCATCTATATACTGCCTACAAGAAACTCTCTGCACATTTAAAGACACACAGAGACTGAAAGTGAGGAGTTGGAAAAAGATATTCCATGCAAATGGAAATGAATAGAAAGTTGGGGTAGCAATACTCATTTCAGACAAGGTAGACTTTAAAGCAAAGTCTACAATAAAAGACAAAGCAGGACATTATATAATAATAAAGGATCAATACAAGAAGGGGATATAATATTTGTAAACATATATGCACCTAATACAGGAACACCTAAATATATACAGCAGATATTTACAAACATAAAGAGAGAAATTGACAATAATACAATAATAGTAGGGGAGTTTTAACACCCCACTTACATCAATGGAGAGATCATCTATTCATCCAATAAGGAAAATTGTCCTTAAATGACACATTATACTAGATGGAATATACAGAACATTCCATCACCACCTGCTGAATACACATTCTTTTCAAGTGCACATGAAATGTTCTCCAGGATAGAACACATGTTAGGCCACAAAACAAGTCTCAAAAAATTTAAGAAGATTGAAATCATATCAAGCATCTTTTCTGACCACAATCATATCAAACTGGAAATAAATTACAAGAAGAAAACTGTAAAACCCACAAATATGTGGAGACTAAATAACATGCTGCTAAGCAACCAATGAATCAATGAAGAAATCAAAGGGGAAATAAAAAATACCTTGCAGGCTTCCCTGCTGGCACAGTAGTTGGGAGTCCACCTGCTGATGCAGGGGACACGGGTTCGTGCCCCGGTCCAAGAGGATCCCACATGCCACAGGACGGCTGGGCCCATGAGCCATGGCCGCTGAGCCTGGGCGTCCGGAGCCTGTGCTCTGCGGCAGGGGAGGCCACAGCAGTGAGAGGCCCGCATACTGAAAAAAAAAAAACCTTGCGATAAATAAAAGTGGAAACATACTTTTCCAAAATCTATGGGACACAGCAAAAGCAGTTCTCAGATGTAAATTCCTAGTGATACAGTCCTACCTCAAGAAACAAGAAAAATCTCGAATAAACACCTGGACTTTACACCTAAAGGAATAGAAAAAGAAGAAACAAAGCTGCAAAATTAGTAGAACGAAGGCAATAATAAAGATCAGAAATAGAGACTAAGAAATAATAGAAAAGATATATGAAACTAAGACCTGGTTCTTCGAAAAGATTAAAAAATAAACTTTTATTTATTTTTATTTTTTTTTAACATCTTTATTGGAGTATAACTATTTTACAATGGTGTGTTAGTTTCTGCTTTACAACAAAGTGAATCAGTTATACATATACATATGTTCCCATATCTCTTCCCTCTTGCATCTCCCTCCCTCCCACCCTCCCTATCCCACCCCTCTCATGGTCACAAAGCACAGAGGTGATCTCC
>NC_041232.1:48565469-48598043 GCF_002837175.3 Physeter macrocephalus | reverse complement strand
ATTGCTTTTGCTATTTGGGGTCTTTTGTGTTTCCATACAAATTGTGAAATTTTTTTTTCTAGTTCTGTAAAAAATGCTAGTGGTAGTTTGATAGGGATTGCATTGAATCTGTAGATTGCTTTGGGTAGTAGAGTCATTTTCACAATGTTGATTCTTCCAATCCAAGAACATAGTGTATCTCTCCATCTATTTGTATCATCTTTAATTTCTTTCATCAGTGTCTTATAGTTTTCTGCATACAGGTCTTTTGTCTCCTTAGGTAGGTTTATTCCTAGATATTTTATTCTTTTTGTTGCAATGGTAAATGGGAGTGTTTTCTTAATTTCACTCTCAGATTTTTCGTCATTAGTGTCTAAGAATGCCAGAGATTTCTGTGCATTAATTTTGTATCCTGCTACTTTACCAGATTCATTGATTAGCTCTAGTAGTTTTCCGGCAGCATTTTGGATTCCCTATATATAGTATCATGTTATCTGCAAACAGTGACAGCTTTACTTCTTCTTTTCCTATTTGGATTCCTTTTATTTCTTTTTTTCTCTGATTGCTGTAGCTAGAACTTCCAAAACTATGTTGAATTAGAGTGGTGAGAGTGGGCAACCTTGACTTTTTCCTGATCTTAGTGGAAATGGTTTCAGTTTTTCACCATTGAGAACAATGCTGGCTGTGGGTTTGTCATATATGGCCTTTATTATGTTGAGGAAAGTTCCCTCTATACCTACTTTCTGCAGGGTTTTTATCATAAATGGGTGTTGAATTTTGTCAAAAGCGTTCTCTGCATCTATTGAGATGATCACATGGTTTTCCTTCTTCAGTTTGTTGATATGGTGTATCACGTTGATTGATTTGCATATATTGAAGAATCCTTGCATTCCTGGGATAAACCCCACTTGATCATGGTGTATGATCCTTTTAATGTGCTGTTGGATTCTGTTTGCTAGTATTTTGTTGAGGATTTTTGCATCTATGTTCATCAGTGATATTGGCCTGTAGTTTTCTTTCTTTGTGACGTCTTTGTCTGGTTTTGGTATCAGGGTGATGGTGGCCTCATAGAATGAGTTTGGGAGTGTTCCTCCCTCTGCTATCTTTTGGAAGAGTTTGAGAAGGATAGGTGTTAGCTCTTCTCTAAATGTTTGATAGAATTCGCCTGTGAAGCCATCTGGTCCTGGGGTTTTGTTTGTTGGAAGATTTTAAATCACAGTTTCAATTTCAGTGCTTGTGATTGGTCTGTTCATATTTTCTATAAAAAATAAACTTTTAGCCACACTTATCAAAAGAGAGAGAGAGAGAGGGCTTAAATAGATTCAGAACTGAAAGGAGAAATTACAACTGATACTACAGAAATACAAAGAATCATGGGACTACTGTAAGCAATTACATGCCAACAAATTGGACAATCCAGAAGAAAGGTAAATTCCTAGAAACATACAATCTTCCAAGACTGAATCAGGAAGAAATTGAAAATCTGAACAGACAAATTACAAGTAATGAAATTGGGGCTTCCCTAGTGGCACAGTGGTTAAGAGTCTGCCTGTCAATGCAGGGGACACGGGCTTGAGCCCTGGTCGGGGAAGATCCCACATGCCACTGAGCAACTAAGCCCATGCGCCCCAACTACTGAGCCTGCACTCTAGATCCCATGAGCCACAACTACTGAGCCCGTGAGCCACAACTACTGAGCCCATGAGCCACAACTACTGAAGCCTGCGCCTAGAGCTTGTGCTCTGCAAGAAGAGAAGCCACCACAATAAGAAGCCCGCACACCACAATGAAGAGTAGCCCCCACTCTCTGCAACTAGAGAAACCCCGCACCCAGCAATGAAGAACCAATGCAGCCAAAAATAAATAAATAAAATAAATAAATTAAAAACAAAAAACAAACAAACAAAAAACAAGTAATGAAATTGAATCAGTAATGCAAAAACTCCCAACAAGAAAAAGCCCAGGATCAGATGGCTTCACAAGTGAATTCTACTAAACGTTTAAAGGAGAGTCAACACCTATCTTTTTCAAACTACTACAAAAAATTGAAGAGAAAGGAATGCTTCTGAACTCATTCTACAAGGCCAGCATTGCCAAAGCCAGACACAGACACTACAAAAAAAGAAAATTACAGGGCAATATCCCTAATGAACATAGATGCAAAAATCCTTAGCAAAATATTAGCAAACTGAATTCAGTAATACATTAGAAAGATCATACGCCATGACCAAGTGGAATTTATTCCAGGGATTCAAGGATGGTTCAGTATCTGCAAATCAATCAGTGTGATACACCACATTAACAAGATGATAAAAATCATATGATCATTTCAATAGATGCAGAAAAATCATTTGACAAAATTCAACATCCACTTATGGTAAAAACTCTCAACAAAGTGGGCATAGAGGGAACATATTTAAAAATAATAGAGGCCATTTATGACAAAACCACAGCACACATCATACTCAGTGGTCAAAAATGGAAATAATTTCCTCTGAGATCAGGAACAAGACAAGGAAGCCCACTCTTGACACTTTTATTCAATATAGGACTGGAAGTCCTGGTCACAGCAATCAGGGAAGAAAATGAAATAAAAACCATCCAAATAAGAAAGGAAGAAGTAAAATTGTCACTGTTTGCAGATGATGATCCTATATATAGAAACCCTAATGACTCCACCAAAAAACTATTAGAAATAATAAATTAATTCAGTAAAATTGCAGCATACAAAATTAATATACAGAAATATGTTGCATTTCTATACACTAATAACAAAATATCAGAAGGAGAAATTAGAAAACAGTCCCATTTACAATTGCAGTAAAAAGAACAAAATACCTACCCAAGGAGGTAAAGATGTGTACTCAGAAAACTATAAGACATTGATGAAAGAATTTGAAGAAAATGCAAACAGATGGAAAGATATACCAGGCTTCTGCATTGGAAGCATTAATATTGTTAAAATGACCATATTACCCAAGTTTACAGATTGGTACAATCTGTAGACTTGGGTAATATCTACAGATTCAGTGCAATCCCTATCGAAATACCAAAGGCATTTTTCAACAGATCTGGACCAAATAATCCTAAAATTTATATGAAACCAGAACAGACCCCAAATAGCCAAAGCAATTTTGAGAAAGAAGAACAAAGCTGGAGGTATCATGCTCCCTGATTTCAAACTATACTGCCAAGCTTCAATAATCAAAACAGTATGGTTTGGCACAAAAACAGACACAGATGTGTCTTTCACACAATGAAACAGAATAGAGAGCCCAAAGTGAATCCATGCTTATATTAATCTATGACAACCTACATGGGAGAAGATATTTGCAAATGATATGTCTGATAAGGGGTTAATATCCAAAATATATAAAGAACTCATTCAACTCAACAACAACAACCTAAAAAAGCCCAAGCAAATTAAAAAAATGAGCAGAGGATCTGAATAGACATATTTCCAAAGGAGACATACAGATGGCTAACAGGTATATGAAAAGAGGCTCAACATCACTAGTCATCAGGCAAATGCAAATAAAAAACACAGTGAGGTATCATCTTACACCTGTCAGAATGGCTACTATCCAAAAGATAAGTAACAAATGTTGGTGAGGATGTGGAGAAGAGGGAACGCTTGTGCACTGTTGGTAGAAATGTAATTTGGTACATCCACTGTGGAAAAAAATACGGAGTTTCCTCAAAAAATTAAAAATAGAACTACTATATGATCCAGCAATTCCACTTATGGGTATTTATCCAAAAAAAACAAAAACACTGATTGGAAAAAAATAAATGCACCCCAATGTTCATTGTAGCATTATTTACAATAGCCAAGATATGTAAGCAGACTAAGTGTCTATCAATAGATTAATGGATAAAGAAGATGTGGTACACACACACACACACACACACACACACACACACACACACAGTGGAACATTACTGAGCCATAACAAGAATGAAATTTTGCCATTTGTGACAACATGGATGGACCTAGATGGTATTATTCTAAATGAAATAAGTCAGACAGAGAAAGACAAATACCTTATGATTCCACTTATATGGAATCTAAAAAACAACAATTGAACAAAGATAAACAGAAACAGACTCATAGATACAGAGAACAAACTGGTGGTTGCCAGAGGGGAAGGAATGGGGAGATGGGTGAAATAGGGCTAGGGTTCTAAGAGAGTTACAAACTTCTAGTTATAAAATAAATAAATCATGGGCACATAATGTACAGCATAAGGAATGTAGTTGATAATATTGTGACAACTTTGGTAACAGATGGTAATTAGACTTATAGTGGTGATCATTTAGTAAGCATAAAAATATCGAATCACTATGTTGTACATCTGAAACTAATATAATATTGGAAGTTAATTATACTTTAATAAAAAAATATATAAGGCTATTCAGATATTCCATTTCTTTTTGTGTTACTTTTGGTAAGTTTTATTTTAAGCAATTTGTCTGTTTCATCTAAACTGTCAACTTTATTGGCATAAAATTATTTATAGTACTAACTTATTATCTTTTTCATGTCTGTAAAATCTGTAGTGATATCCTCGCTTTAATCTTTGATATTGTGGTTCTGGGTAAGGATTGAGTGAGCACACTCCATTCTGTCCCTCCACTGAATATAACTGTAAAACCTGGACAGAATGCATAGGGCACCTACAGGAAGACTGAAAAGTGAATAGTAGCAGGCTAAATGGGAAGACAACTTGAAGTACCAGTGAGCTAGATGTGAGTTTATCATTTTTGTTCCTTTGGTATTTACTAGCCTGAATGCAATGTAGCCTGGGATGCATGTTGAGGGAGCTCCAGGGGAGGCCCTTTAGTTCTGGCTGATTATCAGGAAACTCCTAACACTCAGAGAGAGTGTGTGTGGAATTCTCCATGTTTTTTTTCTTCTCCCAATTTTCTGGAGCCCCAGCCCCCAAGCCTTCCTGTGGTGAAAGCAGCAAAGGCCACAACAAGAACCAGCAGGAGCCAAAACTCTGAGGAAGGGGAACATTCCTCCCCAATTTGACCAATCCCTATTGCTTCTTTATCCTCTCTTTCTGTCTTCTGCCACTTGGCCAAAGATGGGAGCAGTCACAGGAGTACACAGAGTGAAGTAACTTTCTGGCCATAGGATCCAAAGGGGGAATTGTAGAAAACTGCACAGTACTGGGGAGATTGTGTAGAAAGAGGTGCTGTTTCTTAATTTTATAGGAAAATCTCATAAAGTTGTACATGAATTTCTGGGTTCACCACTAGGCTCTGCACACATGGGTCTGATCAGCATAGCTGTGATTTTGAAAACTGAACTAACAGACAATCGACCAGGTTCCAGATGACTGAGTGTCACATGTTCAGGATCTATCCAAATGGTACTGCAAGGGCTTTGAAAACTGAATTTACATTTGAACCCACAACCCACAGAAGGCAGAGTGAACTTGTAGCCCAAAACTAAGCAAGTCTATTGCCTAAGACAAAAATATGTCCATTCTCCATAGAATTTAAACAAGACCTAGAGTTGCATTACACAGTATTAAAATTTTCCAGGAGACAATAAAAAATTTCTTTGTATATTAAAAAAAACGAGGAAAATCTCAACTCACATGGCCAAAAAGCTGACATTAAAGCTGAGATTGACACAGATGTTGGAATTATCTGGCAAAGACTTTAAAATACCTTTAATAAAAATGCTCCAACAAGAACACTCTTGAAAAGTAGAAAGACAGCAAAATTTCCCATGAAGGGCTAGGTAGTAAATATTTTTAGGCTTTGCAAACCATTTGGATCTGTTTCATCTGCTCAGTTCTATGAAAACAGCCATAGATAGCCATAAACAGTACATAAACAAATGGATGTAGCTATTTTCCAATAAAACTTTATTCATGGGATTTGGTCAGACACCATAGTTCACCAATCCCTGGACTATAGTGTTTTGAAGCTATTCTATATATTTACTGAGTTTTTGTGTCTAATTCAATCAATTATCAAAAGCAGGGTCTTAAAATCTTTCACTGTGATTGTGGGTTTGCTTATTTCTCCCTTCAGTTCTGTTAGTTTTGCTTAAGGTTATTTTGAAGCTCTGACATTAGGTTCATAAAAACTTATAATTGTTAAGTTTTCCTGATGGATTAACCCCTTTTTAAAATGGAAGTTTAGTTGATGTACAATATTATATAAATTACAAGTGTACAATATAGTGATTCACAATTTTTAAAGGTTATACTCCATTTATAGTTATTATAAAATATTGACTATATTCCCTGTGTTGTACGATATATCCTTGTAGCTTATTTTATACATAATTGTTTGATATCTCTTAATTTCCTATATTGCCCCTCCCCCTTCCTTCTCCCTACTAGTTTGTTCTCTGTATCTGTGAATCTGTTTATTTTTTTATTCAGTATGTATTTTTTAGATTCCACATATAAGTGATATCATACAGTATTTGTCTTTGTCTGGATTGGCCTTTTACAATTATGAAATTTCCCTTTTTATCTCTAATAATATTCTGTCTTAAAGTCTATTTTGTCAAATATTAATATAGTCACTTCTGATTTCTTTTTTGTGTGTGGGGGGGTGTAAAAACACATAACATTAACTTTATCATCTTAACAACTTTTAAGTTCAGTAGTGTTAAGTATATTCATATTGTGCTACAGATCTCTAGAACAGTTTCATCTTGCAAAACTGAAACTCTATACCCATTAAACACTAATTTCCCCTCCCTCTCTCCTCAGCCCTTGGAAACCACCTACTTTCTGTTTCTATGAGTTTTGACTGCTTTAGATATTTTGTATGAGTGCAATTATACAGTATTTTACCCTTTTGTGACTGGCTTATTTCAGTTAGCATAATGTCCTTGAGTTTCATCCATGTGATAGCATGTTACAGGATTTCCTTATTTTTAAAGGCTGCATAATATTCCACCATATGTATATACCAGGTTTTCTTTAACCATTTGTCTGTCGATGGACACTTGGGTTGCTTCCACCTCTTGGCTACTTTAAATAATCCTGCAATGAACATGGGTGTGCAAATATCTCTTTGAGATCTTGCTTTGAATTCTTTTGGATATATACCAAGAAGTGAGATTGCTGGATCATATGGTAATTCTACTTTTAGTTTTTTGAGATTGCTGGATCATATGGTAATTCTACTTTTAAGTTTTTTAATGTTTTGCTCTACCTCCACACTGTTTTCCATACAGTTGCACCATCTTATAGTCCTACAAACAGTACGCAAGGGTTCCAGTTTCTCCACATCTTTACCAACAGTTGTTATTGTCTGTTTGTTTTTTAATAGTGACCATCTTAATGGATGTGAGATGATATCTCATTGCAGTTTTGACTTTCATTTCTCTTATTATTAGTGATATTGAGCATCATTTCATGCATGTGCTCGTTGGCCACTTCAGATTTCTTATTCTTTCTGTTTGCATGGCATATCTCTTTCCATCCTTTTACTTTCCACTTCAGATTTCTTATTCTTTCTGTTTACATGGTGTATCTCTTTCCATCCTTTTACTTTCAATCTATTTGTGTCTTTGTAGTTAAAGTCCTTTTTTCTGGTAGATAGTATACAATTGGGTCTTCTTTAGTTTTTAACCCAGTCTTACAAACTCTGTCATTTAATTGGCATGCCTAGTGTATTTATATTTAATGTAATTATTGATATTAAGATGTGACATCTTTGAGGGATCAGACGGCAGACTGTCATAGGCAGCATAATGGCCCCTTGAAGATGTCCATGCCCTAATCCCCAGAACATGTCCATATGTTACTTTACATGGCAAGAGGGATTTCATGGATGGGATTAAGCTTACTGACCTTGAAAATGGGAAGATTATCCTGCACAATCTGGGTGTGCCCAATCTAATTACATGATTCTTTAGAAGCAGAGAAACTTTCTGGGCTGGGTCAGAGAGATGAGACAGTGAAGAGTGTGAAAGGGATTGAACCTGCAGTTGTAGGCTTTGAAGATGGAAGAAGGAGGCCTCAAGTCAAGGAATGTGGTAGTAACTGGGAATGACCCTCAGCTGACAGCCAGCAACAAGGCAGGAAACTCAGTCCTACAACTGCGAGGAACTGAATTCTGTCAAAAACCTGAATGGCCCAGAAATGGATTCTCCCCTACATCTTCTAGAAAGGAGTGTAGCCTGTCAACACATTGATTTTGGTCAAGTGAGACCTGCACAGGACTTCTGACCTCTGGGACTGTAAGATAATAAATCTGTGTTGTTTTTAAGTCACTAAGCTTGTGGTAATTTGTTATGGCAGCAATAGAAAACTAATACAACACATATTTTGGAGTTCATCCTCTCCATAGATTCCTCTGTGCATTTTCCCGCTAACTTTCCCATTCTTCTACTGGCCTTGTGTCTCCTTCAAGCCAGTCAGGCTGTGGCTCTCTTCAGCTGGAGCTGCTCATGGATTGGGGGTTGCCCTCAGATAAAAACCCACAACCGCACAAATCTCAACAATTTCCCTTCATCTTTCAAGGATGGTTTCCTCTCCAGCTTCTACCTTCTTTTGGTCAATCTCCAAGGCCTTCAAATAATTTTTTTTAATGTTTTGCTCAGATTTTAGAAATTTTACCTGCATGAAGATTAGTCCACCATTACCAAAAGCTAGAATCTATTATACTCTTCTGCATACTTTTATGTTTGCAATTTTCTTTTTTTAAAAAATAAATTTATTTTATTTATTTATTTTTGACTGCGTTGGGTCTTCGTTGCTGTGCGTGGGCTTTCTGTAGTTGCGGCGAGTGGGGGCTACTCTCTGTTGAGGTGCACGGGCTTCTCATTGCGGTGGCTTCTCGTTGCAGAGCACAAGCTCTAGGTGCGCAGGCTTCAGTAGTTGTGGCGCAGGGCCTTAGTTGGGCATGTGGGATCTTCCCTCACCAGGGCTCGAACCTATGTCCCCTGAACTGGCAGGCGGATTCTTAACCACTGCGCCACCAGGGAAGCCCAGCAATTTTCTATAATTACAAAAAAAGAAAATAAGAATGGATTGCACAGGATGTATTAATTTTTCTAATTCTCATTAATTCGAAGGCTAAAAATGAGTTGCCATCCCTTAATATGGCACTTAAAATACAGTAAAATGAATAAAAAGGAAAGTTTTCAAAAGTTTGATATGGTAGGCGTGGGGGGTGGGCAAGAACCCTAATCTTAACTGCTAGGAGGTTAGCAAACCTTGTTTGCGGGTTTAATCCACCACATGCAGTTCCCTACAGTTACCAGCAGGGGGAAAAGGTAGTTTTCTGTTTCCGATGGATCCCGGCGCCTCGCAGCTAATGCCCTAACCAAAGGGAAAGAAGGGAAGAGCGCCGGGGAGATCTCGGTCAGTGTACGGAGGCAACTGGCCTAGAGCGGTCACTCGGAACGCAAGGACCCGCGAAACAGAATATACATAGTCTCAGCAGCCCTGTCTTTCCAGGCACACGGGATAAGTTGGCTGGAACTCCCTGCTGACCGCTCAGCCCTGCGTGCAGGGCTGCAGCAGCGCAAAGCCTGCTCCGGAGCGGCCGCAGAGGCGCGGGCAGGAGGGGGACCCAGGTGGGGCCGCGCGCCGCTCCGCGGGTGATCAGGTAAGCCCGCGCCCGAGTCCGAGTGGGAGCCAGGTTGAGCGTACGCCCGTGTCCGCCGGTGACCAGGTGAGCCCGCGTCCAGCGACTCTAGGGTCCCTGTCAGAGTCGGGTCATAGGACTCAAGCAGTCAGAGGGCAAAAGGGGTTGAAGCGGACAGCGAAGCCGGCTGGTGATTCAAGATACCGGCCTGCACAGTTGTGTCTTCCAGGGCGGGGATCAGGAGATTGGAAAGGACATTCTCCTGCCAAGTGTGTTCACAGTATTAGCCTTAAAAATAAACCATGCTCCTGAGATGCTGTGTGTGGAAGGGGCGGGAGAGTGGTTATTTTATTAGCGCTGAATGTTAACTATTCCCTCCAGGATCTTGGCTAAACTCTGTATCTGGTGACCAGTCATAGAGCCTGGGTCTGTGCCCCAGAGTTAATGCGTGGTCAAATGATGAGCTGCGGCTGGAAAGAAACAGCCACCACTTTCGAGATCTTTAAGACGGAAAGTCAGTGGGTGCTGAAGCAGCGAGAGAGATTGGAGACGGAAAGCAAAGAACAGAAATATAAGAAGCAAAGATATGGGAAGTCAAGAAAAGGAACCGCGTGGAAACAGCCGGGTGGACCCCGCAGCTCGGTGAGGCGCGCAGGTTAGCAACAGGAGTGCGTCCGGGTTGACGTCTGTCTGTCGAGAGCCAGACCCTAAACAGATTGTTGGAGCCAGAGGAAGGAGGTCATTGTTTCAGAACCTACTGGTTATCGCTGGTATTTTAAGGTTATCATGGTAGGGATAGAAACGTGTGCACCATGTCAGCAAGTTTTCTTCTGACAAATGGTCAAATGATAAGATGTACACATTTAATTGGATTAGGAGTTAAATTGCCAGATGCTTTGTTTTTCTACACACTGATGAACATTCAAAGAGGAATCTCTGGAAAAGCCTTTCGTGTAAATAATTAGACTTTAGGATTAAAGTGTTGCAAAACAGCACAACAAATTTTTTTTATTACTCTAGGTCTTAATAATACTGCATGTAGCAGCAATAGTACTCTAATTATGTTTAAAAAATATTTCAAGAATGTGTCCTTTTTTAAGATAGCTAATTACTAGTTTTAAATAGATAGGAATCTAAAATATTCCAATCATTTGAAATAGATGCAAACATCAAATAAAATATTTGTCAAACCCTACACGAAAATGAGTGAAATAATAACATAGCCAAGTTCAGCTACTTTTCAGAAGAGATGTATTATGCTACAATGCAGCCATTTCCCCTGTCTTTGTATTTGAGTGTTGAGGGCTATTTGTTACTGCAGATTCTGTCTGTGTGCCCCAGTTAGGCCTGCAGTACTTGACTGTCCTTCCCACTTCTCAATTTACCGGTCCTAGGGTCCTCCTATGCACATCTGTTAAAAAAAAAAAATCCCATTCTTGTGTTTTAAAACTTGCCTGTTTGCTTGACATTTAAGAAAATTTGGAATGGGGAGGAAAGGCTCATAAATCAGCCTCCATTATTGGAGAAGGGATCATTTGACTGAATGGGAAATGAGAAATTAGGGGTTTGGGGTAGAATATGGTGACCCCATTTGAACTTTACATACTATTTCTTCCTAAATGGGGAGGAGTTTAGAATAGGCACTCAAGCTTCATTTTGGCTGAAAGACATTAAAAATATTTTTCTCAGGCACAGTTTACATGGAGGTATTAAGGAACCTCTTAACATTTTCTCATAAGCCCCCAGGGGCTGATGCCTAGTACCTTAGAGGCACAAGGTACTTGCCACTAAACATTTACCTTTGCTTTAGTATATTTTATATGGCTCTAATGGAACTTAGTGATTAATCAGGATATGTGCTATTAGTTATACATATATATGTATATATATATATTTTAATAAGAAATGTTGTGTTGTGAGCTATGTGATTCCTTCTGTTGGTTGTTCACATTTGAGCTGCTGCCCACTGGAAAATCCAAATAATCATAGCTTAGGTAGGATAGAGCTCTATCTTTTTTAAATGTGTAAATACTCTGGAAGTAGGCAGTCCTTGGCTGGTGTAGCAGCTCCTGTATCTCACCAGGAACCTTCTTCCTTTCTGTTATCCTCAGTGTGTAGCGTCCATCTTCCAGGTTGCCTCATGGTTGCAAGGTGACTGCTGAAGTTCCAGTCATCACACCCACATTCTAGGTGGGAGCAAAGAAGAAAGGGAGAAGGGCAGAGGGCACCTGCTGAGTAAGATTTAACAACTTCCACTATTTAGTGACGAGTACCTTGCCTCGATATATTTTGTGGTATATTGTCCACATAGATGGCTGCCAATAATTCTTGTATGCTCATGTCACTTTTCCCATCAAGGAGTGGAGTCTGTTTCTATTCTCGTTGTGTGGGGGCTGGCCCTGTGACTTGCTTTGACCAATAGAATGCATTGGAAGGCCTTACTAGGCCTTGTTGTTTCTGTTTTTACCCTCTTGGGATCTAGCTGCCACGTAAAGAGACTTGGACTAGACTACTTAATAATGAGCAACCATTTGAAGGAAGGTGCAGCCAGTCCCCAGCTATTCCAGCTACCCCAGCTGAGGTATCAATCATGTGCATTAAGCCATCTTGGTTGTACCAGCACCAGCTGAGCTCCAGCAGATACCACATGGAACACAAGAACCACCCACTAAGCCCTGCCAACCTACAGAATTGTCAAAAATAATAATCATTGCTGAATTGTGCTGAAACACAATCAGTTGGCCCCCTGCCTGCAAATGCCAGGATGGCCAAGAAGTGAGGTTCATTAGTTGGGTCCTTGGCTGCATTGGAAGTGGTAGAAGTCTGTTATTATAGAGGAAGGGGATGGCTATCCCAGGTGGGGTTAGGGAGGGGGTAACAGTTGTACACAGCCGCCAGTTACCTGGTGGCAGCTTGAAACAGAAAAGGCACCTATGGGACCTCAGGAGCAAGGTCCTATGGGATCATTACTCTCAGACTTTGGCATGTGGGCCATGCTCCTGTGTTTGGCCTCAACCCTCTTCCTCTGTTCCAAAGCTTCTGTCCTGCGTGACCTCAGGCTGCCTCAACCCCCTCTCTGTGCACATTGTGAGCTGGCAGCTCCTCACTGCTGTCAGACTGCCTGGCTCCTGTTCTCAGAGAGGAGGTCTGATCGAATCAGATCTCCATCCAGCCAGGCCACTGTACAGTCAGTGCTGTGCTCTGGATTGGCTGCACATCCCTTCCCCTGATCCCTCTATCGCTTATCCAGCCAGCCCTGTCAGGAGAGGGCTGTGGCCCTTGAGCTCTGGAAGAACTGGATCAAGTCCTGGCTACACCCCCTTTCTGGCTGTGTGATCTTGAGCAGGCTTTATTGTTCCATCTCAGTTTTCCCATCTGTGAAATGGGGTCAATGGTACCCACTTTATAGGGTTGTTGTGAAAATTAGAGAGAGTGCATGTGAATACTAGTTTGTGCTCAATAAATGGCAGCCATTACTGTTATTTTATTTTAACTTACATAAGCAACTGTGTGCTCCCTTTGTGGAATCGATGATCTTGAAAAGTTAGCTATTCATCAAATGATATCTTCCCATAGATGTCTGTCATAAAACAAGAATCCTTTCCCACTGAAAAGTTTATTTTCAATGCTGTTACTACATTTAAAAGCTTCTTTTAAAATACTGCAAAACTTTTTTCAAAATCATGAATTGAGAGGAACAGTATCTAATTATATACCAAAGGTAACCCAAAGTTTCTCCATAATATATGTACCTGGTTTTGCTCTGTTGGGGGTAAGTGAGGAGGTTGGAAGTATGGGGTGTTTGTTCCTCTGTGTTCTGTGTTACATGATCCCCCAATGCTGCTTTTGGGTGGGACTTAGACTGCTCCTTTGGGACAAAGGCAGCTTGAGAGAAAAACCAGTCACGTCTGGGTGCTCTTGAAGACACAATTTGAATTTGTTTTAGGCTGTGCCTTAACCAAAGGTAAGTGTGATCTTCCATGTGGGGAGGGTTTTTAAAATATCGTAAAGTGAATTTTCTCGTAATTGCTTATGTAATAGCTATAGGCAGGGATGTTACAGGTTGTTGATGTGTTTTTTGATATTTTTTGTGGCTGTTTACAGTGAGGACAGGCTTGCCATTCTGCTTGTGATAGACCTTTAAACTTACTGCTTGCATTATATATTACTTCCATAAAGACAAATTCCTCACGGAGGACTTTTTGCCTTTCCTAGATTGTGAAGCACTATATAAATTAAGTATCACTATAATTCTTTAAGCTGGACACACCTTTACCTGGTTATGACATGTCTTTTTATAATACCTGAGGGTCAAGTAGTACCACACGTAGAAACTGATGATTGATTTTGTGAGCTTGAGGCTGACATGGGCTCTGTAACCGGGCAGAGTATACACTCACATCTTAGTGCACTATATTGATATGAGGCAAAGAAGAAAAACTGCTTTTCCTAAAACAATTAGTTTCTAACTTATTTATAAGCTAATCTACTCTTATAAATTTCAGACAGCTCAGGAGGGTATAAGACCTCCCTCCCATCCCCCATAGCTAGGCAACCACTGAGTCTCTCATTCTCCAATTAGCAATTTTCTGTGCATTAACAAACATACACATGTGTGATTTGTTTCTATTTTAACACAAATGGTGTCATGCTGTATGTTTTGTTATGACATCTTTTTTTTTTTAACTTATCTCTAAGCCTGGAATGTGTTTCCATTGCAGCATATATAGCTCCGTTTCATTCTTTACTAATGACTCCTCAGTATCCCCTTCAATGGCAGGACCGTGATTGACCAATGCTATATGATGACCATTTCCAAATAGGCTGTATCTAAAACTAAATAATTAACTAGAATTTTTTAAGGGTTATTAAGCAATTTTTAATAGACCTTATTTTTTATAGCAGTTTTAGAGTCACAGCAAAATTGAGCAGAAAGTGCTGAGATTTCCCTTATAACCCCTGCCCCCCTCCACTGCCCGCCCCCCCCCCGCATTATCAACATGCCCAGAGTGGGACATTTATTACCATTGATGAACCTACACTGATACATCATTATCACCCGAAGTTTGTAGTTTACACTAAGGTTCATTCTTGGTGTTGTACATTCTGTGGGTTTTGACAAATGTATAATGACATGTATCCACCACTATAGTATCATACAGAATAGTTTCACTGCCCTAAAAATGCTCTGTGCTTGACCTAGTCATTCCCCCCACCTTCCAATCCCTGGCCACCACTGATCTTTTTACTGTCTTCGTAGTTTTTGCCTTTTCCAGAATGTCATATACAGCAGTTCCCCTTATCTGCAGGAAACAGCAGTTCCCCTTATCTGTAGGAGTTATGTTCCAAGACCCCCAGTGAATACCTGAAATCTTGAATAGTATCAAACCCTATATATACTAAGTTTTCTCCAATACTGATGGACGGGTAGCATATGCAGCATGGATACACTGGTCCAAGGGATGATTCATGTCCCTGGAGTGACAGAGCAGGAAGGCACAAGATTTCATCACGCTGCTCAGAACAGGACACAATTTAAATCTTCAATTCATCTGGGTAAAATACCAAGGAGTGCTACATCATTTGGTAAGGGTATGTTTAGTTTTGTAAAAAACTGCCAAACTGTCTTCGAAAGTGGCTGTACCATTTTGCATTTCCATAAGCAATGAATGAGAGTTCCTGTTGCTCCACACCCTTGCCAATATTTGCTGTTGTCAGTGTTTTGAATTTTGGCCGTTCTAATGAGTATGTAATGGTATCTTATTGCTGTTGTTGTTTTTTTTTGTTTTTTTTTTTTTTTTTTTTTTTTGTGGTACGTGGGCCTCTCACTGTTGTGGCCTCTCCCATTGCGGAGCACAGGCTCCGGACGCGCAGGCCCAGCGGCCATGGCTCACGGGCCCAGCCGCTCCGCGGCATGTGGGATCCTCCCAGACCGGGGCGCGAACCCGGTTCCTCTGCATCGGCAGGCGGACGCACAACCACTGCGCCACCAGGGAAGCCCTATTGCTGTTGTTTTAATTTGCAATTCCCCAGCAACAAATGAAGTTGAGCATCTTTTCATAAGCTTAATTGCCATCTCAATAACTTTTCGGTGCATTATCTGTCCACATGTTTTGCTTATTTTTAAATCAGGTTGTTTGTTTTCTTATTGTTGAGTTTTAAGTCTTCTCTAACAGTTCTATATCAGATATAGCTTTGGCAAATATTTTCTCCCAGTCTGTGGCTTGTCTTCTCATTTTCTTGACTAGAATTTTTTTAATTACTGAAAAAATTATGTCCATTGTAGCAAGTGTTACAAAGCAGAGATATTAAGAAAAACTCAATAATCATCTCTTTGCCTCTAATTGTATCCTTTGAGGTAACTGATCTAAACAGCTTGATTTGTAACCTTCTGCATCTTTCTGCTCAAATGTGTTTGTGTGTGTGCCCGCGCGTGTGTGTTTATGGAAATGTACGTGGGCTTCTTCCTTATATTTTTGTTCAAGAATAAGTTTCTGTATACATTTCTCCATAATTTTATTTTATCCCCTCCCTCTAAACAATTCACCACTGGTATATGTCTAGACAAATATGTATAAATGTGACTTTTTTTCTTCAAGGCTGTGCCATATTCCTTGGTATGGATATTATAATTTAGCCATTCCTCTAGTTTTAGGATGGATATTTAGGATGTTTCCAGTTTTATTTTCCTTTTCCTTTATAAACAATGCTGGTGCTTTTATTCTTATAGGATAAATTCCCTGAAGTGGGACTCTTGGGTCAAAGGTGGCATGAATTTCTAATTTTATTGGATATTGCCAGAGTTATCTTCCAAAAGATTGTAAAAATTCATTCCCTCACCAGCAATGTATGAGAAGTGCATTTCCCCACATCCTCATCAGTTCTGGATGTTAGCAGTCTTTAAAACATTTTCCCATCTGCTGGTATTGCTTTAATTTGCATTGTTTTTACAGCTAGTGGCCCTGGGTAGCTCATTATAGGCATGTGGGTTGGTTGTTCATATCCTTTGCCCGTGTGGTTAATAAGTTTAAATGTGGTGGCCTTTCAAAGGCTGGAGTAGGACAGAGCAGGCAGTGCAGGCACCAGATCTGTGGTGGACAGAGGGTAGATTCCCATCCTCTGGGCAGCTGCCATTATCACAGTAGGATGGTGACGCCTACCATTAGCACCTCCTCCACCTACCTCTGTGTCCCTGGGTCACATCCAGGGCCTCTGGGTAGCACAACTCCAGGGGCCACGTTCACCTGGTGAATGGACAATGGGGGGAGGAGTGAGATTCCCAGAGGCTCCCACGATTGTGCCCCTGGAGCTGTGCATTGCCAGGACCCTAGTCTTGCTTTCGTGATAGCACTTGCAGGGCTGCACCATGACCTCCATGTGATTGTCTGTTTGCCATCTTTTCAGACTCCGTGCTTACTTAACTTTGATCCCCAAAGCCTAGTGTAGTGCCTGGCACATAACCAGGCCTGTTGGAAAGTGTTGGCTGATGGAATGAATAAAAGTGTCTGCAAGAGCTGGCAGGCCTCAGAAGGTGGTAGGCGAAGGTGGTGGTGGTTTGTGTGTGTGTGTATCTTTATATAAATATCAGGTATTGGGGCTGGCCTTAGGGTAGGGATTACTGCCAGGAAGCTCAGGCTGGGCATGGATGAGAGGTACTCAACAGGTCAGAGACCCTACCCCCCTTTTTTACCCACTTCCATCTAAGACAGTTGCCCCTAAGACCCCTTTCTGTTGTTCCCTGTCTTTCTGACTTTATGTAGGAGTCACTGTCCTTTCCTGAGAACTCCTTCCCACCCACAGCTCAAGGGGATTTTTGTATATGAGGTCAAGGGTTGTGTTAGATGAAGCCAATTATTCCCCAGATTATTTCTCCCGGGGAGCATGGGTCTGCAGACCAACGGTTGGCTTATGTGTCGTTTGAAAGGAACTGGCTGAACCCCGAAGACAGAGTTCAGAAAGATCATGACGAGCTATTAATAATTACTTTTTCCCCCTCAAAGCTAATTAAAGCTCCCACAAAGCATTGAAATTTACTTAGTTGACTTGAGTCACAGTGGAACTGTAAGGAGGCAGGGGATAGAAGTGTCTGTTGCCAGAGCACATGAATGCCAGGTGAAGATTAGAAAAACCTTATAAGAAAGATAAAAGTCAGAGTTTTCACTTTGAACTTGAAAAACATCCACCCTGCACAGAAGTAAGTGGCCAGAGTTAAACCTGACAAAAACAAACAGAATGCAGAATTATCATCATAGGCATTTAGAGCTGTGGGTCCTTCTTAGAAGGTGCATAATGCATTTACCCTCAGGGCATTCTTGTACATTTATTCCATACTTTTGTCCTGTTTTCCTTTCCTAAACCTAAACGTCCTCTTTATCATCATTTGATAGGAAAAGGCCTTGCAGGGCACCTGCACCAGAGGCCAGGAACCCCTCTTGTGACAGTGAGTGAGTCTGGGTCTGGTACAGCCACAAGGCTGGGAAAGGAGGCTGGGAGGTGCGGGGAGGGTCCTTCTCTCCATGGAGGGGCCTTGATTTCCATCCCGAGGTTTTCAAAAAGTCCTCACCCTCTCAGGCATTGGCTGTGAGCGTGACTTTTCTCACTGAGCACATTTCTCTAGGGTTTGCTGACATTCTCTTCTCAACTGTCAGTAACACCTTGACTATCCAGGGTCTTTTGAACACGACTTTCCTGGATTAACAAATGTCAATCCTTTTTTTTTTTTTTTCTGTGGTACGCGGGCCTCTCACTGTTGTGGCCTCTCCCGTTGTGGAGCACAGGCTCCGGACGCGCAGGCTCAGCGGCCATGGCTCACAGGCCCAGCCGCCCCGCGGCATGTGGGATCTTCCCGGACCGGGCACGAACCCGTGTCCTCTGCATTGGCAGGTGGATTCTCAACCACTGCGCCACCAGGGAAGCCCCAAATGTCAATCCTTTACATCCACGTATTCTGTGCCTTTGAACAGAAATCATTCCAGAAACATAGCACATGTTTTGTCCTTACTCAGCTGAATGGACTGCTTTGTTTTGAGGGGATGGGGAGTGACCCCAGCAACTGCTGTCGGTTAATTCCCTGGGAAGGAGAACAGGTGGTCTCAGAAGAGCTCCAAGCGTTGGCCTGCTTTCCACTTTGCCTCCTCACAGAAGTGCAAAGGCAAGTGTGGGGCTGCAGACCTGGAGGCAATTTAATGAGGCTGCTTCCTTCAAAAAGTAATGTGTTACAAGCAGAAGCAGTCTTTCCCCACAATGCACTTTTATTTTTGGCTGTGCCGTGTGGTTGGGGGATCCTAGTTCCCCGACCAGGGATTGAAACTGGGACCCCAGCAATGAGAGCATGGAGTCCTAACCACTGGACAGCCAGGGAATTCCCAGCAACACGTTTAATTAATTAATTAATTAATTAATAGCTGTGTTGGGTCTTTGTTGCTGCATGCGGGCTTTCTCTAGTTGCGGTGAGCTGGGGCGGGCTACTCTTCGTTGCGGTGCGCGGGCTTCTCACTGCGGTGGCTTCTCTTGTTGAGGAGCACGGGCTCTAGGTGTGCGGGCTTCAGTAATTCTGGCACGCGGGCTCAGTAGTTGTGGCTTGCAAGTTCTAGAGCGCAGGCTCAGTAGTTGTGGCGCACGGGCTTAGTTGCTCCACGGCATGTGGGATCTTCCCGGACCAGGGCTCGAACCCGTGTCCCCTGCATTGGCAGGTGGATTCTTAACCACTGAGCCACCAGGGAAGCCCAACACTTTCTTAAATGCCAGAAAACTCTACCTTTTCCTTTTTCTCTGCCATTATCCACATCCTTTGATTTTCCACTGGTATCCTAAACGTTGTCTCTTGTTTTTGCCTCTAACACAACACAACTCTTCAGCTTACCTCACTCATATTGAAGTGGCTAAAACATGCAGGAGAGACATCCCTCACCATCTTCAGGTTTTATCCAGAGCTCACCTTCCCAGAAGAGCGCACTTTTGCCGACAAAACACAAGACTACAGTTCCTCCACAGCTTCATCGATATTTTATTTTTTTCACTGAATTCCAAGCACAGGAAATATTTGAAAACTAGGGCTTTAGTATTCTGAGGCTGAAAGTCTTATAGAGTGCTGTGCCAGTCATTAAGCTGTCGCCTCTTAGCTGCAAACCCATCCTGGGTTGGATGCTGGTACAGGGGCTCTGCAAACCTCATTTTTGCTTTTCCTGCTGACACTCAGTTAGGCTCTGCCAATAGAGGGTGCTAGATGGAAAGGGCAAGCTGCAGGAGGAAGGGACATGCTCCCCTCTTCTCTTGGCTTGTGGCTCCTGTGAACATTATTCCAACAATGGTTGGTCACCCTGGAGGTGGCAGTTCCTCCCACAGAGGCAGCTGGATCCTGATGGATCCTGTTTGTAGTTTTTCCAACACTTGCAAAGCTACACTCATTATGCTCCTCTGTGAGACCCAGTGTCTCCTCCTAGAGATCTGGGCTCCAGGCTCACTTGGACCTCCATCCAAGCTCAGAGACGCCAGCACCAACTGGTCAGTGCCCCTTTCTCAGAGTTTTGGGTCCCAGGTCTGGATCTCATCCTTCTCTGAGCAGCTCAGAAACACCAGCATCAGTGGAAGCAGCTCTTGCCCTCTTGTGTCTGAGGAAACTTGCCTTCCCTTGCTGGAGAACTTTGGCATGAAATGTCTCATGAAGTGATATTCTGAATAATGGCTTGGACCATAAGTTGAATCACTGAGGTAAGAGTGATGGATAGAAAAAAAAAAAAAAAGCTTAGACTTTTTCCTTGCTCAGGGGGGGCCCCGTGTCTTGTCTAGCAGTAGACTCGTTTACTGTCTTCAGGCAAACCCCTGGTTCTGCAGTAACCATTGGATACCGTCGAATAAATTGAATGCAGTCATGAAAGGTCACTTTCTCAGTGCATTTGTTCAAGCTTTGCAAACAGCTGGCAAAAATGTGGCATCTTTGAGAACCTGGAGAAGATTAGATTTCTTCCCAGGCACCAAAGTTTCTTTTCTTTCTTTGTTTTTTTAAATGTGTGCCTGTAGCATAAGAATATGCAAAAAAGTCAATGTGTCCTTTTTTACTCTGTTTCAAATCAGGGGCACATGCTCCACGTATGAGGAAACTGACAAGTGACACTACAAAGACCCATTTCATCAGCCTTGTACAACTGCCCAAGAGAAAGAGTACTTTGAAATGCATTTATCTGAGAATGCCTCACATTGTCCACCAACTCCATGGTCTGATGATTCCTGTCATGACTCACTTTGAAATGGACAAGTCAATCTTCAGAAAATATATAGTGCAGTCAGACATACTTGTCCACTGAAATCTTTGCCTTTGGCTGAGCACTGAGCTGATCTTTCCCTGAAAACCTCTCTCTTCAGAGTAGGGCAGTGGCCAGTGGCTTTCACAGTGAGAGGCTGAACCTGCTAAGAATATGATGCATTGTCCTTTCCAATCTCTGATGTCCTAGATGCTGATGCCTTCTCCTGGTTAAGGCTGCTTTCTAGCAGAGCCTGAGACAAGTGCTTTGCTGCAGACAGTTCATTTGGGAGGTGATTCTAGGAGAGGAGAGAGTGAGTCAGAGAGGAGCGGGGGCTCTCTCTCTGGGTAGAGGGCTCAGTTCTGTCTGAATACCTCTCTGAGTTGTCTGCCGAGGGCCAGAGCCCAGAGCATTTCTCCACTGGCTCCTGTTGCCCATTGGTTGAAGGCTCCCTGGACCTCTTCCCTGCCTTGCATCTCTAGGCTGCAGGTAGAGTGGGATGGTGAGGGAAAGCGGAAAGGTGTGGCATAAGCTGGAGGGCCTGTCACAGCTCACGTGAAACTGTCCCCTGCAGTTGCACCTCCAATTAGGGGAGATGAATGTGATGGACATCGTAACCAGAGGTGAGCGGCTCGCTTTGCAGCCAGACCATCTCAGATCAGATCCCTGGCTCCATCAATGATTAGCTGTGAGATCTTGGTCAAAAAAACAAACATCACTTTCATCATCGGATATTATTATCCTCTTGGGGATAATAATAGTACCATTACCGAAAGCAAGTTCATGTGGCCGACACACAGTGAGGCCCAACAAACTGAAACATAGGAGTTTGGAGCAAAGAAAGGTTTATTGCAGGGCCATGCAAGGAGAATGGGTGGCTCATGCCCCAGAAAACCCTGAACTCCTCCAAGTGTTTCAGCAAAGCATTTTTAAAGGCAAGGTGAGGGAGGGGTGTGGTTGGTTGCTACCTCCTTGGTGTAGGAATCCTTTTTCTTGCAGCTGTCCAGGTAGGTCAGGTCATGATGTTCCTGTAAACCTCCCACAAGACAGATGTTATTCTCTGTTCTGCAACCTTTTATCTCTACATGAATGGAAAAGTATTATTATACCCTTAATGGTCAGAGCCTTGAGAATGGGCTATCCTGTATATTTCAGGCTATAGGCAACATTCTTAAAGCAAACGCTGTAAGAATACAAAGGTTAAACTAAAAGAAACAGATCTAATATGGAGTCAGATTTGTTCTTCCCTATTACGGTACCTCATGGAGTATTGTGCTCAATAAAGATTAGCTATCATTACCCAACAACAGTCTCCTAGTCTAAATTGTGTCCAGAGTTCCCTTTTCTCTTTCAAGGTGAGCACAACTTCTCTGTGCTTCCATATTTCTCTCGGGGAAATGTGGAGACTTGTGTCAGCACATGCTGATGAAGCACGCCTTCTGTCTACTGCCGCATACCTCAGGGTCTTGCAGCTTAACTGCCTCTCCAAGGACTCCCACATGGTCCCCCTTCTCCTTTTCCATCCCTCCACTTCTCTACTTTTCTGCCATCTTCGTTGTCTGGATACAGAGGGGCTGCAAGGCTCAAGCCCTCAGCATGCCCTCCTGGTGCTGCTGGCTGCACCCCTGTGGGGCTGGTGTCACATTGTAATTTCTTTAAAAATTCACTGCAACTGGCTGTACTTTCTTGCAAGTGCTGATGTAGTTGTTTCTCTGCCAGAATCTGGTAACATTCTAATACTTCCAGGACTTAGATTAGTGTCGACACTTTTGTTGACCTTCTAAAGACAGATAAGGTGAAGTGGTTCGGATAATGTCAGCTTTCAGGGGCCTAAACTTTCCAAATTGACTACAACCATTCTAGATCTTACTCTCTGCTAGGAAAAACTGTGATATCTTCTGGCAAACAGGGATGTTTTTCTTTTTCAGATAATAAGAGTTATGTAAAAATTAAGCGACTTTTTTTTTTAACTTTAGTTACTAGGATGCTCTGAGTTAAATTGTATGTTCCAGTATAAAAATTATACTTCACTGTTGTTTTCTGATATATCTATCTTTTCCACTGGATATTTACTTCTTATTTTAATTGTCCTAATATATAGGTCTTTGTGTTGTAAGTTGACTCAAATCCTGCTAGAGACAGTGCATAAGTAGAAAGTGATGTGTGAATTATTAGAATTGCCCCCATTAAAATATACCGTCACTGTTGGTTGTTTGGTCTTCCTGAGTATAGCACCTTTCAAAGCCAGAATTTCTGAAGCCTGTTACACAAGATGTGGTAGTTTCTATTCTATTAATCGTTTAATAATTCAGAAGACACATGACATTTTAGTTAGGATGTTTTGCGTTGCAGGTTACTGAAAATCCCATTTAATTCACAGGCTTGAACATTAGAGGAGATTCACTGAGTCTTGTGACCCAAGTGCTTGATGGGTTTCAGGCATAGTTTGATCAGGGTTCTGCCTATGGATCTATTTCTCTTAGTTTTTCCTAGATTGCTCACCTCTGTGTTGGCTTTTTCTTGAGGCTGGCTTCATTCATAGGAGTAGGGGCTGCCAGCTGCCTCTGATGAGGACCCTGTGCTTTACTCTGATTGGGCCACACTCTGTGCGAGACTATTTCCGAACCAAACACTGCAGCAGAGGAAGAGGGGTGCTCTGATTGGGCTGGACTAGTCAGGTCCTACCTGCAGCTGCGACCCTACCCGAAGTCCTGGGGGCTGCATGGTAGGGTGGGGTGGAGTGGAAGAGAGAGAGGGAGGTTTATTGCTCACTCCAGCTGACAGGGCCAATGAAAAGAGAACAAGGGAAGAACTTGGACCTACTGTGAGGAGTGCTACTATAAAACTGTGTGCATATGCATTTCTTTGGGATGAACAATGCCAGATTGTGCCTTGGCAGGTCTTGTAAATTCTATCAAAACTCTCTCACTCTTTTGTTGGCCTCCAGAAAGAATTTGTCTTGCGATGCCTCTAGATTGGGGCAGGTGGAAAGCTTCCTGCAGTTATATTCCTTATAGGTAACAGTTCTCTACCAGACATTTGCAGTTTTGTAGGGTGCATCAACCAGTTGATAGCGGATTTGAGATGTGAGTTTAGTGCATCAGAGAAGGAGAGGCAGGTTCCATGTGCCCAGGGAGCAGACTGGTGCTTGGCTCAATGTGTCCACCAATTGCTTTATAGGAGAAAAATCCTTAGAGGAATTAATACACTTCTGCAAAGAGGGCTCAAAAGGGTTCTGGATTCTTTTCCTCTTAATTAACCAAGGAATATTTCACTTCTTTTTAGAAGTAACCGTTTTCTTTCCCAGTTCCTATATTTTGCTATATCTAATTATAATTTATGTCTGAAGTAAGCATTTCATAGAGGACCATCAGAATTTATGAAGAATAAACCCCATGAGTGCACACTCAGGTACACATACACCCTGACTCACAAATGACTGTTTCCTTTACGTCCAGCACCTTTTTCATTGCTGGACTAAGGGTAGGACAATGGCCCCTGTCAAAGGCCTTTTCTTGGATGAGCACTGTGGCTTTCAAGTTCCCTTGCAGAGCTGTGGCTTGGCCATATGCTGCAGCACAGGCATACATACTTTGGGTTTAGAGAGTAAAATGACCCAGGGTAGAAGGATGGGCGTGTTGGCTGGGGGAGGATGGAACCTGCCCCAGCAGACAAGCTGTGCCATTTCTGTACCCAGATGTCCTGAGAGCCTGTTCGCTGCCAGGTGAGGCCGGGGTACTTGAGTCTCACTGGGGCTTGTAGTGAAGTATGAATCTTGGTGGCTTTGTCCTCAGTGAGGAAAACCAGGCCAAGGTGGCCCAGGGCTCTCTATATAACAGGATCGCTGCGTGTATTCTAGGTGTTGTTGTCATCCCTTCAGTAATTACTGTCAGCTGCTTAACACCTCTCCCCACCCATCTTCACTTCTACCTAAAAAAGCAGAAATGAGGAACTTGAAAAGGCCATTTGTTGAATCCAGTGTGTTTTGGGTGATGGCACAAGACAGCCGAGTGAACGGGACTGTTTCTTGCCCTGAGAAACATTGCTGCGGGCCCATGTTAACAAAGGCAAATCCCCCCCAAAGTGGAGCCAGTTGGTGGAGGTTTGTGCGGGTGGTTGCTTGAGCTTAGCCAAGGAGTGCCAGGGAGGACAAGGGGAGGACTGGGAAGGGCAGGTCGGGGCTGGAGACCAGACCACTTAGAGGGCTCACCCTCAAAGGGAGTGGTCAACCATTCAAACTACAGTGCCAAGGGTTGCAGATAGCTCTGGATTGATCAGGCTGGGACATGACCTGACTCTGTTGAAGCTCTGGTTCTTGGGACCCAGCCCAAGATCAGGGCCTTGTTGATCAGGCCCCTGAGGCAGAAGCCCCATCATATGAATATTATGAACACTGGAATTTCTAGAAAGACCCTTGGATAGGGAGATCTGCCTGGGAGAGCAGTTTCAAACTTAGCACACTCTGTGTTTAGCAAAAGCCTGGAAGATTACTCAAAGGCTGCGGAATGCAGCCACAGCTCCACCTGCCAGGGATTAAACTGGGAATGTGGGAATGCTGGTCCCGACCCCGACTGTGCCCAGCATCCTGCAGAGTTGCTTTCACCTAACTGGAGTCTCAAGGTCAGCCTACCACCCTGATGTTGATGAGGGAATTCACTATGTGACAGAGTCTTTGGTTTATGGGCACCCTCCGGAGAAATGTGACCTACTTGAAGAACAGGAAACTGGCACTTCTCAGCATGAGACTTATTTTTATCTTAAGGACACTGTGAATCAGGTAAGCTTGTCACAGTGTTGGAAGTTTCTTAAAGCCAAATGTGAATTTTCAACCTGTGTATAGGGCTTTGTAGTATACATTTTCATGTTTACTAATTCCTGGCTCCATTTTACTCCTTTATGCTTGTTTCATTCCTTCCTTTTCACCTACTTTTTGCTTATGTTACCTTGATGCATTTTATGTACCGTTTTAGGTTGCCTTCCAGTTGTGTGCTAGAACCTTTGCAGTTGTTAAATATTCAGGCATTTTATGAGCCCCCTGTTAAACAGTTGATAGCTTGAAATCAGCCATAGTGGGAATATTTACACCACAGACATAGGCAGACACTACAAAATAGGCCTTCACCCCACCCCCAGGGAACTAGTTTACCAGCATACTACTGTTTATATCTTATCTAGAAAAGGTGAAGTCTTAATAAATGTGTTTTTTAGGACCTAGAGATTATCATACTAAGTGGAGTAAGTCAGACAGAGAAAGACAAATATCATATCACTTATATGTGGAGTCTAAAAAAATGATACAAATGAATTTATTTACAGAACAGAAACAGACTCACAGACACAGAAAACAAACTTATGGTTACCAACGGGGAAAGGTGGGGAGGGATAAATTAGGAGTTTGGGATTAGCAGATACATACTACAGTAGTCTATATAAAATAGACAAACAACAAAGACCTACTGTATAGCACAGGGAACTAAATTCAATATCTTGTAGTAAACTATAATGGAAAAGAATCTGAAAAAGAATATATACATGTAACTGAATCACTTTGCTATACACCAGAAAGTAACACAATTTTGTAAATCAACTCTCCTTCAACTTTAAAAAAATTTTTTATTGTTTTTTACAAGTACTATGAAATTATCTATCTTATTTAAATATTGCATATAATTTTAAATCTAAAGAACAGTGGCACTGTTTTGGGTCCAAAAATGTTTCCAGGGTACATAAATTTATGAGATTGTTTTTTATTGATGGCAAAGGAAAAATGGGATTCATCCCAAACGTGCCTTCTAGTCAACTTGGCTCTTGTGCAGCTGTTCTGTAAAGGAGGATATTTATGTATGGGGATGTGGTGACAGCTGTTTACATTTCTGTTTATTTCATTTTAAGTTGTACTCTGGTAGAGCTAAGATTTTGGTAAATCTAGCAGTATTAGAAGTAAGTTGATATCCCATTCAATGTGGGATTGTTGTTAAGGGACCATTCAATGCAAACTAGAAGTAATAATAGCTCTGGTTTAAAAGGGCAAAGAATTAGGGCTGGGAAGGAAAATGACTCCCTACAGAGGACAAGGGTTTTGCAGTGACATATGTGGATGTTTGCTCAGTCCAGGAACTGAGAGCCAAGGAAGAGTGGGGACAGAGCAAGGATGAGGAAAGCTGCATCACTCCTGGCAGGCTCCTCTGGTCTTGGCTTGCCTTGGAATAAGTGTAAATAGCTGCAGAAAGCATGTTTGTTATCCAGAGTTGGCAGCCCAGCAATTGCAAACTTCGGCAACGGCACGAAAAGAGAAGAGAAGACCTCTGACAGGAAAACAGCAATTCCTGGGCCACAAACAATGATATTGAAGACAGCTGGAAAATCCCCCAAACCTGAAGATTCTCCCAAAGGCACTGCAACAGAACCATTCATTGACCGGGGAAGAGCTCACAATGTCTGTGTGCTGACTGCCAGGCGCAGGAGTGTGCTAGAAAACACTTTCCTTGTAGCCCGTTTAATTCTCCAAACAGACTAAGAAACTGACACATAGATGGCTGAAGTTACTTGCCCCAGGTGCTCAGCGATCAAGAGAAGGAGCCAGGATTTGTGCCTCTGCTCTCAACTGCTCAGATCAAACAGAAAGAAAAGATTTGCGTGGATGGTAATGATCTGAAATGCGGTGATCGGGGCCAGGGGAGCAAGTAAGTGAAGAGGGACGATGTAAGCAGCGTGAGAATGATCTCGGAGAGGCAGCAGTGAGTGGTGGCCTGAAGCAAGATCTTCATTCCCTGCCCAGGAATTGAACCTGGGTAGCCTGGATGAAAACCAGGAATCCTAGCCACCGGAACCCCTGGCTCTTGCCCCCAGTGGAAAATGCATTTCTCACGGAGGCAAAAACTGTAAAAACAGGTACAAAGTTTATTATTAGAGACACAGCACAACAGTGGGAGAGCACACAGTTTGTTTAGTTAAGATAGAAGCAAGGCAGAGAGGCACACCCGGAGAGAAAGGATGTGGGCATCCTCCCTAATGAGGAGCGCAGCAAAGAGGCCGTTAAGTGATCTATATAGGGAAGTTCTTCCGGGTCTTTGTTTACCTTTGGCCAATTACCTGGTTTCTTTTTCCGCCTGACCTGCCCTAGGGCCCTCCCCAACAGGCGTGCACAACTTTTTCCAAGATGGATTTCAGCCTAGAGGCCTATGGGATGGCCTTAGCATCACATATTATGGGGTGGTGCCCCCTCCTTTTTGACCCCCAAGGAGGTTGTCTGCACATGTGCAATGTCTCCCTTGCCCCAAGGATGGGAAATATGTGACCTCTTGATCCTTTACCCAAACAATGTTTAGCCCCTCTCTCTTCCTGCCATGACTGTTATCTTAAGGTGTCCACAGGAGACAAAGCCTGGCTATTTACCTTGTTTCTGTTGTTACTTCCATTTCGGAGAGCAAACAGGAGGCTGATTTTAAATGTGTAACCTGGAGCCCATCTATCTCCTGTCTCAGGAAATGCAAACAGGAGAGTAGTTGTAAGTGTCCGGCCTGAAGCCCACTTCTTCCTGCCCCATGAAATGTAAACAGGAGGCCAGTTGTAAATGCCTAGCTTGCGGCCCATCTTGCCTCAAGAACAGTAAAAGAGAGAGACCACTGAGGGGTGGGGACCGGACAGGGCCCAGTTCCCAGCTCAGGAGACCTACAGCCTTCAACCAGAGGGGGAGGAAACCACCTAGAAAACCTAGACAATCTGCTTTCTACTGGCCAAATAGCACCACATATCAAGCTGTTGCTGAGCCCCTGTACTGTTAAAGGCGGCCATGGGGGTGGGATTTGAGGGGTTACACTGGTGTAGGGCAGTTTCTAGAGGGGACCATGCTTGCTGAGCTGCATGTCTGGAGGGTGGATTATCATCATATAGAGGACTTTATTGAGCAGGGGATTGGGACAGAGATTCTAAGATCCTAAGATAGGAGCAAACCCATAAAAACACTGATCTAAACCTTAAGGGAGAAAATGGGAATCTTACGTCATTGGAACAGAGTGAGCACCAAAAATTTGTTCAGATGAGCACAGCCATGCTTCTTCCTTGTGAACTCCACCTATTTGCCCTGAGGACCATTACTCCTTACCAAAGAGTCCCAGACACCGCGCTATTTACCAGCTGATAGAAATCTTTGCGGATTGCTGCTCAAGTAGTTATATAGTAAACCACCACACAAGCACACCAGAGGCTAGACCTTGTTTGTTTGAGGAGCTCTTGGCTGCTCATTGGACAGAACCTGGACTTTCGCTAGGTGACTTTGGTGTTTCCAGATCCAACAGCGCTGAAGGCAAATTCTGGCTCCCAAGAACCAGAACTGGAGGGTTGAAGCATCCTCTCCCAAGCTCCTCCCACAGGACCCAAGTCTTCACCATACAGTTTTCTCTCTCTTTAAAAAAAAGTGTTATAAGATATAATTTACCTACCATAAAATTCACCTGTTTTAAGTGTACAACCCAATGGTACTTAGTACCTTTAAAGAGTTGTACATATATGACGATCTAATTTTAGAACATTTCCATCATCCTCAAAAAGAAACCTCCTGTCCATTTGTATTCACACCCAAGTTTTACCTCCAGGCCTAGGCAACCACTAATCTGCTTTCTGTCTGAACAGTTTTATATGCGGATGAAACCGGGGATGTTTTGCAAACACAGCATCTGCCCTGCACCTGGGATGAAGCAAAACACAGACAAGTTGACAATTTTTGCATAGTCTCATAAAAATAAAAAAGTCGGTAACTTTAATGTGTTAAAAGATGCAATAACCTATTGCTTATCATCTTTGAATATATTCTGTGAAAGATCAGTTATGAATCGTTGGCTGACTTGAAGGTCCAAACTTTTATATAGCTAGATGATTGTAGAACTCCATAGAGATAGTAGGGTACAAGCCTAGATTTGTTTTTTTTGTTACCATTTTCTTTTTCTCTGAAATTCATGTCGTTAATTTAGCTTGTATTCTTGGGTGCTTCTCAGAGTATGAGCTGCTATTACAAAGCAGATTTCATGAGGAAGTTGGCCCAATGTTTGAACGCCTCAGAACTGGGAATCCAGAACGTCACAGCTGCATTTGAATCTTGCCATGTGTCCTGTAGGATTAGGTGGCTGAGTGTGGACCCCTCCCTCTCCTCTCTCTGATAGACCCTTTCCTCCTGCAGTTTTCTCCTTTCTCTCCTGTACTGTTGAGTTTTCCCTTTACTGGACCATTTGTATCAGGATGCACACCTGCAGCAATTTTTTTCTGTTTACAAAAACCCTCTCTTTGACCTGGCTTCCCCTTCAGATACTGCCCATCATCTCTGATTCCCTTTTCAGAGAATTCTGGGATGGAATTGTCTAAGGTAGCTCTCCCTACCTCTTCTTCAATTCCCTCTTGAACTCAGTTTGGGCTGGGCTTTGTATCTGCCACTCCACCAAAATGGCCCACGGTGTCATTGCCAGTGACCCCACATGACTGATCCCATAGTTGACCCTCAGCCTCTCAGTGCAGCTTATCAGTTGCATTGACACGTTGATCATCCTCACGTTCGTGAAGCACTTTCTTCTCCTGGCCCCTGGAACAGCTCTGTCACTTGGCTTTTCATGTGCCTTGCTGGTCCTTCCTATTCAGTCTGCTGAAGGCTACTGCTCTTCATATCTCCAGCATATCTAAGTGTTGGAGAGTCCCAAGTCTTGTTTCTTCACCTGTTCTCTCCTCGGCCTGGGACCCCCTTCAGGTGACCTCATGTAGGATGGTGGGTAGTTTAAATATTATATTGCTCCTGACTTCCAAATTTGTATCTCCAACCCTCCCATCCTAAAACTATGGGAGTTCAGGAGAATTGTTCATAGGGATGCTAGAAATGTGAGAGGGCTCAGTGGGCCCTGTCTTTCGACCTCTTCTCTTCTTTGCATTCCTTCACTTGGTGGTCTTATCCGGTCTTACAGATTTATTTTAATGAAGTCCAGCATATCATTTTTTTCTTTCATGGATCATGCTTTTGGGGTTGCATCTAAAAACTCATCACTAAACCCAAGATCATTATAGATTTTCTCCTATATTTTCTTCTAGCAATTTTATGGTTTTGCATTTTACATTTCAGTCTATAATCCATTTTGAGTTAATTTTTGTGAAAGGTGTAAGGAAGTCTGTGTCTATTTTTTGTATATGGACATCCAATTGTTCTAGCACAATTTGTTGAAAAGACTATCCTTTCTCCACTTAATTGACTTTGCTTCCTTGTCAAAGATCATTTGACTATACTTGTATGGGCCTACTTCTGATCTCTCTATTCTGTTCCATGTTTCATAACTTTAAGTATCACTGCTGAGGCTCTTCAATTTATATGTCTAGCCTGGACTTCTCCCCTGAAGTTCAGACATATATATCCACTGCCCTCCTGTATCTCCACTCAGATGCCTAACAGACATCTCAAACTGACCACGTCCAAATGTAACATGATCTCCTTCCCCGCTACCCAATCTGCTTCTCCTCCCATCTCCATGGCAACTCCATCTTTCCTGTTGTTCCGGTCAAAAATCTTGACTTCTCTTCACTCTCTCATACTTCTCATCAAATAAGTCAGGAAATTCTGTTGCTTCTACTTCAAAATACATCAAGAATCCAACCATTTCTTACCATCTACCCTGCTACCATGCTGGTGCAAGCCACCATCATCCCTTTCCTGGGTCACTGCAACAGCCTCCTGACTGGTCTCCCTGCTTATTCCCTTGCTTTTTGATAGTCTGTTATCCACAGAGCAGCTAGAAGGAAGCTGTTAAAGTCAGATCATGTCACTCTTTTGCCTGGGTCCCTCCAGTGTCTCTCCTTTGAATTCAGAGTAAATTCCAAAGACCTCATAGTAGCCCATATGGTCCTTTATCACTTGTACTACCCATTCACCTCTCCCTCTTCACCTCCCACTGCTCCTCCTTGTTCACCCTGCTCCAGCCACCCTGGCCTCCTTCCTGTTCTTTGAACATCCTACACAGGATCCTGCCTCAGGGCCTTGGCACCAGTCCCTCTGCCTGGCACGTTCTTCCCCAAGAGATCCACAGGGCCTACTTCCTCACCTCCTTCAAGGCTTTTCTCAAATGTCACCGTTTTTTTAAAAATTTATTTTATTGAAGTATAGTTGATTTACAATGTTGTGTTAGTTTCTGGTGTACAGCAAAGTGATTCAGTTATATATATATATATATATATATAAAATAGTTATATATATTCAGTTATATATATAATAATTATAATTATAATATTATAATAATTATATAATATATAAATATATAATAACATATAATAATATAATAATATATAATTATAATTTATATATATATATATATATAATAGTTTGCCTCTGCTAACCCAAACTCCCAATCCATCCATCACCTCCTGGCAACCACAAGTCTGTTCTCAGTGAGTCTGTTTAGTACATAAGTTCGTGTCGTATTTTAGATTCCACATATAAGTGATACTGTAAGGTATTCGTCTTTCTCTTTCTGACTTACTTCATTTAGTATGATAATCTCTACGTCCATCCATGTTGCTGCAAATGGCATTATTTCATTCTTTTTTATGGCTGAGTATTATTCCATTGTATATATGTACCACATCTTTATCCATTCTTCTGTTGATGGACATTTACGTTACTTCCATGTCTTGGCTATTGTGAGTAGTGCTGCTACGAACATAGGGGTGCATGTATCTTTTTTTTTTTTTTTTTTTGCGGTACGTGGGCCTCTCACTGTTGTGGCCTCTCCCGTTGCGGAGCACAGGCTCCGGACGC
>NC_041232.1:48545263-48565393 GCF_002837175.3 Physeter macrocephalus | reverse complement strand
GCAGGCTCAGTGGCCATGGCCCACGGGCCCAGCCGCTCCGCGGCATGTGGGATCCTCCCGGACCGGGGCACGAACCTGCGTCCCCTGCATCGGCAGGCAGACTCTCAACCACTGTGCCACCAGGGAAGCCCGCATATATCTTTTTGAATTAGAGTTTTCTCTGGATATATGCCCAAGAGTGGAATTGCTGGACCATATGGTAGGTAATTCTATCAAATGTCACCTTCTTCATGAGACCTTCACTGACAAACCCATTTACACTCTCCCTTGCCACTGGCACTTTTTATCACCATTACCTTACACAATCCAACATATAATTTGCTAATTTGTAAGTTCCGTGAGGATAGGGGTTTATGTCTTTGCTATATTCCTAGTGCCTTGAGCTGTGCCTGCCTCATAGCTGGTTACTGATAAATGTTTGCTGAGTGAAAGAATGATTGGAAAAAGGGGTGACTGGTATGTCCTTCTCTGGTTGGGTATCCACATGAGCATCATGCTTCTTGGGCAGGAGGAGAAGAACCTATGAGAGCTGGCATGGTGAAGAGACGGGCCGCCTACAGTGGAGTAGCCTGCAGGCCTGGCCTTCATTGTAGCCAAAATGATGGAGGTTCCTCTGGGTCAAGGGGTCACTGAGTTGCTCACTTGCGACTGGTGACTGAGCTGGGCATGTGGTGATGCGGGAACTCTTGGAGGCTGGAGCTGGGGTAGGGTTGGAAGAGGCTGAGTGGGGCAGGTCTGCCATGGTCCCAGGTGAAAGAGGAGTATAGTGAGGAAGCCTGTCCCCCCATTCAAGACAGCCAGCATTTGGATAACCCCCGCAGAGGGCTTCAGCAGCTAGCAGGGTTGACCGGACATGGGAGGCCACTTGTCCAGCTCTGTCCGGCCCATTCTTCTACACACCCCTCTGCCCAGTGGAGACCCACAGCGCAGGGAGGGAGGGGAAGCAGGTGGTCCAGGCAGACTCCTCCCCATTCCTGGTGTCTCAAGCGAGCCTGGCCAGACAGCGGGGGAGGGAGCCTTGCTGGAAGCTGCGAAGTGGACTAAGCTAAGGGTAAGGTAGGAGACCTACCAGAATATCACTGAGGGAGGGAAAAGAGCCATTCCACTGAGTGTGACTGAAGGCAGTGGCTATGGGAGATAACAATGCGTTATGTTAGCTAAGTAAAGCATCTAAGGGAAAAGAAACAACGTTTTGAAGACTGAATTTGCAGATCTATATCCATGAAAAACAGCCAAGAATTACCTTTGCTTCATGAGATAGCTTTACTTTAAGATAAAGTGAGATAAATAAGCAGAACTTAACTTCCTAAAACTTTTTCACATGTTGCTCCAGGTTTCTTCAAGCAAAATTTAAATCACTAGGTGAATTTGTGCACAGAAACATGTTGAGAAGCCACAGGCCCTGGTCTCAGCCCCGTGCTGTTTGGCTTCCACAGGGACATTTTACCCATAACCAGGGATGCTGCACTTGACCTGAGCTCCCATCTCACCAAAGTACGCTGGTCAGCCCTGGATCACGGAATCATAGACTCTTAGCGCTAAGAGGCATGAGTTAGTTCAATTCTTTATGATACACAAGATGAGGCAGGCTCAGAGAGGTGGATGGTTTGGTCAGGATCACACAGCAAGTTGGGGGTTGTGGTAAGCAGAATAATGGCTCCGAAGATGTCACATCCTTATCCCCAGAACCTGTGACTATGTTCCCTTTCATGGCAAACGGGACTTTTCAGATATGATTAAGTTAAGGATTTTGAGATGCAGAGATTATCCTGGAGTATCCAGGTATAATCACAAGGGTTCTTATTTTATTTATTTATTTATTTATTTATTTATTTATTTTTTTGTGGTATGCGGGCCTCCCTCTGCTGTGGCCTTTCCCGTCGCGGAGCACAGGCTCCGGACGCGCAGGCCCAGCGGCCATGGCTTACAGGCCCAGCCGCTCCGCGGCATGTGGGATCCTCCCAGACCAGGGCGCGAACCCGGTTCCCCTGCATCGGCAGGCGGACGCGCAACCGCTGCGCCACCAGGGAAGCCCAATCACAAGGGTTCTTATAAGTGGGAGGCAGGAGGCAAGAGTCAAAGAGATGTGACAATGGAAGCAGAGGTCAGAGTGATGCAGCCATAACTTCTAGAAACTGAAAAAGTCAAGGAAACAAATTCACCCCTGTCACCTCGAGAGGAATCGCAGCTCTGCCAACACCTCGATTATAGCCTCACAAGACTCATATCAAACTTCTGACTTCCAGAACTGAAAGATAGTAAACCAGTGTTGTTTTAAGCTATTCGATTGGTGGTATTTTGTTAAAACAACAGTAGGAAACGAATCCTGTGGTAAAGCCAGCATTAAAACGCCCATCTCCTGGGACTTCCCTGGTGGCGCAGTGCTTAAGAATCCTCCTGCCGATGCAGGGGATGTGGGTTCGATCCCTGGTCTGGGAAGATCCCACATGCCACGGAGCAACTAAGCCCGTGCGCCACAACTACTGAGCCTGCACTCTAGAGCCCGCGAGCCACAACTATTGAAGCCCGTGCACTCTAGGGCCTGCATGCTGCAACTACTGAGCCCGCATGCTGCAGCTACTGAAGCCCACGTGCCTAGAGCCTGTGCTCCGCCACAAGAGAAGCCACCACAATGAGAAGCCTGCGCACCACAACGGAGTAGCCCCCCCGCTCACCACATCTAGAGAAAGCCCGCGCAAAGCAATGAAGACCCAGAGCAGCCAAAAATAAATAAATAAATTTATTTTAAAAAATAAAATGCTGAAAGATGCCTTAAATAGCACCAAATCCAAGAAAATGACCTAATATTTTAGTTAATTAACAGCCTGACACATCTCTGTTTTTCCCTATTTTTTTGGCTGCATGCTCTTTGATCACCTATCATACTCAGTGCAGAGAATCAAAAGATAATACGTTCTATTTGGCATAATTTCAAATTAGCATAATTTCCTTGAGCCTGATTCATCAAAATTGACTGCATCTGGAATGTCAGACTTCATCAGGACAAGGTGTGTCAGATATTTTAAAATGGGATCTGATGTTGGGATACATAAAACATGTAACTTCCACAGAGATGAACTCAGTAGTAGTAGTATGATATGTTTATAATTGTGTAAACTTCATTCTCAAGAGTGTTCCTGACAGGAGAGAATGGCCATTCTGATTGGCGTTGATGAGAGCTGAATCTTCTGCTTACAATTCTACACATCTGGTGCTGCAAGGAATTTTCTGTAGACCAGCTTCTGGCTGGGTACATTTTAAACCTTGCTTCTCCTTCTCCCCATATTCTTCTGCTGCTGGGTCCCCTGAGACATGTTCATGTTATAATATGGCCCTGGGCCCTCAACCTTCATGGCCAGACCAGGGAGTCTGCCCAGAGGGTGGGAGAACCCTTCATGGGGGACATTCTTGTAATTGGGCAGTCAGCAATAACTTAGCCATGCGTGGAAGTGACTGGAGACTGCATAAATGGATCCTATCACTCAAATTAAATGTATCCCCAACGTTATTTCCCTTGCTGGATCCTCCAGATGCCATGGCCATTCCACTGCCACCTGGCCTGAAGGAGAGTGTGACATAGGGAACTTTGGAGTGGACATGGGCAGTGGTCTTACTCAACGATGGTAAAATATCTTTAAAAAATTTACAGAAGGGACTTCCCTAGTGGCGCAGTGGATAAGACTCTGTGCTTCCAATGCAGGGGGCCCGGGGTTCGATCCCTGGTCAGGGAACTAGATCCCACATGCATGCCACAACTAAGCAGCTGGCGAGCCGCAACTAAGGAACCCTGGAGTTGCAACTAAGGAGCACGCCTGCTGCAACTAAGACCCAGCGCAACCAAAAAAAAAAAAAAAAAATTTACAGAAACACATAACCATGTTTCCAGGGTCTGCGAAACAGCCTGGCGAGAGAGTGGCCCTGAAGCTGGAGCTTCAGAGGTGTGGTTGGCTGAAGTCACTGTCCCTGTACTGTACACACTGTCCTCCAGACCTGAGAAAGGGGACTTGTTTTACATTTGAATAGCCGAAAGGCCATTTAGAATGTTTTTCCTACAACAAGGAGCACTGCCTCAAAACTCGAGCCTCTACCATTTGGGAGGCAGAAAACTACTTGAAACTTTAAAGTTTTTTCCAGTATCTATTCATTAAGAATTAATTTTTTTTTCATCCAGAGCTAGTCACTTCCCTTTTTATATCTTCAAGAACACCTTGCTTATATCTTAGTTATCTGGTGTCAGTCACTAAATTAGTGTTTTGCAAACTGGAGTCCACAAGTCCTTGATGAGAATTTTAAAATGCTTTGTTGGGTGAAATGCTAAAAACTTTGGAAAAGTGTGACACTTTCTTATAAAACTAAACATATAATTACCATACAACACCTCACTCTTACTTGTAGGCTTTCATCCGAAAGAAATGAAAATTTATGTTCACACAAAAACTTGTACATGAATGTTCATGGAAGTTTTATTTGAAATAGCCCCCAAACTTGAAACACACCAGATGTCCTTCAACAGGTGAACGGTTAAACAAACTGTGATGCATCCAGATCATGGAATCCTAGCTAGCAATGAAAAAGAACAAACTCCTGATACACACTACACTTTGGATGGATCTTAAGGGAATTATACTGAGTACAAAGCCAATCCTAAAAGGTTGCATACTGTATGGTTCCATTTATATAAGATTCTCGAAATGACCAAACTATAGAGATGGAGAACAGATAAATGATTGCCAGGGGCTTGCGGGGTGGGCTGGGTACAGAGGGGAGATGCGTGTGGTTATAAAAGGGTAGCTCTAGGGATCCTTGTGGTGATGGAACTGGTTTATGTCTTGACTGTGGTGGCGGAAACTGCACATGAGGTAAAATTGCATGGAACTAAACACACAGAAAATAAACACAAATGAGTAAGTGCATGTTAAACTGGGGAAATCTGATGAAGATTGGTGCTTTGTCAAGGACATTGTCTATGTCAATGTCCTGACTGTGATCTTACTATGGTTTTATAAGATGTTACCCCTGGGGAAACTGGGTGAGGGAGGTGTGGGATCTCTCAGTATTATTTCTTATAACTTCATGTGAATCTACAATCATCTCAAAAAGGAAGCTTAATTAAAAGTTATGTGAATATTTCGAGGTAATAAAAAGACAAGTGTCAGTACATTCTGGATGACCTGAGTGACCCCTTTACAGCCTTAGGAGCTAGTTCCCCAATGGCTCATCAGTGCTTTCTTTGGAATGAATGTTTATTGCCAGTCACTTTGTACCAGTAACATCTCGACACGAACAGAATCAATGACAAGCCTCCCCAGTGAGCAGGCCAAGCGTCAGAGAAAGATTTTGCAAGGCAGAACTGAGAAAAATTCTTATTTGGTTGACTGTATTATTATAATGCTATTTAAACACATGCAAGCTCATATACAAATTTCTAACTGAATATAATAAAAACTAGAAAAACAGTAAAATTCAAATTAGTGCCATTAATTTAATGCAATGAATGATGCTGTTGTGTTGAAACTAATTTGCTGATCACAAAGTGGAGATTATACACACACTGCTACAGGGCTTGCCTACCATCTTTATTCAGAAGTGGGACTTCTTTGCTTACAGCTTGAACTTCCTAGGGAACCAGGAAGAACGTAGGAAAAGGCCTTAGACCTTCTGGAATAAATGTTAACAAGGACCACTAGTTCTTAACCTTTTAACAACACACTTCTTGCTCAGATATAGCCTTGACCAGCTTGGTTAGCTAGTTTTCTGGCCTTTGCAAATAGAAGGATTGCTGCTGCAGGCTGTCCCCTTGTAAAATGACCACAGAGAATCTGACAGTCATGGGGAGATTGGAAAATTATGAAAAGCAGGTACAGAAACTAAATATTTTAGCAATTGAGAGGAAAAGGCACAGAGCTTCCAAGAAAATCAGTCTGTCCAGCACACTAAATAATGCTCATGATAATGACGCTGAGTGATCAATGGAAGGTCGAATTAGGCTGAGAATGTCATGCTTGGGAAGACTGGGTGGTCCCATCTGGACCCTCACGTATTTTGAGTTCTGGTCCTTGAACAAGCATACTTGAGTTATCTGCAGACCTGGGCAACTCTTTCCCAGCAGGGAGAAGGCCGGCTCTGTGTGCTTGTGTTTGTGTGTTGGGATGGGATGGAGGAGGGTGATGGAACTCTACGACATGCAGAACAAATGGCCTCACACGCTATTAATTGTGCCCCCTGCCCCCCGGGCCCTCAAGGCTGCTAACGATCGCTCCCCATTTCAGGATTTCGAAGGTGCACATCCGACCTTTTGAGCTTTCATCTTCACACCTCTTCGTGCCTCTTATGACCCATAATTATGGCTGAGGTTGAGCATCGCCAGGAACGCAGACCTCTTATCTTCACTTTAGGCACTTCAACCAACATTTTAAGACAAATTATTAATAATTGTGCTCGAGAAAATGATACCAGCAAAAGCTTCGGAGATATTGAATTGTTTTGTGACCGTGGAAGAAAGAAAGCCATTTCCATGACAAATAGGGGAATTTTTATGAAGTAATTAAATATTAATTTATCCAACAAATATCTATTACATACCTTCAATGTTTGAGATATCTTATTAGCGACCAAAGGGTACACAAAGCCATGCATGATTCAGTTCCTGATCTAATGGAGTTTATAACTTGGGAGTTTATTGTTTAAAAGTCCTACCATATAAAGAAGTGTCAAAAATGAAGCTCAATCTTAGCTCTTGAGGAGGTGAGAAGTGGGGGTGTCTAATGAGAAGGGACCCCTGAGCTGCCCTGAAAGGACGGGGAGCGCATTGATGGACAGGAACGGGGACGGGCATGCCCCATGGAGGGGATGGTGTGGGCGAAGTTGTGAGGGTCGGGGGCAAGGAAGCAGTGAGTTTCTCGGGACTATAAAATACTGATGGAGGAGTAGCTGGAGATGGGGAGAGACCAGGTTGTAAAGCGGTTTTTTTTTTTTTTTTTTGCGGTACGTGGACCTTTCACTGTTGTGGCCTCTCCTGTTGCGGAGCACAGGCTCCGGACGCGCAGGCTCAGCGGCCATGGCTCATGGGCCCAGCCGCTCCGCGGCATGTGGGATCTTCCCGACCGGGGCACGAACCCGTGTCCCCTGCATCGGCAGGCGGACTCTCAACCACTGCGCCACCAGGGAAGCCCCTGTAAAGCAATTTTAAAATGCCAGGCTAAGAAGTTAAGCTTTATTCTTTGGGAAGTGGAGTGACTAATAGAGGTAGTATTAGTGGGGAGACGATTAGAATGGATTAGAATGATCTCCATCCAGCTAGAAGGCCACCACAGGGGTCCAGGCAGAAGGCCTGGAAAGAGGAAGTGGAAATTTTTAAATAGTTTCAGCGAGTCTGGCATGACTATGTCAAGTAAGTCTGGAGGGGGGTGAGCCTCACTTTTGGTCAGAGGCAGCAGGATAGAGAGAGCCGATGTCTGATAAGGCTGTACGGGTTTCTGCAGGGAGGGGGACACAGCCTCCAAGGCATTCCTGCTCCAAAGGGCTTCCCCAACCTCCCTGTTTGTTTTTTTTTACCGAGTCCAAGCTTGTACTGCTCGCCGCACAACAGGCCAATAAATGAGAGACGAGGTGCTAGGGCAAGAAATAGGGACTTTATTCGGAAAGCCAGCAAACCGAGAAGATGGTGGACTCATGTCCCGAAGAACCATCTTGCCTGAGATAGTTAGAATTCAGGCTTCTTTTATACTAAAGGGGAGGGAGTAAAGTCAAATATTTCGTGGCTCTGATCAGCCTCCTGAGGGGATGTGTTCATTTCTTCCTGCCGTCATTCACAGGTGAGCCTGGTCAGCATGTTTCCTATGATCTAAACAAAGGTATTTTAGCTTAATGCTCATTACCTGGGGAGGTAGGGTTCCCAGAGATGGGCCATTATGTATAATTTAAGCTTATAGGCAACATCCCTTTAGTGATTAACTTGTAATAGGATACAAATCTTCTTCCCTATTACACTTTGAAACTACTATACTGAATCTGTCTTATCTGCAGGTTGACATTTTGCAATTTAAAACTGATCCCATATGGTTTCATGAGATGTGCCTTGAATCTCCCCAGAAGGTAACCGACACCTGGTGGTGAGTCCCAAGCCTATCGCTAGAGTTGGTCAGGACCCTAAGAATGTGCCTGGCACCCAGTAAGAACACAGAAAATGCAGAAGTCTATAACCGTGGTTCCTATGAAAGGCCTAGCTCAGGTCAGACCTTCATTTATCGGTTTGTTCACTTGCTGCATATGCTGAGCCCTACTATGTGCAGGAGCCAGGCCATGCCTGTGGCTGTCAGCCTCGATGACCTTCCCCTTCTCTGAACTCCTCTGGGGAGCATGTGGTGCACCCCGGGTTTTCCTCACTGGCAAGTTCTTCCTTCCGGAGGTGGAAAGAGTAGAGGTTCCCCTGCTGGGTGGGATCTGGACTGATCACCAGCAAGGAGCGGATTGAGGGTCACCTCTGTGGGGAGCCTGGGGAATAAGCCATTGTGTCTAAATGTGTCACCGTGAATGAAACAGCATCGCTGGTGCATATGGCAGCAACAGCAGGTACTGCATGGGGAAGCGGGGGGATGGGAGGGCTCTGTCTGTGGCAGGTACAAGTTCTTTACCACGTTACACCTCATCCTCCTCATGGCCATCTGGTGAATGTGGCACTATCACCCCCATTTTAAAGATGGAGAAACTTGTTTTCACAGGCACTACGTAATGTTCCCCAGGTTACACAGCTCATAAGCTGGATTTGAACCCAGAGCATTCTGGCTCCAAAGCTTAGGCCCTGGCTTAGCCCACAGACTTAACCCCTTTACTGTCCCTTTAAATATGAAATAGGACCACATTTGGCTGCAGGTAACAGAACCTGACCCCCATGGTCGGAACAGCTGTGGGGTTCACCATCTTACTTCCAGTGCTTAGCACAGGGTCAGGCACACACTAAAAGCTCAATAAATGTTTGTTAAATGAATATAAGAGTACATAATTTCCTTAAATAATAATGCTTCTAATATGTTGCATCAACATACCATTTTATTGTTAGTGCTCACTGACATTTCAGGGATAACAAAGAAGATCCTATCCTGCTCTACCTGTAGAAACAACCCTATACAAAGGCCAGGACAGATTTTATATCCCCATTTTGTAGAGAAGGAAACTGAGGCTTAGAAAGTTTAAAGTGACTTTCCTGAAGTCCCAGAGTAAGGGCATCACAGTGCAGAATTCAAAAGCCTTTATTTATTTATTTATATGTTTAACTTTTGCTCAATACCCCTTCTCCATCACTGCGCCTCTTCCTCTAAATAATGGGGTAGAAGCCAAGGTGCAGCGTCTTTCTTTTCTCGTTAGCATTCTTTCCAAAACAGGGGCAGAGATTTTACCAGTGGGCCCATCCTATTAAGTGCCATAAAGCAGACTTGTGTGGTCTTCCGTCCTGCTCTGGAAGCATCTGTGATTCTCGTGCTCTGGAGGCAAGGGGGGAAAAGTATTAGGTTCTCTAATATGATAATAATACAAAAGAAATGTATGGTGCCCCAGAGGAAGATAATTACAAATGGATGAAAGGTGACTATTTAATGTAGAGGCCTTTTTTTTTTTTTTAGCGTATAAAAATAAAGAGAAGAAAATAGAGTGCAAATAGAGCCTGCAGAAAATGGAAGGCAAATGGGCCTGTTTCACCGGTGGTCCTGCTGCAAACCCACCTCCCTGCACAATGATGGCCATTTTTAACATTTCCGACTTTGTCATTTTTCAAGTAGCTCTAAAGTCTCTTGCTTGTTTGCCAGTCTTCGAGAGGTTTCTAAGGCTCCAGGAGTGCCTCCTTTGGCCTCGTCTTTCCTTCCTTCACCACCTCCCGTAAGGTTCTGTTGTTCTTCCCTACAGTCAGACCCTGGGCCAGGCAAGCAGGGATGGACGCTGTGCTCCCTCCTAGTGCTCCGGCCACTGAATCTGCCTTGCTAGGACATCTGTGAATGGCTGGGGGCACTCTGTGGGCAGCCCCCAGGAGGGGTGGTGAGGGGCCAGAAGCCCACCTCCCAGGGAAGCCAGGCCTTTGCAGACACTCACTTCACGTGCCCTGGTCTCTGGCACCGCCCTTTTCCCTCCCCCACTCCAGGGCAGGTCGTCATGAGCTCGTCCCCTGCCGGAGGAGGACACTCAGGGGCCTGCACCCTAGATGCTTGGCCCACTGCCCTCTTACTGCAGGCCGCGGTCTGCCCTGCCTGCACATCCCAGCCCTGCCCAGTGGGGAAGTGGCCAGGACGTTCAGTGCAGCCATGTCGGGCCCCGAACTCCAGCAGCACTTCAACAAGGCCACGCAGTAAACTCTGCTGTTTCCCTGAGTCCCGCCCCACCCCAGACTTTACTGTTGTGGAGGAGGCCGCTGACCTTCCGCCTACAACAGTCTCCACCTGCTACAGATGCTCTTTGATTTAACGGAAGCACCTGTTCTCCTTTGTCCTCGGCCTGCTGCACCTGCAGTGTGCTGGTGTCAGTGTCCCCCAGCCCGCAGGTGGGCTCTGGGGGCTCTGAGTCTTGCTCTCGGCTTTTCTGATTCCCATTCTCTCTTCACTCTAACCTCTCGTTGGTGCAGACTAGCCAGGCAGCCCCACCTCATCACGGGCGTGGAGGAGACGACTGGTTCCCTCCAGGGTAGTGGGGGTGAGGTAGGGGGGCGGAAGGGCCCAGGCAGTGAGCGGGGACAGGAGGCTTGAATTGTCCCCATCTTCCTGCAACACCACCCCTCTCCCCTGTTCAGGACTCCTCTGAACTCACCTCCTGCTTGGACTCACCATCCAGCCTGGCCCTGAGCTTCTGACTGGCCCACCTCCTGTTGGGCTCCCTGCTCCCCTGAGCCCGGGGTGGCGGGGGGACTGCCCCTCTGCTGTTCCAGCTGAGCCCCGACGTGAGCCAGGCTTCTGACTAGGGGTGGAAGGCCCGCCTCACAGCACCCGGAGGATGTGCCTTGGGAGAGGCGCAGGGGCTCCCGTGGGCTGAGGCTCTGCCTCTGCCTGGCCCGCACTGTGCTTCCTGGTTCCTGGGGATCAGCTCTCCTAGCATCGTGCAAATAGGCAGGGCATGCCCGCAGCCTTGGGTTTTTTTCTAGGGGTGGCTCATAGTGGCCTCACCCCCTGCTGCTGTGTGGCAGGGCTGGAGTTTTAGGCCACCTCCTCCCCCCGCCCGACACCGTTGTATCGCCACAGGGCTTTCTCGTCAGGGTCCTCGCCTCTGTGTCCCTTAGTTTCTCAAAATACATCACAGGGTGCCACACATGTTCACAGTCAGATGTGCTCATAAGCACTGGGAAACCTTCACTTTCTTAAAACAGAACTCTAACACAAACTAATTTCTGCTGTTTTTCAAAGGCAAGGTCATCATGTGCAGAATTTCAGTTTCTTCTGAGTTTAATTAGGGCCTGGCTGCTTGGAGACAGAGCTAACATCAGGAGTCTGGACTTTCTAAGCAGAGGTCCTGGGGAGTGGGTAGTTTCTCCCAACAGCCAGCAGCGGGCCACTGCCTGGTGGCTCTCTGACAGGTCTCCTTTCTCAGAGGTCCTGTCTTGGGCCCTGAGAACACAACAAAGTCTTAAAAAGTGAATGATTCCAGGAGATATAGGACAGAAAAGTGAAAGGAGCTTTGGAAAAAAAGTAACTTATCTGGGGAATGTGTGTCTCCAAGGCACTGCACACACACTCAGAGACAATGGTGAGAATTCAGGTCATCTAGGAAGAACCCTTGTAAATCCTTTAGATTATTTAGGCAGGAAAAGGGTTTTGTTTTTTTTTTTCCTTTGCGACTATTCAGTTTTAAGTTTCTGTGTAAAATGTGGGCATGATATTGTTATTCCTCTTCCTCCTACATGGTGGGTCTGTGGAATTCTTGTATTCTTTTATTGGGAGAAAATGATGTCATATTGAATTTCTACACTTTAATGTCTAATCTGTGCTCAAAGCCTATTGCCTTCTTAAACAAGGCTGATGATCTGCGTTATTGGAGCAAAAGTAGAGTGAGCAATGCCTCAGTTTATTCCTCTGTCAGTCCATGATTTCCTCAAAGAGTTTAGCTGACAGGGAATCTGGCGGAGAAATTTCAGTAGGTCACCTCTGGGGAAATTGAACGGGCACTTTTTTGATTCTGGACCTTCCTCATTTTATTTTGTAAGAAAACCCAGAAATGGCTCACCAAAAAGAATTCACATAAAAATGATATGTAGGAGTTTTTGAATAAAAATAAGCCATAAATAAGTAATAAATCCTAGATAGGCCCATTGAAAATGGATAGCAATAATGCTGTGTTTACTGCCTTACTTCCAAATCACGGACATTTATTATAATTCAGGGCAATTCATTGTACTAGTCTGGCACTTACAAAATTCTTGTCATAGTATTAGAGTAAGACCCTATTTCCTAGGAAGTATTGTAATAAACTGTAATTAGTGTCTTGTAAACAGTGGTAATTCAATTTTGGAAGGAAAAGCCATGTGGACAGCTGAATATTGTGAGCGTACCTGCTCTCTGAGCATTTCCATCAGGCTGGGGTGCACCTGGAGCGCAGGGCACCCACGCCACCCTCCGCAGGGCTTGGGCGGAAGCAGTCACACTCCTCGGCTCCCGGCCGCCCTCCAGCGAAGCCACTGGTTTTTCCTCTGCTGCCGCGAGGACAGCCCCTGTCCCAGCGCCCCATCTCTACGTGGCCTCTGTTGTTTTACAGCGTGCTCGTCCAGATGCACAGCAAGACAGACTCCTCAAGCCTAAGCCGGGCGGCCCACCTGGAAGAGGAAGCGGGGCAGGTGCCCGCAGGCCGGGCTCACCATGACACGGTGTGAGACCTCCGGCTACAACACGGGACCCGGGCGCTGCTCCGACCCCTCGTGTCTTGTGTTGCAGCCGGAGGGACGCAGGTCCGCAGCAGAGCCTGCTTCCCGCCAGGGACCCGACGTGGCAGCAGAACGGAGACGGCGGGAAGGAAGGTGGGTGTAGCTCCCGGCAGAGTGGCCTGGGGGCAGCCCCCGCCTGGCCCCTTCTTGGTCCGCGATCAGTCTCGGTGCAGGGCTTCGCTCACCCCTAGTCCGCGTCCGGTACCTTGTGCCAGCTGCCTGGGGCGCGGCCCGCTTTGACCTGGGCTTTGAGGCCACTTTCTGCTCCTCACCCCCCCACGCCCCCAACCCCCCCCCTCCACCGTCCCCAGTCCAGCTCAGGTGACCGAGGCTACACAGTGAGGCTTGAAGGACAGCAAGGAAGGCAGCTGCTCTCCAAACATCTCTCTCATTGGTGGGAAAGCCCACCGCTAAACCTGCGGTTCCCATCGGGACAACAAACATTGCATTTTTACCAGTTGTCTATTAAATGTGAGTATTTTCTGCAAAGTGGTAGATTAAACCACTGCAGGCATCAGCTGGGTTTCATTGATTACGTTACTCTCCTACATGACAGGGACTTGAGAGGGAAATGAAATCAGATGGTGAATTTCTTTTTTTTTAACATCTTTATTGGAGTATAATTGCTTTACAATGGTGTGTTAGTTTCTGCTGTATAACAAAGTGAATCAGCTAAACATATATGTGTATCCCCATATCTCCTCCCACTGGCGTCTCCCTCCCACCCTCCCTATCCCACCCTTCTAGGTGGTCACAAAGCAGCGAGCTGATCTCCCTGTGCTATGCGGCTGCTTCCCACTAGATATCTATTTTACGTTTGGTAGTGTATATATGTCCATGCCACTCTCTCACTTTGTCACAGCTTACCCTTCCCCCTCCCCAGATGGTGAATTTCAATAGGGAAGAAGCTCCAACAGAGGACCCTCAAACTGGAGGTGGGAGGCATCAGAGGCAAGCTGCCTTCACCATCACAGCACTGGGGTGGGAGCTGGGGACACAGGGTCCAGGGAGTGACCCCTACCTTTACAGCTGGGGTCTGTGGGTAACATTTCTGCAAAGCGCCTGCCCTAGGGTAGCATCTTTCAGCCAGATCCAGATCAACCTCCCGTCTGACGACCATCTGCGTATGTTTCTCCCACACCTGCCCAGTCCTCAGTATAAATCATCCATTTATTCCTTCACTTTTCTCTGGCCTTGTGGTGTTCATAGAGCCTCCTCTTTTAGCAGGAACTTACTAGGTTTTAAATGTAATAGGTTCAGTGTTTTTCCTTCTCTTGAATGATTTAGAGGGCAGTGGAATAAAATGAGAGGCTGTATTTAAATGAAACTGCTGGGGAAACCAGGTTGCTGAGACGGGTGAGATGAAGTTATGGTTCACAGCTGGTCCTGGAATTCTTCTCAGGCAATGCCCTTATTTAGGAAAACAAGTTGGGGTGGAAAGCGGTTTGGCAGACATCAAGGAATCAACAGAAATATTTAGATTGCCTTTTGTAGAAATGAACAATAATTTGGAGGTGGGGAGGACAGAAAAGGAAGGGGGAGCAAAGAGAGTGGGTCAAATGGTAGGCGGGGTTATTGCACACTTTTAAGTTGTTTGTGTTGGTAAAGAAGAACCCATCCTGTGTCCCCTGACATTCACTAAATTCTGTTACACTCACAAAGGCCTTGTGTGAATGGGGTTCTGTTAGTTTCTTGCTTTTGTTGGAACTTGGTGGAAGGGGCTGAGTTTCACATTAATGGCACATGTGAGATGGCCTGATGATTTGTAAACTGAATTAATTTAGGACAAATATTAGTTTGGAGACCATAGGCAGGCTCATCCTTCAAGAAATTTAAGAAATCATGGTGGGGAGGCATGATGGTTAATTTTATGTGTCGACTTGGCTGGGCGGCAGTGACCAGGTATTTGGTCAAACATTATTCTGGATGTTTCTGTGAAAGTGTTTTTGTTGGATGTTTTGTTGGCTGAGATTAACATTTAAATGCATGGACTTCAAGTGAACCCTCCATACTTCAGTTATCCTCCGTAGGGTGAATGGGCCTCATTCATTCCTTGAAGCCTAACTAGAACAAAGACTGACTTCTCTTGAGGAACAAGGAATTCTGCCAGCAGACCATCTTTGGATGGTCTTGAATGGCAGCTCTTACCTGAGTCTTCAGTTTGCCAGCCTACCTGTAGGTTTTGGATTTATTAAGTCTCTGCAATCATATAAGCCGGTTAAAAAAAAAATCTCCCTCTCTCTATATATGTATGTATACACATCCTATGGTTTTCTTTCTCTGGAGAACCCTGACTAATACAGGAGAGGATATCAGATTTCCATAGATAGAAGATGAGGGTCAGCGAAAAACTTACCTAGATTATTTGAGGCAGGGAGACTCCGCTGACATATAGGTGAAGACTTATTTATTTTTTAAAAAAATTGATTTCTAGTTTAATTCCACTGTGGTCAGAGAACATATCCTTATGATTGCAATGCTTGAAATTTATTGACTTGTTTAATGGCCCAATAAATAGTCTCTATTGGTGAATATGTGTACTTGAAAGGTATGTGTATTCTGCTGTGGTTGGGTGGGATGTTCTGTAAATGTCAATTAGGAAAAATTGGTGGATAGTGTTGTGCATATTTTTTTGTATCTTTACTAATATTTCTCTCTGCTTATTCTAAAGATTACTGAGAGGGAGATCAGCTCGATGCTTTGTGACAATCTAGAGTGGTGGGGTACGGAGGGTGGGAGGGAGGGGATATATGTATACATATAGCTGATTCACTTTGTTGTACAGCAGAAACTAACACAACATTGTAAAACAATTATACTCCAATAAAGATGGAAAAAAAAAAGATTACTGAGAGAAGAGTGTTGAAATATTCAGGTAAGATGAAGGATTTGCTTGGTTCTATCATTTTTTGCTTTAGCTATTTGTATGTGAAAGCTTGTTGTTGGGTGCATATATTTAAGATTGTCATGTCCTCTAAAACTGAGCCTTTTATCATTATGAAATATTCCTCTTTCACTGGTGATAATCCTTGTCTTGAAGTCTACTTTCTGTCTTATTAACATAACTGCACCAGTTTTGTTCTGATTAGCATTTGTGTAGCATGTATCTTTCAACCTGTGTCCTTATATTTAATGTGTACCTCTAATAAATAACATATAGTTGAATCTTTTTTTAAAAATCCAAATGATTTTTTATTGGAATGTATAGTTCATTTACAGTTACTATAATTACTGATTTGGTTGGGTTAAACCATTTTGTTCCTATTTTCTATTTGTCCCATCTGTTCTTTGATCCTTGTTTCATGCTTTCTCTTGAATTAATCAAGCACTTTTTGGTATTCCATTTTGTCTCTTTTATTTGCTTTTTAGCTATACTGCTTGATAGATAGATAGATTGTTAATTTAGTGGCTGTTCAAGGGATTATAGTATGCAGCCTTAAGTTATCACAAGTGACCCTGAATTCAATCATACCAGTATACAAACAATATAAGAATCTTACAACTGTATTTAACTCCATTTCTTGCTTTGTGCTATTTTTTTGTTGTATATTTTACTTCTATATTTGTTATAAATACTCTATACATTGTTTTTACTGCTTTTACTTTAAACAGTCAATAGTTTTCCAAAATCTTTCGCTTTTGAAATAGTTATAGACTCACAGGAAGTTGCAAAAGTAGTACAGAGAATCTTGTGTATCCTTTACCCATATTTCCCCAGTGGTAATATCTAACCCAAATAATATCGAAACCAGGAAATTGATATTGGTACAATACTGTTAACTGTGCCTTATTCAGATTTCACCAGTTTTCACTGATGGGTTAGTATGTGTGTGTATGTATAGTTCTATTCATTTTTTCCACATGTATGGATTTGTTTTACTACATGATCGAGATATAAAACTGTCCCATCAATACCAAGGAAGTCCCTTGTGCTACCCCTTTATAGCACCCCACCCTCCCTCCCCAAATCTCTATCCTCTGGCAACCATTAATTTGCTCTCCATTTCTATGATGCTGACATTTTGAGGATGTTGTATAAATGGAGTCATACAGTATGTAATCTTTTTAGATTGGCTTTTTTGACTCAGAAGAACGCCTCTGAAGAAAAACACTATCGAACACTATTGAAAGCACGTGCATTACACCTGTAAAGAAATCAGTATACAGAGTAAATACTGATGTGTATTTTCCTCCTATGATCGCCTTAAGACAACAGAGCAGGAGAATAAAGAGGCAGTAGTGTGAAAAAAAAAAAAAGAATGCCTCTGAGATCCATGTAATATGTACCGTATATCAGTAGCTTGCTCCTTTTTTATTGCTGAGTAGTATTCCACTGTACCATAGTTTGTTTATCCATTTACCCATTGAAGGACATTTGGGCTATTTCCATATTTTAGCTATTATGAATAAAGTTGCTATGAACATTCATATACAGGTTCTTGTGTAAGCATAAATTTTCATTTCTCTGGGATAAATGTCCAAGTGTGTGAGTGCTGGGTTAAATAATAAGTATATATTTAGTTTTATAAGAAATTGCCAAACTATTTTCCAGATTGATTGTCCCATTTTACATTCCCAATAGCAATGTATGAGAGATACAGTTTCTCCACAGCCTCACCGGCACTTATTATTTTTATTTTAGTCATCCTAATAGATTTGTCATGATATTTCATTGTGGTTTTAATTTTCGTCTCTCTAATGGCTAATGATGTTAAACAACTGTTTTTATGTTTATTGGCCATCCATAGATCCTTTTCGGTGAAATGTCTGTTAATGTTTTCTGCTCATTTCCTCATTGGATCGCTTGCTTTATTACTGTTGAGTGTGTGAGTTCTCTATATGTTCTAGATACAAGTCCTTTGTCAGATACATAGTTTGCAAATATTTCCTTCCAGTCTGGGGCTTGCCTTGTCATCCTCTTATGATCTTTCATAGAGCAAAAAAGTTTTTAATTTTGATGAAGTTTAAGTTATCAATGTGTTCTTTTAGGAATTATACTTTTGGTGTCATGGCTAATCACTAGTGATGTTGAATTTAGCACTAGGTTCCAAAGATTTTCTCCTGTGTTTTCTTCCAAAAGTCTTACAGTTTTACATTTAAGTCTATGGTTCATTATGAATAATTTTTTAATATGAGATCTGAGGTTTAGATCAAGGTTTTTGTTTTTGTTTTGTTTTGTTTTTGCCAGTTGCTCCAGCACCATTTACTGACTAGACTATCCTTCCTCCATTGAACTGCATTTTGTACCTTTGTCAAAAAATGTTGGGCATATTTGTATGGATCTATTTCTGGGTTCTCTATTCTGTGTCATTGATCTATGTGTTCATTCCTCCAGCAGTACCACACTGTCTTGGTTACTGTAGGTATATAGTAAGTCTAAAAATTCCTCCCACTTTATTCTTCTTGTCAAAGCTGTTCTGGCTCTTCTAGGCCCTTTGCTTTTCCATATACATTTTAGAATAAGCTTGTCTTCCATTGTTTGTTAAAAGAGAAACATTGAAAATAGTCTTTTATGTTTACCCACATCTTCACCATTTCTGGGACTCTTCTTACAGGTCTAGTCTTTATAGGATCATTTCCCTTTAGCATTTTTTTGCAATGTAGTTCTATTGGTGATAAATTCTATTTTTATTTGTCTAAAAATGTCTCTACTTTGTCTTCATTTTTGAAGGATATTTTCACTGGCTATAGTGTTCTAAATTGACTAATATTTTCTTTTAGCACTTTGAAAATGTTGTTCTACTGTCTGGTGGTTTCCATAGCTTCTGATGAGAAGTTAGTCATTATTGATATTGTTCCCCTGAATGTAATGTGTCCCCCTCCCCACATTGGCTGTTTTAAGATTTTTCTCTTTCTCTTTGGTTTTCTGAAGTTTTACTACAATGTGCCTTTGTATTCATCCTGCTTGGGATTCACTTAGATTCTTGTACGTAGATTGATGTATTTCATCAGTTTCTGAAAAATTTCATTTACTGTCTCTAAATATATTTTCTCCACATCTTCTCTTCTTCTGGGACTCTATACATACGTATTGGACTGATAATGTCCCCAGATGTTCTTACTTTTTATTATTATTATTATTTTCTCTGTGTAGTTCATTTTGAATCCTTTCTATTGACCTATCTTTGATGTCACTGATTAGTTCTTCTTCTGTGTCCAGTCTTCAGCTAAGCCCTCCAATGAATTCTTTATTAAGATATTGCATTTTCAGTTTCTATACAGAATTACTTGGTTCTTTTTAAGAGTTTCTCTTTTGGAATTTCCCATCTGTTCACCTATGTTACATATTTTTCTCTAAATTTGTTAACATATTTATAGTAGTTATTTTTAAGATCCTTATTCGGTAATACAAATATCTGAGTCATTCATTTGTCTGCTTAACTTACTGTTTTCCCTCTTGATTATGGATCACATTTTCTAGTAACTTTTTTCTGAATGCTGAACATTGTAAATGATATATTGTAAAGGCTCTGGGCTATATTGTCTTTATCTAGATTGTTAAGGTTTATTCTGTCAAGCATTTAAATTACTGGCAGAGTCAGATATTCTTGATCTTGTAGCTGCTTGGTGTTAGGAGAATATATATCTATTCTCATTTTGGGGGAAATAGATTATAATAAATCTCAGTGGAAAACAGTAAGCTAACTCCTTAGGACCAATGAAGAATGCCTGTTTTAAGGTCTAAGAGCTCCTATGGATATAGTTGAAAAATGGTGGAGACACAGGTTTTCATGAATTTATTGAATGAGGATCTCTTCAGAATCTAGCCTAATTCCAGTCATTTTAGATATCAAGAATATTCTGGTTAGAGGTCTGAAAACTTAACCTGTTTTGCCACATCTCATTAGTCACTTCAAGTGATTCTCACCACAATTCTTAAATCTTTGTATCACAGGTCCTTGTATCACAAATAAGGAGACAAGCTTGCAAATAGGTTATCTACAAAGATGTTTATTGCACCATTGTTTATAATACCAAAAAAAAAGGGAAACAGCCCAAATGACTATCAATAAATGATCAATTAAATAAATGAACCGTAAATTCTATACAACAGAATGCTGTACAAATAATATATCTATATTTAAGGGCAAAGGAAAATGTGTTCATTCTATGTTAAATGAGAAAAGGTTAATAAACATAGTATATAATATGACCCATTGTCCATTAACAAAATATTGGAGTATATAGGAAAAAAGTCTCTAAGTATGTGTGTGTGTATGTATATATATATATATATATAT
>NC_041232.1:48525113-48545220 GCF_002837175.3 Physeter macrocephalus | reverse complement strand
TTGGCTGTGTTGGGTCTTTGTTGCTGTGCGCAGGCTTTCTCTAGTTGCAGTGAGCGGAGGCTACTCTTTGTTGCGGTGCATGGGCTTCTCATTACGGTGGCTTCTCTTGTTGCAGAGCACAGGCTCTAGGCGCCCGGGCTTCAGGAGTTGTGGCTCACGGGCTCTAGAGTGCAGGCTCAGTAGTTGTGGAGCACGGGCTAAGTTGCTCTGCAGCATGTGGGATCTTCCTGGACCAGGGCTCGAACCCGTGTCCCCTGCATTGGCAGGAGGATTCTTAACCACTGCGCCACCAGGGAAGCCCTATATATGTATTTTTAAGAAAATATTATCTTTAGAAGTAAGACAATGAATTATTTTAACTTTAAGTTTTTAATATTTGCACTGAGGATCCCCAAGACCATACATTATGTCTGATGATTCACTAGTAGGACTCACAGGACTCAGAAAAGCTGTTATACTCACAGTTAATTACAGTAAAACAATACATACTGAAATCAGCAAAGGGAAAGGCACATAGGATGGAGTCCAGGAAAAACTAGGACAAGTTTCCAATTGTTCTCACACAGTGGAGTCACACAGAAAGTGCTTAATTCTGCCAGCAACAAGATGTGACAACACATATGCCAGTCCCCTGCATTGGCAGGAGGATTCTTAACCACTGCGCCACCAGGGAAGCCCTATATATGTATTTTTAAGAAAATATTATCTTTAGAAGTAAGACAATGAATTATTTTAACTTTAATTTTTTAATATTTGCACTGAGGATCCCCAAGACCATACATTATGTCTGATGATTCACTAGTAGGACTCACAGGACTCAGAAAAGCTGTTATACTCACAGTTAATTACAGTAAAACAATACATACTGAAATCAGCAAAGGGAAAGGCACATAGGATGGAGTCCAGGAAAAACTAGGACAAGTTTCCAATTGTTCTCACACAGTGGAGTCACACAGAAAGTGCTTAATTCTGCCAGCAACAAGATGTGACAACACATATGCCATGTTACCAACAAGGGAAGCTCATAACTGGGGAATATCACTGAGCCTTGGTGTCCAGGGGTCAGTCACATAGGCATGCAGACCCCACATTTCAGAGGTCAGACTGATAACAGTGTGGCCCAAAGCCTCAGGCCTACAGAAACAGTTTTCACCATAATCACATTGTTGGCATAAACTACCTGGTGCGGCCCAAGGCTTCAGGCAGACAAAAACACTCTCACAGGCAGGATATTCCAAAGGCTCAAAGGTCCATCTCCAAGAACTAGGCCAAAGTCAAGTCCTGAAGATCTTGGGAAGGTGCGGGTTTGAACAGTGCAAGCCGCAAGCCTGCTGAGTTAACTCTTTATTGCACGGTGCTTTTCTTGTTTTTAGTGCTTTGAAATAACCACATATTGCTTTTATCATCACAAAGTAATTAAACTAACTACATTCTGCAAAAAAGAAATGCATCAGAAATGTTTGTGTGCTGTCCTTCTAATATTGTTTGATGTCACCAAATTCAGACTCTATGTAACAACTTTCTGAGTTGCCGAAAGTGACATCTCAATAACTATAGGTGAAACATATCATTTTGAAATAACTTTCTTGCCAGGAATGATCTGAATTTTATAAACAGTCTCATGAATTTATACCAGAGAAGGCCAGGAGCCAACTGTCTTCATTTAGAAGAAGAAAACCTTAGTCCCCGGTGCCAAATGCTCAGAAAGTCAGAAACAGCTACATAGGAAGGTGGCTGAAAGAAGTGTTGTCACCCTAGCCACTTGAAACTCAAATCATTTAGAACCATTTAGTTCTGGTGACTGTGTTGTGAATTAAGGATTGAGGATTTCAGAAGCCTGGCTCGCTTAGAGACTGTCCATTTGCTGGCAATTCTGATCATGGACTCAGAGATCGGCATGAGCAAAAATACTTTACTCTCTCGGGCTTCCCTGGTGGCGCAGCGAAAAAACTTTACTCTCTCACCCTTTTCAGTCATTGCCATGTTTTCCTGGCTGGCAAAGAATAAAAGAGCTGTTTACTGTAGGCTAAATTCTGTGTCAAACACTTAGATTACACTCAACCTTCAGAACAGTTTTGTAGGCTATATATTATCATCCCCACTTTACAGAGAAGGAAACTGAAGGTCAGTACAAGTCTCAGGACAGTGACAACGGGATAAAACGAAAAAGAGGTCTCTTCAGTATGATATTCGATTGAAGTAATGCCAGTAAATCTACACATTTCAAAATTCTTACAACCCAGCAGGAGTAGCCAGTATTTGGAAACTACCTCTGATGCCCACTGTCGTGTTTAACCCTCACAGAAAGGAAAGTACATATATATTTTAGGATAAAACCTTTCTCTCTCAAAGAGAGAAAAATGGCGTAACCTAAAGAAAATTCTGAAGAGATCAAATTACTCAGAAATATTCAGCATAAAGTTGACAGTGCTTCCATAACATTTTGAATTTAGATCTGACTGTGAGTTAAGTTGCAAGAGGGTGACAGATTCTGAACAAGTCAATTGAAACTCAGTAAACAGTTGCTCCATCCTACTCCTCAGCAGTTAATTACAGTAAGAACCCTGCTTCCTGGGATGTGTTGTTATAATAAATTATAATTAGTGGTTTGAAGCAGATACTTTTTCCTTTAAAGAAGAAAAATGTGTGTACCAGGGTAAAGAACTCTGTTGGAGCTGTACCGTTTGAGTTCGAAAAGAGTTATGGTAGAAAATTGGTTATTCTTTTGGCAGCTGAGAAAAACTGTCAGTCAAGACTGTGAGTCAAGAGCTCCGAATATTATTCAAACAGAAGAGAATGAACCTTGTAGAACGTTCAGGGTGGAGAGGCCCTTGGAGCCTTGGCAAATGTTCCGCCTTACTTAATGCCGAACGCTAATTGATGGATCTCTGCTGACTGCTGTTGGTTTTAAAGCTACATTCAGATTAGGCTTTCTCTGCCGCAGAGAATGTGGCAATTAAAAAGTGCTTTAATAGCACTAAGAATGGGCCCAGGAGCAGCTTGGCTGGCTCCATGAGCTCATCGAAAATAACGACAGATGTGGGACTGTGGATAGTGCTCAAGGTGGGTAAACAGCTCTGCGCGCTGATTTTTAAGCAAAGGCTCAGAGCTTAGCCGATGATAGTTTGACAGCCGGGAGCTTCCTCCACGCTGCTCCTCTCTTACCTCCAAGCCGCCTTTTCTCCCTTCCTGTTGCCTTTCTTTGCCTTTTCTCTTAGAGCTTCCTTCCACTGCTGTCCTGGAGCCCTGGATTCTAGTGACAGTGACAGAAACTTCTGCGGCTGCTATCTCCTCAGAGAGAGCTTGGCCAAATCCATTTATTTCTAGAACTACTGGGTAACCCAGGGGTGGGTAGGGGCTGGATATTTGGTTGGCTCCACCCTTCCATTCTCTGCCCTCAAAGACTGACTTCTATAGGCTGCATAGGCTGAGTGTTATCTTATCCTCTGGCTTCTGATTAGATCAGCGGGGGGGGGTGGGGAGTGGGCGGGGCGGGAGGGTGTTGGGGAAGCCCCAGCAGCAGACCCGAGGATAAGGGAAAGAGGTGCAGATATCTATTCTCCGCCCCTGGCCGAGCCCGCAGCTCGGCTCCCATCCAGCCCACCCTCTAACGTGGCTATAGTTTTCATTGGGTTCCGGTAACAGCTCCCTCCCCTTGACCTTTGAGGCTTAGGGGTTTAATGAGTTCCCTCTATGTCCCTTGTTTCTTCTCCATGCTTCTCAGTTTCCTTAACCCTCCTCTCTGTAAACATTCCCTCTTTAATTCTCTTCATTTTGAGCAGTCATCTGTCAGCTGATGGGACCCTAGCTGATACATACAGCAACTTAGAGCCTTTCAGCAGAAGCGATGAAGGCAAGCATCAGGTACCGTTAGTGTGTGGGAGAGTCGTTTGTCACCTGTGCAGCCAGGTGACAGGTGCCATGCTTGGATTCCAGCGAAGCTCTCCTCCAGTAGCCTTCCCAAGTTCCAGGTTAAATATGCTGTGGGACCATGAACTTGGAAAGGTCGAAAAGGAACAAACCATCGGGGTAGAGGCTCTTGCTACAGCCCTGTTTCTTTCTTTCCTTTGGTAAATTTCTGGACTGTATGTGGAGCCCACCAGGCCTTGGTTTTCTTGCCTCCTTTTCAATCCCTATCTCTGTTCCATTTTACTACCATCAAAATTGCTCTACTGAACTGCTTTTTTAAAGTCACCAAGTTACAGGTCACAAAGTCCAGGTAAGACAGTCTCCTTAAAGCTGGTCTTACTCTCCCTCCCTGTGCTCTGGATAAGTTGTGTATTGATATCCGGGCCTACTAGTGTGTGTGTGTGTGTGTGTGTGTGTGTGTGTACATGAGTGTGTGCGTGTGTGTAGTGTAAGTAAAGATGTATGCATTTATATATCCTCTAGTGGTCCATGGTCTCTCTGCTCAATCTTTACTTACTTTGGGGCACAATAAGTCCCCAGTGCAGTTCCTTATATATAGTAGGACCTAATGAAATGTTAGTTGAACTCTGTGTTAGGCAGAATAATGGCCCCCCAAAGATGTACACTTTCCCATCCCAGGAAGCTGTGGATATGTTACATTATATGGCCAAGGAGAATTAAGGTTGATGGAATTAAGGTTGCTAATTTGCTGACCTTAAAATTGGAATTGTAAGATAATACATTTGTATTGTTTTAAGCTGCTAAGTTTGTGATAATTTGTTATAGCAGCAATAGAAAAATAATACAAGCTCCATGCAGAACTATACACAGGAACTAGCATTAGAACAAGGACCAAAAGGAGTCAGTGGTGGACTTGAGTTAGGCTGGGCTGTAATGCGTGCAGCAATGGGACACAGGTCAGCCTAGGGTTTTGGCCAGAAATCCAACGGGTGACAGGTTGGGGGGTCCTTAGACACTCACAGGGCAGGAGTTTAAATCCCTCACCCAAATTTGCTTCATCCTGAGAGGAGCATCATGATGGGTGAAATGTGGTCTATGTTTGCGCATGGGGTGTGGGTGAACGTAAGGGGTGGATATGCTATACTGAGAGGGCTCTTCCTTAGAATGACTCCTACACCCATAGCACCTGTAAGGACACCTGCTTCACTGGCCATATGTGATATGTCACCCTCTGTATGTCCCTCCTCCTAGCTGTGGCTGCCCAGGCAGGGTGGGCACATAGCTTAGGGCCACCAATTTGCATACTGACCCTGGTATGATATGACATAGGGAGAGGAACTGGGTCACATAGACTCTCTTTCCCAACAACCTGAACAAAGAAAGACGAAGGGATAGGGTAGTGGGCTGCAGAGGGAGGTGAGGCCATGGCAAGCTTCACTGTGTAAGCCAAAGAGGGGGCTAAAATCATGAGGGAGCAGGAGAGTTGGTTAGTGATGAATGGAGCAAAGAGGAGAGACTGAGGCCCACAAAGGAGAGGCAGGGAACAGCGAGCTCCTCAGCTGCCTCAGGACCTGATGGCTCCTACCTGACCCCCATGATGCCCAGCTGTGCCTCACATTTGCTCTTAAGTTCGCATATGATCATTGTCTTATGTGCCAACCATACCCGAAGTAACAGGTGCTTTAACAGATCAATATTGTATAGCTATCAGATCTTCACAATAAAAAGAAGCCTAACTAAGGTATGTGTGGGCCCCTAAAGTTGACAGCACACCTTGTATGGGACCTGGAGGCCAATAGCAGCCATAAAATGTTTGGCAACAGAATGGAGGAAGTGGAGGAGGAATGGGGAAGAGGTTCCCCAGGTCCGACCCCTTTTACAGGCTTTTGTCGATGGTTTCCAAGAACTGGCTGTCCTCTGACCTTTCGCCTTCAGTGTAGCAGTTCCACAAAGTCTGGTGCCTAAAGGATGTGGTATAATGTCATCATCTAGGGTAATGCCTGCCTGGGTCTGAATTCCAAATCTTTAAACTACTAGATGTGATATCTTGAGCAAGTTACTTAGCTTCTAACGTAACCTCAGTTTCCTCATTTGTAAATGGGCAAAAGAATAGTATCTATTCATAGTGTTGTTATGAATGCAAAATGGAGTAATCCATGTAAATGGTACAGCACCACGACTGACATATAGTGTGTGATCACTGTAGTAGGTTGAATTGTGACCCCCAAAAGATATATCTAAGTCCCACCCCCCAGTACCTGTGAGTGTGACCTTATATGGAAATAGGGTCTTTGCAAATGTTACTAAGGATCTTGAGATGCTACCATCCTGAATTTAGAGTGGACTCTAAGTCCAATAACCAGTGTTTTCCCAAGAGACAGGAGAGGGAGATGTGAGGAAAAAAAACCACCACCAACAACAAAAAAACAGAGCTAGAGGGAAGAAGGTCATGAGAAGAAGGCAGAGATTGAACTGATGTGGCCACAAGCCAGGGTCTGCCAGGGGCCATCAGAAGCTGGAAGAGACAAGGACAGATTCTTCGCTAGAGCCCTGCCAGCACCTTGATTTTGGACTTCTTACCTCCAGAACTGTGAGAAAATAAATTTCTATTCTTTTAAGCCACCTGGTTTGTGGCAATTTGTTACAGCAGCCTTAGGAAACTAATGCAATCAATATATTTTCTTTTGCTATTTTAAAGGGGAGCCATGTCTACACTGACAGAGGAAGGATGAGGGTAGTGTTCAGAGGCAGCTGGTAGCAGTGTCTTGATTTCTTGCTGTCCTTTGTACATTTATGAGAGGGGTGACAGGCAGGATAGATAAATTCACAAACTGGCCGTACTTTGATTCTTTAATTGTTAATATATTTTCCAGTTTTATTGAGATATAATTGACACACATCACTGTATAAGTTTATAGTATACAGAATAATGGTTTGACTTAAATGTACTGTGAAATGACTACCTCAATAAATTTAGTTAGCATCCATCATCTCATAAAGATACAATAAAAAGAGAAAGCAAAAAATATTTTTTTCCTTGTGCTGAGGACTCTTAGGATTTACCCTCTTGACAACTTTCACATATATCACAACAGTGTTAACTATGTCATCATGCTGTACATTACATCCATGGTACTTATTTATCATGTAATTTGAGGTTTGTCTTACTTTGATTCTTGAAGAAACAAGGAAATTACCAACCCTTTCACTGAGGCCAAACTAGAAGAACTGGACAGAATAGAAAAGATATATATATATACATACACGTCACACATATAAGTATATATATTTTTTGGCTGTGTCGGGTCTTAGTTGCTGCACATGGGATCTTTGTTGAGGCATGTGGGATAGTGCGGGCTTCTCTCTAGTTGTGGCATGCAGGTTTTCTCTCTCTAGTTGTGGTGCACAGGCTCTAGAGCACATAGGCTCTGTAGTTTGTGACGCATGAGCTCAGTAGTTGTGGCATGTGAGCTTAGTTGCCCCATGGCATGTGGGATCCTAGTTCCTCGACCAGAGATCGAACCCACGTTCCCTGCATTGGAAGGTGGATTTTTTACCACTGGACCACCAGAGAAGTCCCTGAAAAGATATATATTTGAAGGAGGAACCTGGAGTTCAGCAGACTCACTGACTAGAAGGAATGAAAATGGGAGTTCAGGTTCTATCAGAAAGAGATTCTGCTAAACTCTAAGACTTTGTCTCAAGTTATGTCCTGGGAGTAAAAATGAATTAGAAATAGATCAGTCAGCATATGAATTGAAACCATTTCAAATTCTATTAATCCCTTATTGGATTAAGATGGTCTGGAATTGCCAGTGCCTCTAACTCCCTACCAGAAGCAAAAGTAAATCCTCTCTGGAGAAAGATACCAATATCCAGGCTTCAAGTTATATCTGATTCTTTTTTTTTTAAGACTCATGGATTTTTTCTTTTCTTTTTTTATAAATTTATTTATTTGTGGTTTTTTTTGGCTGCGTTGGGCCTTCATTGCTGCGTGCGGGCTTTCTCTAGTTGCAGCAAGCAGGGGCTACTCTTTGTTGCGGTGCGTGGGCTTCTCATTGCGGTGCCTTCTCTTGTTGTGGACCACAGGCTCTAGGTGCGCGGGCTTCAGTAGTTGTGGCATGTGGGCTCAGTAGTTGTGTCTCACAGGCTCTAGAGTGCAGGCTCAGTAGTTGTGGCACATGGGCTTATTGCTCTGTGGTATGTGGGATCTTCCCGGAACAGGGATCGAACCCGTTTCCCCTGCATTGGCAGGTGGATTCTTAACCACTGTACCACCAAGGAAGTACTGATTTTTTAAAAATACGATGTCTAGTGCTTAAAAAAAATTACAGGATACAAGAAACCAAGACCATATGACCAAAAATAAGAGAAGCAATGGACAGTAGAAACAGGTCCACAGGAGAGTCAGATAATTAATATATCAGTCTGGGATTTAAAATAACTCTTCAAGGAGTTAAAAGATGATATTGAGAATTCTAGGTAACCCAAGAAAAATGGCAGTGCATAAATCCAAATCACTCCATATATGCTCTAAAAAGTATACAGATCAATAAGAGGAACAAATAAAACCACATGAAACAGATACCTTTAGGATAACTAGGAGACAGAAAAATGTGACAAACTTCAAATAATCTGTCAGTAGAAAAATAAACACTAAATTCCACCAGAGTTCTCTCTCTAGCTGGCACTGCAATCCTCTGTGGAGAGTGATTTGGGAGAATATTTAATAACGGGTCATTGAAGAAAGGCAGAAAAACAACCAAGAAAATGAGATACAGAGGATGTAAAAGGGATCATGGGGAAAGTGGCTGCAATAGAAGACAGACAAAGCAAATCCAACATAATTAGAGTCCCTGAAGCAGAAAAACAAACAATATAATAGAACTAATGTTTAAACTATAATCCAAGAAAATATTTTGGAAAAAAAAAAATGGCCTGAGTCTACATATTGATAAATCCAACTGGGTACCTTGGAAAATTCCCCCAGAATGGTTGACTCCAAGAAATAGCTTAGTGAAACTATTAGACTTCGAAGATTAAAAAAAAAAAATCCTCAGGCCTCCAGGCAGAAAGACTAAATGACTTTGCAAGGGCAAGGGAATTAGGCTAGCATCAGACTTCTCAAGAGCAACATACAAAGCAAAGCAAAAAAGGATGGCACTTATAAGAAATTCAAGGAAAGAAATGTGTGAACCAGAAATTCTGTATCCTGCCAAGCTGTCCTTCAAGGATCAAGGCTGTAGAAGAAGAGTTTAAAACATTCAAGAACTCAGAGAACTCTGTATTCAGTGAACCCTTCTTGAATAAGAATAAGCTACAAAGGGATCAAATATATAAAGATAAAAACAAAATCATACATTTATTAGAAGAAAGCATGGGTATCTATAACCTGGATATAGGGAAAAGCTTTCTGTCACTTAAAATATAGGTACAATAGAAGAAAAGATTGATTAATTTAACTACATTTAAAAAGAAAAAACAAACTTTGCATGGTGTAAACAAACAAAAAACCCATTAAGTTAAACAATGAAAGACAGAGTGGGAGAAAATATTTGCAACATATATTATGGGTAAAGAGTTAGTTAAAGGAAAGTGATCAAAGAACTCAATAGAAAAATGGATTAAAAATATGAACATATAGTTCACACACACAAACAGATATTTAAAATCACTCATAATTATAGAAATGCAAGTCAAAACTATTGAGTTACTATTTCTCATGTATCAGATTGGCAAATATTAAAAAACATAAAAACACACTGCTTGTAAAGGTGTGGACAAACAGGCAGTCTTATACATTGCTGGTGTGAGTGCAAAAGCACGCAATTCCCTTATGAAGGGGAATTTTGCCATATCTCACAAAACTACACAAGTTTACTTTGTATCCAGAAGTCCCACTTGTATAAATTTACCCTAAAGATACACCTTCAATAATTTGAAAATGCATATGTGAAATGTTATATACTGTAGCATTGTTTGTGATTATAAAATATTGGAAACAACTTAGATATCCATATATAGAAGATTGGATGAATAAACTATGGTACACCCATACAATGGAATAATGTGCAGCTGAGAGAGAGAGAGAGGGAGAAAAACAGAATATCTACAAAGAAATGAGAATCTGATTTGCCTCAGGATTTCCAAAGACAACTTGGATGCTTAACTCAATAAAACCAAATTCTGGAAGAAAATTATATTAGACATAATTTTATATCTAGCCAACCTAGTATTATAAGTGTGAGAGCAAAAATAAAGACATAGTTAAACATGTAAGAAATACCCTTAAACTATCTCAGAAAGAAATACTCGTTATTTTTTCAGTAAAACAAATAAGTTAAAAAAATCCAAAAGAGCCAGTAAATACAAGCAAAGGAGCCAATGAAACTTATTTATTTTTCATTTAAAAAAAACTTTATTGAGTATGGTTGAGTATGAGTATGTGTTAATTTTTACTATACAGCAAAGTGATTCAGTTATACATACATACATATATATATTCTTTTTCATTCTGGTTTATAACAGGATATTGAATATAGTCCCCTGTGCTATATAGTAGAACCTTGTTGTTTATCCATTCTGTGTATACTAGTTTGCATCTGCTAATCCCAAGCTCCCAATCCTTCCCTTCCCACCCCTCCTCCCCCTTGGCAACCACAAGTCTGTTCTCTATATCTGTGAGTCTGTTTCTGTTTCATAGACATGTTCATTTGCATCATATTTTAGATTCCACATGTAAGTGATATCATATGGTATTTGTCTTTCTCTTTCTAGCTTACTTTGCTTAGTATGATAACCTCTAGTTACATCCATGTTGTTGCAAATGGCATTATTTCATTTTTTTTTATGGCTGAGTAGTATTCCATTGTATATATGTACCACATCTTCTTTATCCATTCATCTGTTGATGGACGTTTAGGTTGTTTCCCTGTCTTGCTATTGTGAATACTGCTGCTATGAACATAGGGAGTACGTGTATCTTTTTGAGTTATAGTTTTGTCCAGATATATGCCCAGGAGTGGGATTGCTGGATCATATGGAACCTAACTTTATTTTTTTGAGGAACGTCCATACTGTTTTCCATAGTGGCTGCACCAATTTACATTCCCACCAACAGTGTAGGAGGGTCCCCTTTTCTCTACACCCTCTCCAGCATTTGTTATCTGTAGACTTTTTAATGATGGCCATTCTGATTGGTGTGAGGTGATACCTCATTGTAGTTTTGATTTGCATTTCTCTAATAATTAGTGATGATGAGCATCTTTTCATGTGCCTATTGGCCATCTGTATGTCTTCTTTGGAGAAATATCTATTTAGGTCTTCTGCCCATATTTTGATTGGATTGTTTTGTTTTTCTGTTACTGAGTTGTATGAGCTGTTTGTGTATTTTGGAAATTAAGCCCTTGTCAGTCCCATCATTTGCAAATATTTTCTCCCAGTCCATAGGCTGTCTTTTCATTTTGTTTATGGTTTCCTTTGCTTTACAGAAGCTTTTAAGTTGGACTAGGTCCCATTTGTTTATTTTTGCTTTTATTTCTATTGCCTTGAAAGACTGACCTAAGAAAACATTGGTGCAATTTATATCAGAGAACGTTTTGGCTATGTTCTCTTCTGGGAGTTTTATGGTGTCATGTCTTATATTTAAGTCTTTAAGCCATTTTGAGTTTTTTTTTGTGTATGGTGTGAGGGTGTGTTCTAACTTCATTGATTTACATGCAGCTGTCCAACTTTTCCAGCACCACTTACTGAAGAGACTGTCTTTTCCCCATTGTATATTCTTGCCTCCTTTGTCAAAGATTACTTGTCCATAGGTGTGTGGGTTTATTTCTGGTCTCTCTATTCTGTTTCATTGATCCATATGTCTGTTTTTGCCAATACCATGCTGTTTTGATTACTGTAGCTTTGTAGTATTGTCTGAAGTCTGGGAGGGTTATGCCTCCTGGTTTGGTCTTTTTCCTCAGGATTGCTTTGGCAATTCTGGGTCTTTTGTGGTTCCATATAAATTTTAGGAGTATTTGTTCTCATTCTGTGAAAAATGTCATGGGTAATTTGATAGATATTGCATTAAATCTCTAGATTGCTTTGGGTAGTGTGACAATTTTAACAACCAATGAAATTTATTGAGTTAAGTTTACATAAATGTTGAGGAATAACATTAATATAACCTCTACCGTTACTTGTATTATCTTTGGAAAGTAACATACCATATGTATACCTCATAAACATGTTGGTAAGATTAGAAGAATTTATGCTTATACATTGTGGAATAGAGTAAGTCATTCTATAAATGTTAGTTTTGTTTGTTATTACTAACAGTATTCTTATTATTGGAACTGAAGTCCCAGATAATTGTGACATGCGTGGTGGCAGGGATGAGTAAGAGGGAAAGAGAAGCTTGTTAAGTTTCTTTTTCGTTTCAGGGGAGAAGTTTAAGATACTAATTAACAGAAATATATGTGCTTTACATTTTAAAGGAAAACCATTAAGAGAACAAAATGGAATAAGGAAAATTCAATCAATCTTATAAAAGGCAGGGAAGAAAAAAATACTAAAAAATTATAGTAAATTTGAAAGAATAAAGTAGAACCTTTAAGTAATCACAATAAGTATAAATGGACTATATTCTATTAAAATTCAGTGGTTACAATAAATAAATAATAAATAAATAAATAAATAGGCTCTGTGCTATGTATGAGGCTCTTTAAAACAAAATGACATAGAAAAATATATGCCAGGAAAATGTTAACAAAAAAATACACATAGCAATATTAATATCAGACAAAATAGAATATAAGGCAAAAAGCATTTTCTGGGATAAAGGAGTTTTTTCATATTGATAAAAGTTACATTCTAATAAGAAGTTGCAATAATCCTACAATATTATATGTCTAAAGATATAGTTTTAAAATATAAAATAAAAAACTGATAGATTAGGAAAATGCAAATCAAAACCGCAATGCAATACCACTTCATACACAGTGGGATAGCTATAATTGAAAAGACAATTACAGGTGCTGGTGAGGATTTAGAGAAGTTGGAACCCTCATACACTGTTTGGTGGGAATGTAAAATGGAGAAGGTGCTTTGGAAAACAGTCTGGCAGTTCCTTAAAAAGTTAAATATAAGGTTACCATATGACCTAGCACTTTCACTCCTGGGCATATATACAAGGGAAATGAGAACATATGTTTACACAGAAATTTGTACATGCATGTTCACAGCAGCATTATTCATAATAGCCCCAAAATGGATACAACCCAAATGTCCATTAGCTAATGAAAAGATAAACAAGAGGTAGTGTATCCATATAATTGCCAAATATTATTTGGCAATAAAGAGGAATGGAATACTGATCCATGCTACAACATAGATGAAACTTGAAAACATTATGCTAAGTGAAAGAAGCCAGTGACAGAAGACCACATATTGTATGATTCCATTTATATGAAATATCCAGAACAGGAAAATCTGTAGAGGTAAAAAGGTAGATTAGTAGTTGCCTAGGGCTGGAGGGGTTGAAGGGAAATACAGAATATGGGGTTTGGGATGATGAAAATACGCAAAATTTACTGTGGTCATGGTTGCATAATTCTGAATTATACTAAAAACCATTGAAGTGTACACTTTAAATGACAGAATTGTGGTATGTGATTTATAGTTTAATAAAATTCTTATAAAAACAAATGCAAAAAGATAAATATAAAGAAAAATTGACAAAAATACAGATAAAAAAGCAATTGTAGTACAAATGTTTAATCATTCATGCACAGTAAATTATTCGGTAGAGCATTAAATATGTCCATATATGTTCACTGATGCTGGAGTGGGACCTGGCCTCTGCAGCTTTAATATAGCTCCCACTGCTGTAGTTCAAAGGCCATGGTTCTAGTCCCAGATTCTGATTCCAATTTACTCTGGGCCCTGGAGAGAATCACTCTACCCCTCTGGGCGTCAGTTTTTTCACCTGTAAAATGAGAAGGAAAGAGACCTTCCTTAGTGATCTTAGTGAAAGAGATTTTCTTAGCAATCACTAAGAAACTTCTGTTCTCACATCCCATGAAGACCTGGAAGTTTCCCTTGATGTGCTGTTCCTGGTCATCTCTGTGAGACTTGTATAAATCCTGGCTTCTCCTCCAAGTCAGAAGTTAGAGCTCCATGCAGCCAGCAGCAGGCACCTGTATGGTAACTGTGCAAAAAGAAAAGACAAGATAGTATGTTCATTTCACTCCGTAGAGGCCACTGCCAATCTGGACCTGTGTTCATTTCGGTTTTTAAGGGATATATTTTGTCTTCTATTTAAGGCACTGTCTTTGTATTTACATTCAAGAAATTTGACTCTTACGAATTTTTCCTTATTTGCATTTTCCTTTCTAGGGGTCCTATGAGTTCTTTAAAAAAATTGTAAGCTACTTTGATCAGAGATAGATAAAGCAGTGAGGGAATTTGTTACTCTGCATTTAATTCTGACCAACTAGGTGGAAATAGGTGGACAGGTGGAAATGGGAAAAAATGAGCTGGAAAGTCAACATCATGGCATAATGAAATGAATGTGCAATTCAGAATCAGATCTGGATTTGAATCTTGGTTCATCTTGCTTCATCTCAGTTCACCATTACTAGATGTATGACTTTGAGCCTGCTCAATAACCTCTTTGAGCCTCAGTTTTGTCAACTGTAAAATGAAGACAATATGCTTTACCTTATAGAGTTGTAAGAATTAGAGATAATAACAGTAGCTGTTATCATTTCTAACTACTAAATGCAGGAACCACTTACAACAGCTAATTACTGCTCAAATACACACCCTCTGCAGCATGGAAAACCGTGTCTTTGTGAATATCTGTGATTGCTAAGAATTCCATCCTTATATTGAGGTGAAATATTCATCCCTTTAACTTCCATCTATTGTCCTGGGTTTTTTTTTTTTTTTTTTTCCTGCGGTACGCGGGCCTCTCACTGTTGTGGCCTCTCCCGTTGCGGAGCACAGGCTCTGGACGCGCAGCCTCAGAGGCCATGGCTCACGGGCCCAGCCGCTCCGCGGCATGTGGGACCTTCCCGGACCGGGGCACGAACCCGCGTCCCCTGCATCGGCAGGCGGACTCTCAACCACTGCGCCACCAGGGAAGCCCTATTGTCCTGGTTTTATTGTTTGAATCATTGTCATCCTCATGATAGACTTTAGATACCACAACATATCCCACACCGGCACCAAGTATTCTCTTGGCTAAGTACTCCCCATTACCTCCATTTTTCCTTATAGGACAAGGTTTCCAGATTCCCCACCATCCTGGATGTCAGCTTAGTGATAGCCCCTGTGATTTGTAGCTGAGACCATTGGTCTAAACATGGTCTGATTAACCCAAAAAACGTTGAGGCTGTTTCCTCTCTTGCTAATTCTAATGGAGCCTTGAGTGTCATTAGCTTGTTTAGCAGCCTAGTCATATCCTTTGTTCCTGTTGAATTTGCATTTATTTGAAACCTGTTAAATTTTTCAAATGGATTTTTTTCAGAGTCAGGTCCTTGGTCCTCTTCAACCTACAGTTGCACGCACACACACACACACACACGTACATATACCCTGACTTTTTATCCTATTTTTCAGATGAGAAAACAGAGAGGTTAAATAGTTTGTGCAAGTATATATATTTCTAAATGTACATCTATATTCATTTATGTGAAGAGTTCCAGAAAGTGCTAAACACAGCATGCAAATAATATCTAACATTTATTGAAAATTTTCTGTGAGCCATCACTGACTTTTTATCACATTTTCAGAAGAGGAAACAGAGAGGTTAAATAGCGGGTGCAAATTTTTTCACAGCCTGTGCGTGTCAGAACTGGAGCCCAAGCTTGTACTCTTAACCGCTGCTCTATACTGACTCCTGACGTGGCACCAAACACATGCACACACAATGGTACCACTTCCATCCGAGTTGAGGACGGCACTGAAATTCAGGTCTTAATTAGGTCACAGTCTCTCTTGGTCCTTATCTGTACTATGTCTGGTTTGGCTAGAGGATTTCTTATGTTTTTCTCAGCCCCAAGTTTCTGCATAAATCCACCAAGACTCTAATCAAAGTGTAGAAGAGAAGTTAAATTTTTAATTTTGTTTCTCAGAAAATTGCATTGAGCTCATGCACAGAACCTCACATTTGCCCCTATTGAATTTCATCTTATCAGATTTGTTGGGGTGATAAGAGCTTCTGGAATCAGTATTTCCACAGCAGCCACATCTCTGGCCCTCCGACTGAGCAGCAGCATCTACAGGCTGATGCTCAGATCCTGTTGGCCTTCTTCCAAGTCACTGGTCACACACACAGCAGCCCATACTGGCCTGCAGGGGCCTTGCTTGGCCACTAGAAATGCTTCTGGGACATGGGGACAACTGTGCATATCGCGGTCTCCAGAACTGTTTTTTTTAATATATATAAATTTATTTATTTTATTTAATTTATTTATTTAATTTTTGGCTGCGTTGGGTCTTTGTTGCTGCATGTGGGCTTTTCTCTGGTTGCCGTGAGAGGGGGCTACTCTTTGTCGCGGTGTGCAGGCTTCTTATTGTGGTGGCTTCTCTTGTTGGGAGCATGGGCTCTAGGCTCCCGGGCTTCAGCAGTTGTGGCTCGCAGGCTCTAGAGCGCGGGCTCAGTAGTTGTGGTGCACGGGCTTAGTTGTTCCACGGCATGTGGGATCTTCCTGGACCAGGGCTCGAACCCATGTCTCCTGCATTGGCAGGCGAATTCTTAACCACTGCGCCACCAGGGAAACCCCCAGAACTCTTTTAATGATGTGTCCCCAAATGGTCTTTCCTGCAATAACCATCTAGGATGCAAACCAAGATGAACCATGACCACAGTCTCTGGGTCAGAGTGACCCTGAGCAAGTCCATTAACTGGCTGGCTGTGGCCTTTGGGGTCAGCTTTGAGGAGACCGTGTGAGCTCTTGGGCAGAGGTGGGGTGATGTTGAGAGGACACTGAGAAGCTCGCTCACACCCCACTCCACCATTCTGTCCCCTGCAGGCTCAACTCCACAGCAACTCAGTGGGCCACTTTCCCTTCCTCAGCAAGCTCCTTCTCCTTTGATAAGATTCAAAAGCTTCACTTTTGGTAAAAAGAAAATGTTGGGGCTTTTATTCCTGGCCTTCTTCCCCCAAAACCTAAGCAAGAACCTGGTCTTTTCTCTGTCCACACACCTCCCCTGTCTGCAAGGAAAAGAAGAATTCTTTTCATCATAGGATCTATTTTTTCGGTCATGCCCTATCGCTGGAATGCAAACGCAGACCAAGCTGGTGCAGCAATTGACTGGTAGCAAAACTCTGGCACTATTTTGGGAAACCTTGGAGAAAATCTCTTTTTTGGTGCTGGAGATTTTTCTTTCTCATTGACAGCAGACAGGATGAATAGAACAATTGTCTTTTTCTTAAGTGATCATGCAGTGGATGATACCTTTTTTTCCAGGACATGTACTGTGTATCTGCAGCAAGGAAAAGTACACGCAATTTTGCAAACTTCCTGTTAATTTCCCCTTTTTGTTTAGAAATTATGCTTGCTTGTTGAAAAACATTTGTAGTCAAGACTAGGGGGAAACGTGTCTCACTGTGTCCCACATGAGGGAAGAGCATTGTGATTAGATGTCACCTTTAACCTAGAATTTCTGCCCCGAAGAAAGAGATAGAAATAAGACAGGATCCCTTGCCCACAGGAAAGGTGGTAGAGACACAGCCTGTCATAGCCCTCTCTGGTTTTTTTTTTTTTTTTTTGGTTCCCAAAGACAAGTAAACCAAGCCAGATCCAGGACATTTGCACAATCTCACATTCAGACAGAGGAACCAGATAATGTGTGAATTTTATGGGACTTGCCTTCCATAGGGAGTCAGAGATAGATACCCTTTGTCTGCCGTCTGTCTCCCAGAGTTGACTTTCTATCACATTGTGATAAAATGAACGAGAGTGTGACCTGGCTCAGACAGGGATGACACCCCTAGTTTTGACAAGTCCTAAAATAAACACCAAGAGTTTACGTGCCTTAGTGAGGGTCATGCAATATTGAGGTCAACTCCTGATTCTAGATCCAAAGTTCTTTCCACTTAGTCTCAAGGGCCAGGTTTCCTTCAGTTGAAGAGCAGACAGAAGGTATCCAGGTCAGGGTTTCCAGGAACGGCTTCCACTGCCCTCACATTTCCTCTCTAGCCTGGGTGTCCAGCTTCAGGGGCTCTGGGGAAGGAGGTAAATGAAAAGACATTTCTGCCAAACACGCCAGCTTTGAGCACAGTGTAAGCAATGGTGTCTCTCTGCTAGGAGAAAGAATAACAAAGAACACGAGGTTCATTTTGGGCAGTCTGTCTCTCTGGACATCTGTGACCGGCCACTGCTGAGCGCACGTCTTCCATTTGCCATCATGTTGCTCTGAGTACAAAACAGATTCCGTTCCAACTTAGTGAACTGTGGTGACAGCAGTTATTCTGGTTTTCTAGCTCTCCTTGGTTCATTTCTTCTGCTGATTGATCTGTCTTTCATCATGGGACCTTCCTCCAGCTCTTCCTCCCTCTCGGCCAGGTCAGTACACCATCCAGAGCGGGTCAGCTTTCAGTCCCCATGGTTGCCCACCCCTTGTCCCTGACTCACCACGGAGACGTCTTGCACATTCCTGGCTCTGACCACGGCAGGGCGTTCCTACCAGATGTGCTGTTTGATCAAGAGGCCCCTAAAATGAAGCATTCGGAAGCCTTTTGAGCTAGAAGCCCCAGCGAGGCACTGTGGCAGCTGTGTATCCTCAGATCCTTGGGCCCACAGCAGAGCAACCCAGCCTGTCTAACTGCCACTGGCAGCAAACCTGAGGAGCACATTTTCCTGGTGAAAACAGGACTGGGAGACCAGCATTCCCCGAATGCTGTTTCAGGTGTAATAATAGGTGCTCCTGAACTGGTTGCCATCTGTGCTCCAGATTTTGCAGCTTTTACCTTGAACCAAGAATAATCATTTCTTCTGCTTGATCTTACTTTTTATGATAAATACAACCCTGGTGAGAGACTGGACATACAGACAATGACCAGACCGTATATGACAATGGAACTCTGATCCACAACCTCTGCAGCAGAAAGGTCAGCACTTGGGCAGTGACTGAAGCTTCCTATTTTTTTTTGTCTTTTAAATCCACCCCGCCTCCAATTCAGGACCAACTCGAAAAAGCCAAATAAGCTCCCCAAACCAATCCCATAGGACGCCCCACTTCTCGTTAGCCTGCCTCTAGCTCTCCCATGCCAACAATCTCCAATGAGAGCATACCTGAAGCCTTCCTTTTTTCCACTCTAAAGCTTTCCCCCTGCCCTGCCTGCCTTGGAGTCTCTGCCAACACAAGAGATGGTGGCTGGCTGGCTCCCTTGCCATAGCAAGCTCTGAATAATTAGCCTCTGTCTGTTCTCATTCGGGAAGTTTCCACACCGGGTAAGTCGTCCAGCTCTTCAGCTCCTGCCCCTCCTACCCTTGACTGCTCAAAGGGAAAATATCCTCAGTAATGGAAAGGGAGCGATGTTATGGTGATGGGCTGTATTTCCTTTAAAAGAACACAATAAAATGACAGCAGAGGAACAGAAAAGCATCTTTTTTTCTTAGTGTTTGGCATTGTCTCTGCATTACCCACGCAGATGTTAAAGGAAAGTGGCCAACCGGGGACCAAGGCTCCACTGAATGGAAAACTCAAGAATCGAGCTTTAAGGATTCCGAAATCCCCTGAAATAAGTGCCCCTTTGTGCTTACCACTGAAGCCCCAGCCCACTCCCTATGCCACCCACCCCCTCATTTTCTCTTTGGATACCTTTCTCCTTGCACAGGATTCATACCCAAGGAGAGCTCCTTGGTCCCTCTAGAACCTCTGATTAGCAGCAATTAAAATAAGGTCTTCCAGCAGCTTGACAGTTTTGAAATACTAATTAATGCTAAGCAGAGCCATCAGGCTGTCGTTCATACCTACTCACTCCCTGCCCTGGGCTTTTTTGCATATTTGAATCAATAAGTTTCTAAACCAAGGAAGTGTGAGATATGCAAATAGAGTGCTCCCACTGTCCTTGCTGAGACTGGTACCCCTGGAGACCCAGAATATCCCGAAGTCCCCCGCCCCCAGGGTTTTTTGTTTGTTTGTTTGTATTTAACATCTTTATTGGAGTATAATTGCTTTATAATGGTGTGTTAGTTTCTGCTTTATAACAAAGTGAATCAGTTATACATATGTTCCCATATCT
>NC_041232.1:48524563-48524912 GCF_002837175.3 Physeter macrocephalus | reverse complement strand
TAGCCCTAGGTTCTTCATGACCTTTTTTTTTTTTTTTTTTTAGATTCCATATATATGTGTTAGCACACGGTATTTGTTTCTCTTTTTGACTTACTTCACTCTGTATGACAGACTCTGGGTCCATCCACCTCACTACAAATATCTCAATTTCGTTTCTTTCTATGGCTGAGTAATATTCCATTGTATATATGTGCCACATCTTCTTTATCCATTCATCTGTTGATGGACACTTAGGTTGTTGATTGGGTTGTTTGTTTTTCTTGTTATTGAACTGCATGAGCTGCTTGTAAATCTTGGATATTAATCCTTTGTCAGTTGCCTCATTTGCAACTATTTTCTCCCATTCTGA
>NC_041232.1:48494200-48523296 GCF_002837175.3 Physeter macrocephalus | reverse complement strand
TGCCCACTCTCACCACTATTATTCAACATAGTTTTGAAAGTTTTAGCCACAGCAATCAGAAAAGAAAAAGAAATAAAAGGAATCCAAATCGGAAAAGAAGAAGTAAAGCTGTCACTGTTTGCAGATGATATGATACTCTACATAGAGAATCCTAAAGATGCAACCAGAAAACTACTAGAGCTAATCAATGAATTTGGTAAAGTAGCAGGATACAAAATTAATGCACAGAAATCTCTGACATTCCTATACACTAATGACGAAAAGTCTGAAAGTGAAATTAAGAAAACACTCCTATTTACCACTGCAACAAAAAGAATAAAATATCTAGGAATAAACCTACCTAAGGAGACAAAAGACCTGTATGCCGAAAATTATAAGACACTGATGAAAGAAATTAAAGATTATACAAATAGATGGAGAGATATAACCCCCAGGGTTTTAACTCTTTCACAAGTGGAATGCTCAGATCCTCCAGGGAGTGACCTTTGTCCTTTGTTAGAGCTTTGTTCCAGCATTTGCATTAACTTGTTGACAAACACTTTGTTGCGTCTGTTGCCTAAGCAATGAAGTGGTTTAAAATGACACCAGTGTATACAACCTGTGAAAGAAAGGATGCAGAGATGAGACTGCTGAATTAGGTACAGTACTGGCTGATGTCCCCAGAGCAAGAAAACCCTAACACCACCAGGCAGAGACCATTTATGACATATTAATCATCTAGCAGTCGGTATCTAATGTCACAGTGTGATCAATAGTCGACAGAAAAAAAAAAATAGTCGACAGAATGCCAATAGTGTGTCAAACCAGGTTACATTTCTCTAGAGCAGCAAGCCCTGAGGCTTGTCAGACAGTGATCCTATATGAGTTTGAAAGGGCATGCAGTCATCTTTTGCCTTACTTTTATTTAAAAAAAATTTTTAACATCTTTATTGGAGTATAATTGCTCTACAATGGTGTGTTAGTTTCTGCTTTATAACAAAGTGAATCAGCTATACATGTACATATATCCCCATATCTCCTCCCTCTTGCGTCTCCCTCCCACCCTCCCTATCTCACCCCTCTAGGTGGTCACAAAGCAACGAGCTGATCTCCCTGTGCTATGTGGCTGCTTCCCACTAGCTATCTATTTTACACTTTTTTGCCTTACTTTTAAATACTTCACACTTTTAGAGATTGTCCCTGAAGGGTAGCAGAATATGCTCTCCCCAAATATGGTTCTTTGGCATAAGGATTATTTGGAACCAATTATTTTTGAGAAAAAGCAGTCACAGAAAAAGCTCTAAAAACAGAGTAGAATTTACTCTTTTGTAAGCGAAATGTACACTGATGGGGAGAATTCCATTTGAAGGATATCCCCTTCTCTGTATCAGGAAGAGAATGACTAAATCACAAGAAGCTCTTATCAGTGTGTCTGACTTAAATCTGCATAACAACCTTACCCATGTTTACTGTGTTTTCCCTAAGAAGCTCCCATAACTTGTCTGCCACCCATCAATATCTTTCTTTTGTCTGTAGCTGAAGACGGTATTTAAGGTGGTGGTTTGGGCCACATCAGTGAGTTTTGCTCAGTTTTCCTGGGTATCCCCCATTATGCAGTTGGTATCCATTTTATAAAACTTGTGTTTGTTTTTCTCTTGTTAATCTGTCCTCTATTACACGGGGTCTCTCACAGCACCTAGAAAGGTAGAGGGAAAATTATTTTTCCTCCCCTACATCCCCACCCCTAGGGCAACCCCAAGACCTGCATAACAATGTTCTCATCCAGGAACATGTCCTTGCAGCTGATGTTGCCTCAAATCATGCAGGCCAGAAGCTCCTCTCCGCTGAGCTTTCTTGTCCCCAAGCCCCAATATAGCAGCACTTCTGACAATGACTGTCCCCTTTACCAAATGTTAATCAGGGTCCTATAAGCCCTCTTCTCGACTAAGCCTCAGCCTTGGCCTTCTGAGTCCATCCTTGAGGAGTCCTCACTAAGTCAGTTTAGAGAGAATACCCTACCCTTGATATCTGATCAAGTTCTTCATCCTCAAACTTTGCTGTTCCAAGTCCTTGGCCTGCCTTTAGCAAGAATCCTGTTAGGTCAGTTTAGCAAGAATCCCCCCTTAGATATCTCCTTTTAGTAATTTTCTGTCCACTGGCCCCTCACCCTGCCCCTTGGCTAGAAATCCCCACTGTCTTTGATGGATGCAGAGTTGAGCCCAATCTCTGTCTCTCTCTCTCTTATTGCAGTAGTCTTGAATGAAGTCTTCCTTACTGCTTTAACAAGCGTCAGAATAATTGTTCCTTTAACCCTTCTACAGGACACCACTCCTTCTGCCAGGACTTGGTATAGCTGAGTTCTGGGGCTCATAGCAACACTGCCTGGCAGGCACCCTGGGATGGAGGAGGATGGAGCTATTGCCTTTGGCCAGCACAGTGCCAGCCCTTCTCCTTGGCCACAGGTGGGCACAGGATTTGGGCCTAGGCCAATCCCTGGACACAGGCTGGTCCACATGTGCTGGGCCTGATACCCAGACAGTGGCAGAAAGAAGACATCTTCTGTTGAGGTTGACAAGCTGGGAAGATGTTAAATTGGGGCTTTGCCTCCATCCCCTCAATGGGGGAATCCCTCCTACAGTTGACCAGAATGAAGCTGAGATGCAGAGGGCAATGGGGCACAAGAGGGAAGGGTCCTCTGTCCATCCCAGAGACTCCAGCTGGCCTGGGTCCCTCCTGAAGCCAGGACATTCCCTTTGGGAATGGGATTTTTGTCAATAGCAGCTGAGCGCCCCAAGTACTGCAGGGTGATGGTTCAGTTATCCCCTTGTACATTCCCCAAACTGCCCTCCCATACTTTACTCACAGGACCCCAAGAGAACCTCCTGTGCCAGTTCCTGGCCCCTCTCTCTGAGGTAGCCTTGACACTGAGCATGTCTGAGCAGGGTCTGACTTTCCTTTTCTCTTTACAGCTGCTCTGCACAATCTCTCATGACAATATACTAAAGCAGTGTTTTTCAAGTTTGAGCAAAGAACAGACCCTATTCAAAGAAAAGAAAAAGCAGGCCCCCCTGTGTGAATTTAAATTATTTTTATACTAAGTGCAAGCATATAACATATATCCATGGCTATGTAAAACTAAAATAAATTTTCAAATATAAAAGCAACAAAACTCAAATTAAAAGCAATAATTTCATGACAGATTATATTTTGCTAAAGCCACATTGCTAACATTGAGTTATTATTAGAAAATGCTCTCTATTTAATTAGTTCTGAATTTTTATAGAGTATAAATGGTGGGAGAAACCCTTGGGCCAATTTCTGCTTCCCAGAGTCCTAACATTTCCATTTCATTGTGATCTTCCAGAAGGAGGCAAGCACTTCTGGCTCTGAGAGGGGAGCTGACCTCCAGGTTCCCCTTGAGGTTCTGAGAGCCCAGTTTTGAAACCCTGGATTGTGAGGTACTCAGGTGCCCTTGGTGTCCCTGTTCAGGCCCCTTGTCTTAAGGAGAATGGAGGAGGCCTGCTGGGAGGCACATGGCCCTGGACTCATAAAATACTTGCTTCTCTATGTTTTGGTCTTAGGCAGGCAGATGTAAAAGTCCCCTCACAGGCATGGCTGCCCCAAGTCGCACTGGGAGAGCAAGAGGGTTCTTGTGATGGTTAAATGCTCTTAGCATTCGGAAGGGATAATGGAAGAATAGGAACATACTGAAAACATGACATGAAATAATGGAAAAACAGAACAATGTCTTTTTTCCAGAACTGTTAAAAAAAATAGTATATTGAGAAGGAACTGAGACCTGAGATCCTGGGTAGGTAAGGTCAGTGCAGAGAGGGGTTACTCCAGGACCCCCATCCCCAGCATTGAATCCTCTGCCTTTAGCCCCCAGAATCCCCAGTTCCTAGATCCTGGGTTTCCAGCTCCAAGCCCCAGCCCCTAACCCCCAGCAGTCAGTGCCCCCATTCCTTTCTATTTTCTCAAAAACTTTATCCTATTATAAAATACTTAAGCTTCATTCATTGCCAAACACACTTCTTTGTAATAAAGAACATGTATCATAATTGCAATGAAAAACTTAAAAAATTTTTCCTGTGGCCATAGTGCCTGCTTCAATTTTTTTGAAAGCAAATAATTAAAAATAACATTTTGGAAGTGCATTTCTTAATCCTTCTGTGTTAATAATTGCTTATCAAAATTCATAATGCATAGAATGATATATCATTTTGATAAAATACATACTACTAGTCATTGTAATCTTAATCCAATCCAGAAATTTTTAAATTTAAGAAGTATTTAAATACTTGGAGTATTCCTGTCACCGGAAGCTTTTTTAAGTTTTAAATTTCAATGATCTGATGATGTATTCCTTTGTGAGTTTTGACAGAAAGTTGGAAGGAGTTCAAAGTATTGAGTGAATTGCTGTAACAAATCTCCTCCCATTACCGTCTACTTATTTGTATGAATAAGAGTTCTTACATCAATGAAAATGAAAAATAGGAGTAGAATATTTGCTGAGTTCTATCTCATTCCAGTAATAAGTACTGTGAAGTGGGCACTCCTGCCAAGCGTAACATCAGACTCTTCTTGAAGCCTCTTCCCTCCTCTCCTCCTCTCAATAGAGTTATACTGCTCTTTTAAATTAAATCAATATTCAGCATTTGTATTATTATGACTGGGTAAATGTTATTCATGGCTGAACCAGCAGTGAGCTATGCTTATATTTCCTTTCTTGTACAATGATATATTTTCTATTCCTTAGTCTTCTTTATGACTAGTCCTAAACTTTGCTATAGAATTGAAAGTCTGCTCTCAACATGATTAAACACATCAAATATAACTACAATTTCACTTTATTCTTGGAGACATTCTCCTTCGAGCTCTCAGTATTCTCCTGCTCTAACCTGGACTTTGCTCCTTGTATCTGTTACATAGCTGTCATCTGAGATTCACCTCCACATCTTTGGGGACTCACCTCCATATTATTTGGAGGAGCATCCTTGCTTCTCTCTTGAGCTGGATCCCAGGTCTTTGGTCTACCTTTGTTTTTAGTGGAACACATCTTCGTTGGCTTCCTGGGAAAGCATGCCAAGGGAAGTCCTTGTTCTCCTCTAGGTCCAAGGAAATAGAGAGGACAGAGGAGATTACTGATATCATAGGGATGCAGTCAGCAAAATAATCTAGAACATGCGCAACATTACAGGTCACACAACCCAGTTTCTTCAACAAATAAATTTCAAGAGGGAAAAAAAGCATTTGCAAGAAAATAGTTTGTACAGAAAATAAGAGGAGAAAATGAGAGATTAAAAGATTTAGAAAGCAAACAGTTTACAAGGTGTGGACCTTATATGGATCCTGATTCAAACAAACTATATTTCTAAAATTTGTGTGACATTTATGAAGCAATTGGAAATTTGAACACTGAATATCTGATGATATTGTTCAATTTTATTTTAGGTGTAATAATGACATTATTCTTATATTTTGAAGTCCTTATCTTTTAGAGAGACTCATTGATAGAACAGAGAGGGAAACAGGGTGTAGATGAAGCAAGATTGACCATGATCTGATCATTGTTGAATCTGGGTGTTAAGTAGATGGGAGTTTATTATACTCTTGTCCTCTCTACTTTTAAATGTTTGAACTTTTCCACCATAAATAGTTTTGTTTTGTTTTTCTTAATGAGGAAATGAAAAAAATAATAAAAAGTCACAGGTTTTTCCCCAGACTTAAGTGATACTTCAGCTGGATATGAATTATAAGATAGAAGTTCTTTTACCTCAGAATTGTGAAGGGGTTTCTCCACTGTGAGTCTTCTAACTCACAGTAAGGTTGGTTTCTGAGAGGTCTGATGCTTTTCTGAGTCCTGATCCGGGGTTTTTCATAATCTATTTTTCTCCCTTTCTGTTGGTGTCTAAGAGCTTCCTTTTTATTACTGTTGTTCTATAATTTCTTAATCATATGCTTTGGTGTGGGTCTTTTTTCTCTATTTATTATACTGAGAATTCAAAAGGCCCTTTCAGTCTAAACTGTTTTGCTCAAGAAATTGTATTTTTCTTTGATAATTTTTTCCCACCGTTTTCTTTGTTCTGTCTGAAATTCCTATTATTTGGATGTTGAACTGATGCTATTTTTATTGGGATCACATTAAACTTGTAGATAAAATTAGGGAGAATCGACACTTTTATAGGGTAGATTTTCTGATCTTGAACAGGATATGTCTTTCCGTTTATTTAATTGTCCTCTCAGTTTTGTCAATAGAGTTTAAAATTTTTCTACATACTGCACATTTTTAATAATCTTATTCTCAGAGATTTTTACTTTGTTTTATGTCATTTTGAAGTGGAATCTTTTGTTCTGTTATGTTTGTTAGCTAGCTATTGTTGCATGTAGCAAAGCAATCATTTTGTTTACTAAGTTTTTAACCAGTTTGCTAAATTCTCTTATTTCTAATAGTTTTCAGTTGATTATTTTGGTTTTTTCAGGTATACATCTATATCATCTCCAAATGAAATTAATTTTGAGTCTGCTTTTTTGTTTATTTTTAACCTCTTCTTTCTTTTTAGTCTTTAAAAATAGATGTTGATGGTGGGGTATTGTTTTTTCGTATGTTGCTACATTCTCTTTCCTAGTTTTTCATTTTGAAGTTTCTTTCACTATTGATAGGTGATAATGGATTCTGTTGGTTATGGTACAAAGCAACATGTTCCTCTGTCTTCTGCATTTCCTACAAATTGACAGCTGGAGCCAGAAATTGGACCAGGTTCAAGTTAAATTCTTTTAGCAAGACAGCAGGAAACACATAATGTCTGGTTGTCTCTCTTTTTGTGATCATAGCAGTCACTAATGCTTAATGCCTGTATTCATTCCCTGGGGTATATGGTGATATTCTGCCATTTCTTTTTAAAATATTTAAATAAACATCTTATTTCAGAATAGTTTTTGATTTACAAAAAAATTTCAAAGATAGTGTGAGAATTCAGTGTACCCTGTACTGAGTTTTCCCTATTTTAACATCTTACACTCCTGTGGTACATTTGTCACAACCAGTGCATCAATATGCATACATTATTAACTCAAGTCCACACTTTATTCAGATTCCCTTGGTTTTTGCCTAATGTTCTTTTTCTGTTCCAAGATCCCATCCAGAATATCACAACACATGTAATTATCACGTTTCATTCATTGCTAGTGGGGATGCAAGACAGTATAACCACTTTAGGAGACAGTCTGGTAGTTTCCTACAAAACTGAACATAGGCTTACCATACGATCCAGCAATTGTACTCCTTGGTATTTACCCAAATGAGTTGAAAACATATCCATGCAGAAACCTGCATATACTTATAGCAGCTGTATTCATAATTGCCAAAAATTAGAAGCAACCAAGATATCCTTTAATAAGTAAATGGATAAGCAAATGGTGCGTCCATACAATGGAGTATTATTCAGCAATAAAAATAAATGAGCTATAAAGTCATAAAAAGACAATGAGGAAACTTAAAAGCATATTGCCCAGTGAAGGAAGCCAATCTGAAAAGAATACATATTGTATGATTCTAACTATATGACATTCTGGAAAAGGCAAAACTAGGGAGACAGTAAAAGGACCAGTGGTTGCCAGGGTTCAGAATGAAGGAAGAACAGGTGGAGCACAGGGGATTTTAGGGCAGTAAAACTATTCTGCTGATACTGTAATGGTGGATACATTTATTACACATTCATCAAAGCCCACAGAATGTACAACACAAAGAGTGAACTCTAACATAAACTATAGACTTTGGTTTATGAGTCATATTACCTCATAAATTGTAACAAATGTATCACTCTAATACAAGATGTTAATAATAACGGAAACTCTGTGTGTGTGTGTGTGTGTGTGTGAAATATATGGGAACTCTGTACTCTCTGTTCAATTTTCCCATAAACCTAAAATTGCTCTAAAACAAAGTCTATTTAATTTAAAGAAATTTCTCATCATATTCCTAATTTAGTTAATCAATTACTTTATATCTGTATGGATTCATAGAGTCTTATTTTGTCCCATAAGTTATGTCATTATTATTGATAAAGAAAAAGGCATTCCTGAGATCTAGGACCTGGTGTGATGCTTTCAGCTGGGTGTCACTGTTCAAAGCTGGCCTGGTGCTCAAACTAGGCCACGTATCCTCTTCTGTAGGACACAAATCATCTCACAGAGCACCAACATCAGACAAGGCCACTCTGAGACCATGGCAAATTGATACAAAACAAGGCCACTTAATAATTTTGTCTAGGCATAGACAAAAACAAGATGCAACCCACAAAATACCAAATATCCCTCTCTCCCGGCTAATATGAGCGACTGCTTCTTCTTGACTGTTACGGCCTGATCCCCGCTCTAGTCTGCCCTCCCTATAGATAAGATTTGTTGAGGCACCAATCATAGAAATGTCTCTGCTTCCTGACAGTGTGCGATCCGGAGTGAACCCCATGTTCCTGGACTCTCCCCAAACCCTCCAAAACAAAAGCCAGATCCTGTAATAGTTTCTTTCTGACATCCTCTTATTGAGATACCCCATGGTTACTTATGGTATGCATTCGCCCTCACTGTAATGAGTAGTAAACCCAACTGGTTCAACTATAGGTATTGACACTATCATCTATTTTGATGCTAAAATTGTCTCAGATTTGACCTGTAGGCCAAAGTCCTTTTGACATATCCCTATTGTTCTTTGAGCACTTTCCTACTTTCTGGCACAATAAGATATCCCAGGCTCATCTTGTAGGTTCCCTGCCCCAGCCCTGGAATCAGCCATTTCTCTAAGGAGCCCTGGTTTCTTTCAGTTGGGAATGATATTTAAAAGCCAAGATCGGGGAGCTAAGTGGGCTCATTGCTTTTGTGGTACCACTGCTTCCAGGTGTGGCCAGGGTTAGGGAATATATATATGTACTTTTATCTACACATACACAAACATTTGCATCTATATTTCTCTCTGGCTTTATTCCTATATATATGACAATGTGAGTTCACACTGACACTGTCAGTTTCAGCACAGCAGGATTCATTTTATTTTTTCCTTCCTTATTTGTAACTTTCTTTTCTGTCAGTGAGAAACCTGGCTTCCCTTTCCCTTAATATATCCACGTATATATGTAGTCACTCTCCTGCCTCAGACTTCCCTCTGATGCCCTCCTCATGTCACCTGGGCTCAGAAATCCCGTGCTGTGCTTTACCCTCACCAGACATCCTCCAGACCCCGACTGGGCTCTCCCACACTGCCCTGAGCCACCATGACTTCCTCCCACCTTGCTCTGCCCTACCTGAGGGCTTTAAGGTTGAACTGAGAGGAAAGGAATGAGGAAGAAGAAGAAGTGCGGGAAAACTTCTATATTTCCTGTTAACTTAAAAAAAAAAAAAAAAGGAACAGTGTCAGCCAATTTGGTCTAGGCAAAAAACTCTGCCTAAGATACTATTCATGGCAGCTTGTATATTAAACATTCAATTTCACTTAACAAATGTTTGTTAAAGCATCTGTTTATATTTTATTGTAATGTACTTTTGTGACCACTTTTAGTATTTGTATGGTATAGAATATATTTCAGGGGCAGGGCCCAATTTGCGGCATTGTACCTGTGGAAAGGCACCACCATGGCAACTTTCAGGTGCCAGGGGGCAGAGGTGGAGAAGAGCCTTCATCCGTAAGAGCAGCACCAAGCTGGGGGCCTCCCATCAGACCCACAGGTGTGGCAAGAGGGGAGGGAAATCAGTCTGTGGCTGGTGGTGACGGGTCGGGGACGAATGGGGAGGCAGGTGGGCCTGTTAAAGAAAAAATCATTCATGCTGTCTATCAAAGATCGTAAGGCAGCTTTCATTCAGGACCATGGCGATAGGTAGAGAGACCACTGCAGTGGGATTCTGCAGTGGGAGAGAGACTGGACTTAACTCTGAATACCGCACAGGCAAGTGGGAATTTGTAGCCAAGGATCAGGGTGGGAGTCAGTGTGTGGAAAATTCCTACTGGAAAACATCAGGAGTAAGAGGGAACTCCGGCTAAACCAGACTAACAGGATTCTTGCTGAAGGCAGGCCAGGGTGATCAGATACCACCTGGGAAATGAGGGGGACGAGGAACCTGATCAGATATTGAGGTTAGGGGAGCTGGTGCTTGCTGAAACTGTATTTTACAAGGAAGTGCAGAGATGGGCTTGGAGAAGGTTTGGGAACCTCACTAAAGTTTGGTCAAGAAAAGAAGCTTTGTCAGTGCTCACTGAATCAGGCTGGCCCACGAGGCCTGTCACCCCCTGTGACCCTGTGATAAGGGCGTTGTGTGAATCCACTCGAAGGAAAGAAAACCCCGTCCTGAAGTCACGGCTGAAAAGCCCAGACGATGCTGAGCAGGTCCCTCCAGGAGCCATTCATGTTTGCAGGAGGCTTAGAGGAAATTGTGTATCTTACAGGCCTCCTTGGGCACCCACTCGGGCGAGTGAAGGGCTGACCCGTACCTGTGACCTTCACTGCTGTTTGTCCGACTCACCCACTGGGTCTTGACACAGAGCTCAGGCCCCTCTCGCCCCGGTCCCCCTCCCCTGCCTCTGCCATCCCTGTGTGCTGGTCCCCCAGGCCCTGAGATAACCAGTAGCTAACCCCCTCCATTAGCCTCTGCCCTCCCTGTGGTCGCCGGGTCCAGGGAGGCCCTCCCGGCTCCTGCGCCGCCCACAGAGGACAGACGGCGACCCATGACTTTCAGAGGCGTCTATCCATTACCACAGGCACCCTGACCGCTCCTTCACCCACCCCGTACCCCACAGTACCCAGCCCGGACCCCTCGACAGTGGGAAGGGGCGTCAGGTTTCCCCGTCTCCCCGAGGGCCTTTGACTTTCTTTCTCAACATAACAAGACTTCCATGGGCACCTGAAGGTGGTAAATTTTGCCAGCCAATGTGCATTCTTCTGATCTCATTCGCTTCTGGGACTTGACAGGCTGTGATTTGTTTGTTTGTTGTGACTAAGGAGCCACAGGCTGGGAAGGCAATTTGCTGCCTTCAACCCTTTACCACCCAGCTGTGAAGGCAGGTGGCAAGGAGCCTGTTCTTTGCTGTATGTTCTCACTGGCCTAGCCCAGGATCAGAGCATCCAGGGGTCCTGGTGGGTGGGTGATCCTGGTAAGGCTGTGAGAGCATTCTCTCACCCGTGGACCAGTGCTGCCATTATTTGAGCCCTTTCCGGGAGCCAGGCTCTGTGCTAAGTGCTTTGTTGCCAAGTTCACTGTCTCATGTAGTCCTCACAACGGCTCTCTGCAAGGCAGATGTCAGCACCCCCATCTTCCAGGAGAGGAACCTGAAAGGTTCAATAAGGTGTCCATGGCCAGGACTGTAGACGGTGGTGTTGGACTCTGGCCCCGGCCCACCTGGACTCATAAGCAGTAAGCTAGCTCAGCTCACAGCAGCACACCCACCACCAGCCTTACAAAGTGGGGGGACAATTTCGTTAGAGTGCAAAGCATCAGGCGTTCAAATAACACATAGGTTGTCCAGTGCAAGCCCATGACATGGTTAAAAAAAAAAAAAGCACCTTTACACAGCTGGAAGCCCTGGTCTAATTTCTCTCCCTCTGCTGTAACATGGACCACCTCTAGCCCAGGTCCTCTAACGGAACTTGAGGGTTTAAATTTCTGCTGCTGTCCAAGACACCCTAACTCTTAGACCCCAGAACCCACCCATCCTAGGAGTCCAGCCTGAGCAAACTCGCATTGTGGCCCTCTCAGCCCTTGCCCGGGGATCTCCCAAAGTCTTTGTGGGATCTTCTTTCATCCCCACCTCAGAGCATATTCTTGCTCCTCCTTCTGAGCTCGGGCGGGGCGGGGCGGGGGTGGGGGCCACGGGTGCAGCCACTTAAAGGAGGATCTTAGTTCCCTGACTGCAAATTGAATCTGGGCCACCTGGGTGAAAACCAGGAATCTTAACCCCTAGACCACAGGGCCAGCGGGCTTCAAACAGGACCTTGGTCCTTGTCTTCTCTGAAGAAAGAATTCAACAAGGAGACAGAAGGTAGTGAAGCAGGTAAAGTGTTTATTAGAAAACAAGTACGTGCGGAAAGACACACGAGGGGGCTCGGAGAGTCACGTGCTTTGGGGGTGGCTTAAATTGTTTATATGGGGGCAGTTTTCTGGGTTTCCTCTAGCCAGTCATCTTGCTTCATCTTGCTTTGTGCCCATATCTGGTCTGACTCAGGGTGCTCCCTGACATGGGCGCCCCTCTTTTAGCCAAGATGGATTCCAGTGCGAGGGCTCTGGGAGGTTGGCAGTACCTACTATGGGCTAACACCCCCTCCATTTTTTGACACCTGAGGAACCTTTTTTTGTGCATGTGTAGTCGGGGAGGTCTCCTTGACCTCAAGAATGAAAAATGTGGTCGTCTTATCTTTTTACTCAAGCAGAGCTCAGCTCCTGTCTGCTCCTGCCTTTATCTTTCCCTTGAAATGTCTGCAGGAGACAAGCTCTAGCTGCTCAGCCTGTGGCCCAGCTATATCTCCTGTCTCATTTCCAAGGGTGTGATGGTGCCAGAAGGGCTAAGCTGGTGTTTACTGTGGGATGGCCATCTAACCTTTTGATCTTCATCTTAGTCTTCCTGGTCTGTAACCAGGGTGAAAAGAAAGACTGGGAGCCCGATGTGCCTCAGATCCACCCCAGCCCTTCCTGTGCTCCTCTTTTGATTGTAAGGACTACATTTCAGGAGCTTCTTTTTTTTTTTTTTTTTTTTTAATTTTATTTATTTATTTTTGGCTGCACTGGGTCTTCGTTGCTGCGCATGGGCTTTCTCTAGTTGTGGCGAGTGGGGGGGCTACTCTTCGTTGCGGTGCGTGGACTTCTCATAGTGGTGGCTTCTCTTGTTGTGGAGCACGGGCTCTAGGCATGCGAGCTTCAGTAGTTGTGGCACATGGACTCAGTAGTTGTGGCTTGCAGGCTCTAGAGCGCAGGCTCAGTAGTTGTGGCGCACGGGCTTAGTTGCTCCACAGCATGTGGGATCTTCCCAGACCAGGGCTCGAACCCGTGTCCCCTGCATTGGCAGGTGGATTCTTAACCACTGCGCCATCAGGGAAGTCTCGTGGGCTTCTTTACCACTGACCTTGGTAGGCATGCCAAGGGAGGTCTGGTGGAAAACTGGAGGGAGGGGAGGAAATTCCCTACTGCTTTACTCCGTCTCTCTCTCTCTCTGCTCTTGCATCTCAGCAGTGGCTGTGTTCCCTTCAAGGCTCCAGCTTCTGCCACGCAGCCCCTGCCTTATGGTCCCAGCTCCCATGGGGCCATCTCACAGTTTCAGTATCTGCAGGAGACCTGGTTTTGGCCCCTGGTCCCACCCTCTGCTCCCACTGTCTCACGGGCCCTGGTGTGTTTGTGGCTTCCTGCTGTGGCTAATCTCTGCTTTTCCACTGTTTCCTGTTGAATTCCTCTGCGCTCCTGTAGCTTCATCAACTAATCCCCTGTATTAAGTTCCTCTTTTCAAAGACCTAGAGGGATTTCTGTTTTCCTGGGCAGACCCAGCTCTCACCAAGTGCTTTATGAACCGTACTGCCTAGACTAAGGAAGCGGCTCTTGTTCCTCTGTTCCTCCCTGCCCAACTTGGAAGTGAGGAGGGCGGAGCTCATTTCTTTCTTTTTTAAGTCTATATTTGTTATGATTATAGAAGTTACCTGTTAGTGAGGAAAGCTCTGAGCATCAGCGATGCGACCCTCCACTCAGCCTGTGGGACTGTCCTCCTCTTTTTCCCCAGACCCTCAGCTCCTGCACAAGAGGGTCCGATGAACATCTGCAGCCAACACAGTTCTTATTCACGGATGACTGCAACCTGGCTGGGAGCTAGGCTGCAAGTCCTTCCTGCTGAGGTCATGGCTCAAAGCTTCAGTTCACTGGGCATGAGCTGCCTGGAGACACGTGGATGCGTCAAACCAGGCGCTGGCAGCAAGAGCTGTGAGTTGGTGTGTGTGTGGGGGTGGGAGTGAGTCCTGTGTAGAAATGTGCAAATGCCATTTGCTAGGATGGGGACTTTGTCTCACAGGGTCTCCAGGAAGCAGGGAAGGGATGGGGTGGTGGGGAAGAAAGCAGGAGTCTGATGCAAATCAACCCAGTAACCCTGGAGACCCGTGCAGTTGGTACCTTCGGCAAACACTGAAGCCTTTCCTCTGTGTGATATTTATTTCTTCTAATGTGTTACTATAGTTGTTATACTTTATCAGAAAAAGATGCTACATTAGAAGGGGAAATTCAACCAGTTCTCTAGCAGTAGGGGAAAGGAGAATGATGTTGGCAGAAGAAAATCTCCTCTTAAAATCTGGCAGGTACTGTTGAAGGTGGCTGTCCTGATATTACTGCAATGCTTCTTTCCTGATGCTCGGATGCAGGGAACTGAGCTATTCCAGTTCTTTTGTTCTTTGTCTCGGAGGAGTGGGAGCTAATTACAAAATATCATTCAGTATACTCTCTGTTGAAGGATGACAGCCACTATGTTTTTCTCTTTTCAAAATGCAGAAGCCACTGATCCATTTCATTGCCTGGCCCAGCTGTGAAGTGCACATTCTAGATGCTAACTATTATGTTTCTTAGAACAACTTCCCTTTGATAAAGCTTTTCCAAACAGTAGATGGTGCATTCTTTACTTTTAAGGAAGTGATGTGCAGCAGACAGAGAAAAACTGGGGCTGGAAGAGTCCTTTTCCTGCCCTCTAACCGTGAGACCAATACTCTGAGAAGGTTAACCCTTCTGCCTCCTTGAGGAGGGGAGGGGTGAGAGGGGCCACCTAAGAACTCCACTCTGGCCCAAGGGAAAGAACTTATATTTCAAGGCCCTGCCCCAGAGTTTGAAAACTAAATCTCTCAGCTGTTTGATAAGGGGTGAGAAAGAGCCCCTTCCTTTGTACTCTGGGCATGGTCTGGACAGAAGAGAGTGGACCAAATGGCTCAGCTGGTGCTCAGCACATTAATGAAGAGGTCCATGGGAAACATTTTCTGCCTTTCTTTTTTCTTTTTTTTTTTTAAATTAATTAATTTATTTTTGGCTGCATTAGGTCTTCATTGCTGCACGCGGGCTTTCTCTAGTTGGGGCGAGTGCGGTGCACGGGCTTCTCATTGCGGTGGCTTCTCGTTGCAGAGCACGGGCTCTAGGCACGCAGGCTTCAGTAGTTGTGCTGCGTAGGCTCAGCAGTTGTGGCTCGCGGGCTCTAGAGCACAGGCTCAGTAGTTTTGGCGCATGGGCTTAGTTGCTCCACGGCATGTGGGATCTTCCCAGACCAGGGCCCAAACCCGTGTCCCCTGCATCGGCAGGTGGATTCTTAACCACTGGACCACCAGGGAAGCCCACTTTCTGCCTTCCTATTGCTACACTGTTTTCTTCTGGAGATTATTATTCATTATTGGGAAGTGTGTGTATGTTGGGAGTGGTGAGCATTACTGCCCAAAGATTGTTGCAGGGAACTGAGTGGAGTGGGGCGAGGGGGGATCCATCCCACCAAAGCCATGCATAGTGGCCATAGTGTAGGTGGAGGGCAGCAGTCCCTAAATTCCAAGTGGTAGTCCCCAGTGGAGGAGTTGAGGGCCATGGGGAGCTGAGAGACACATAACGAGGCATCAGCAACGTGGCTGGATCATGGCCTGTGTGAGACCAACATCTCTTTCAAAACATGTCATGAGCTCTGCCTGGAGAGGTAAATATACAGTAGTCACAAGTTCCTCCAGGGTTTAATGAAGGACTATTCTAGATGAACCCATTGGTCATGACACTCAGCCAGCATTTCTCCCCAAAACCTATGCTATTAAGAAACTGAGTTAATATAATAAGTAACTATTTGGAATAGAAATCATCCATACTCGTGCTACTAAGAAAGTAATTTACATAGAAATGGAGAGTAGAATGGTGGTTGCCAGGGGTGGGGATCAGGGAGAATGGGAGATGGTCAAAGGATACAAACTTCCAGTTTTAAGATGAGTAAGTCCTGGGGATCTAATGTACTGACATGGTAACCATAGTAACAGTACTGTATTACATACTTGAAAGTTGCCGATAGATCTTAAATGTTCTCACAACACACACAAAACGTAATCATGTAAGAGGTGGAGGTGCTAACTGACCTTATTGTGGTAATCATTTTGCAATATATACACGTATCAAATCATCATATTGTATACCTTAAACTTATACAAAGTTGTATGTCAATCATATATCAATAAAGCTGGGGAAAAAAGGAAATAAGTTAATTAATAGGAAATGCTCCAAACCCATGCTATTAAGAAAGTGAGTTAATGTAATAAGGAATTACTTGAGGGAAAAGTCCCAGCCCCACATGTGGCAAATCACTATTTGGAAATTTTGGAGCGTGGTGAAGAAAAGAAGGTCAACAACAAAGATTAAAACCTTAGAGGACCTCAAGTTATGATGGAGTTTAATCCTATGAGTTAGGAAATACTGACAACAAATTTAAATCTCATTCATAGGATTTATTAAGAGCCTCGTCCTAGGGCCAGTGGCCTAAAACTAGCCCAGTAATGAAATGGTCACCCATCCAAGCAAGAGGGACATTCAAAATATTTCACAATTAAGTGGGGCCACTGGCATCAACCACTTAGATTTCCTATCAGCATGGAATTCTGTGCCAGATGATAACCCTACAATTGCCATTGTGGAAAGGACTGGGGGCTTTGTGGGAGGAGGAGGATCAAGGTAGTCAGGACAACAGGGAGCACTTGAAGAGCTCAGGGAGCGACATATTTACCAACCAATGTGGAAGTATTTTAATGTTTCGACAACCCCAATGCCCATGCTGTTGCATACCATCTTGGTCCTGCATCCATCCATTCGATCATCCACCATATCTATTCATCTACCACCCACCCACCCACCATCCATTCATTCAGTGTTCCATCTATCTATTCAACAAACCTATCCTAGGGATGTTTCCTTGGGTGATGTGTGTCACAGTAGATATACGGATGAGTGGACATGGCTCTTAGCCTTGGGGAGCTCACAAACTATTCTTGTTATTTGTGGGAAGGATGTGTTTTGGCTGCTGCCATTTATCCTACTGTGATAGAATTATGGTGAGATGTCGTGGAATAACACATTAAATAAATGTATAAAATTTCACAGAGCATAAGTTTATCATTTTATATGCCTCAAAGAAATTTTGTACTTTCCTCCTAGCAATCCTGTGAGATGGGTAGAAACACATTCTATTGATACAAACAAAGGCACTGAGATACAAAACCGTTATGTGACAGCCAGAGGGGTACAGAGCCAGGAATCTGGCCAATGGCCCTTCATTATGGGTAGAAGTGGGTGGAATCATTGCTGAGTGATTGTGACTTCAAAGTATGGAATCCTTTCCTATCTTAACATTGACATTGTCTGGCAAACTGCGCAGCCGAGAGTGGATGATCCAGGTTTTTGTGGTTGAGTTGACACTCTGGCTCTGCAATTAGCCAATGTTCGGCTCTTCGCTGGTTCGAAAGAATAAGAAGGAAGGAAGGGAGGATTCACTGAAATTCAAAAGTCCCCTGTGATTGGAATGGTAAATTTTCATATAAAATGCAATTCAACACCCTCAAATGAAGAAAGGGCTTCTCATGTTCTTTCAAGGACCTACTGAACCAAGACAAATGTCCCAGTGTTCCCACTGGGGATTTACTTTCTTCCTTTCTGTGAAGCCAGTATGAATGGTTACTTTTCAGTCATCTGGATCTTTCTGTACCCAACTGTGATAGACTCTGACAGATAAAGTGGCTGCCTCTGGCTTTGAGGGTGAATGGAAAAACACATTCTTGTAGCCGAGTGAAAGAGTACCTCCCAGAAGTTGATCAAGTTTGAGTCAGTTTTTAAGCTGTCGGTAGGGACTAGCCTATAGAGTATTTGTAAGAGGAAAATAAGATTTACTGTCCTTCTTTCTTCCCTGAACTTCACTGAAGGTTTTGGCTAGAGAAGAAGTAACTGCAAGAAGCGTGACCTGTCCTCAGGAGATTTATGACCAGAGCCTGACTGGCAGTGATTTAAGCTAAAAGTACCTGGTCAAAAAGCAGAAGAGTTCACTCTTGGGTTATTGGTCATTCAAGAGGTGAAACAATAACCAAGAATTATGACTCCCCTGTCACACCTCCTTGAAATGGGTCAGTACCTCCGGTACCCAGAGCAAGGGCAGGTATATCTTTCTACCAAAAATAAAATAGGCTCCAATATTGTTTATGACGGTTGAACCCACAGAAGGGTCTGTCAACAGAACAGATTGTTCATGCACAGACCATCAGAGGCTTTCATGTGCCTGTGAGAGATGTTCGCTGAGAAAAGGTCCTGGGTAACTTGCCTTTGCCCTGCTACCCCTCAAGCCAGGAGTGGATCCTGGATGGGGAGGGCCTAGGAAAGATGGAACATCATGGTCTGGTCCTGGGAAGCAGTATCTGAAATAGGCACCATCAGACTCAAGCAGGAGATGATTAAACCAAGCCTGTCTGCTGCACGTATGTGGCCACCTTGGGCCTCTGAGGTCCCCACCTGCCCCTTGTCCTCACCTGGTCCTGGTTAACTTCCTCACATTCTGCTACTTCCTCTACTTTGATCCCATGAAGTCAGGGCTTTCTACATATGTAACACCAGAAGGGATCAGAAAGGCTGCACAGCACTTTAGGCATTACAAAGAGCTCATATTAGTTATATATTTCTGAATTAAAAACCACCCCAAAACCTAGAGGCTTAAGACAATTATTTGCTTATGATTGTGTAAGAAAGTAAAAACTGGCCCCAACAGCTGGCAGCTGAGGTGTTCCTGAATGTATACAAACAGTTTTCACAGCATATAAACAGTACTCAGACAAGGCCATTCTTTGACCATGATGGAATAAGACAGAACAAGACTATTTTGTGATCATGCCTGAAACTATACAGAGACAAGGACATTCTGCAACTCAAAAATAACTAAACATCTCCTCCTTCCAGCTAATATGAGTTACCACTGACAACTGTAGTCCCACTTTAATCCTCCTGCCTCATAGATAAAAATTATCAAGAGATCCAGTCACCAAGGTGGCCCCATTTTCTGAAAGCACCCAATCAAAAACTGGCTCCCACTTTTCTAAATGCCTTATGGAATCACCCAACAGACACCCAAATCCTATAATAAGCCCCTCCTGGCTTCCCCTTCCTGGTTCCTCTGGTGTACACTCTCCATTGCTGCAGCACATGAAATAAAGCTAACTTTGCCTGACTACAAGTGTGTTCCTAGTGGTCTTTGACATGTAGGTCAGCAATTGGGGCTGGGCTCAGCTGGCTGGTTCTTCTGCACCTGGAGTCTCTTGTATGGCTCCAGTCATCTGGCAGCTCAGCTGGGATAGGATAGTCTAAGACGGCCTCACTCTCATGGCTGGTGGCTGGGCTGGCTGACAGCTGAGCCACACGTCTCCAGCAGGCCAGCTCAGGTGTCTTCTCATGGTAGACTTGTGTGGTATAAGAAGGCAAGTCCCAATGCCCAGTATGTTAAGCCTGTGCTCAAATTATGTTTGTGAATGTGCCATCAGTCAAAGCAAGTCACGTGGCTAATCCCAGAATCAATGTGGGATGAGACCACCAAGGGTGGAGATACAGGAAGAAGTAATTGGGGGCCCATTTCTGTAATAAACTACCATAGCACTGAACACACACAATCTCATTCAATCCTCACAAATGAAGGCACTGTTTTCCTAATTTTACTGATAAGAAAATTCAAGTTTAGAAAAATTTGAATCTTGACTAAGGCCATAAAGCTAGTAAATTTCAAGGCTGGAGCCCAGGACCAGATTGCTAAGTTGTACTTCAGAGTTTCTCTCCTCAGATCCCTCACTGCAGATTTGCACTCTTGCTTTGGTTCTGCAGAGCCCTTCAAGTACATTTTGTGACTGACTTTTTTCATCTATCATAATGTTTTCAGCTTCATCCATTCCTTTTTATGGCTAAATAATATCTCATTGTATGGATATACCATATTTTGTTTATCCATTTATCAGTTGATGGGCATTTGGGTTGAAGCCAAAAGGAGGAGAGGCTGTGAATTAAGTTATGAGCTGTACATAATAAAGTCTGCCAGCCCATTTATACATTTTACTGGGGCAATTTGACATCTCAGTCTACAAACTGCCTTCTCTCCTCCAGGTTGAGGAGGGGACATATGTCCCAGGAGGCAGGGATAGTGAGTGGGGGAAGTCATGAAGGTCTCCACTGCATGGGACCTCTCCCAAGTCTGAAGCAGTCTTGCTCCCACATTGAGGGGTTTCCCACAGGACCCCATCTGGGGCCAGGCTCTCACTTCAAGGGCACAATTTTATTGCCAGAGCATGTAGACATAGCACATTTAATCAGTCAGGAATTTCTTCTGTCACCAGATCAACAACTCTGGCCCTAACACAACTAGGAAAAGATTCCCTAAAAATACAGATTTAACCAATTTCTGATTTTTCTTAGTTAAACAGAAAAAGCTTAGGGTGGGGTTGGAGAAGGAGGAAAGGAAATAATCTCTATCCCCAAAGCTACTCTACAGCAGACAGCAGGAAGTGTCAGGTATCTATGAGAACTGGCAGGGCTGCAAGAGCTAAGATTGATTGGAAGTGACAGAAACTAGAGACGGTTCTTTTTTTTTTTTTTTTTTTTTTTTTTTTTTTCGGTAGGCGGGCCTCTCACTGTTGTGGCCTCTCCCGTTGCGGAGCACAGGCTCCGGACGCGCAGGCTCAGCAGCCATGGCTCACGGGCCCATCCGCTCCACGGCGTGTGGGACCTTCCCGGACCGGGGCACGAACCCGTGTTCCCTGCATCGGCAGGCGGATTCTCAACCACTGCGCCACCAGGGAAGCCCGAGACGGTTCTTTTTAAAAGACCACACAAAACAAAACAATGGTGCGTTTAGAAAACATGTGTTTCTAGAATTAATTGTAAAAGGCAGTGATGAAAATGGCTGTCAGGACATGTCCTGAGACCTTCTCGCTAAACTGTGCTCCAATTGCAGTGAGGTACTTGAGTTTAGCCACCTCCACAGGGTTCCCCAGAGGTGTCAGAGGGGGCCTGGAAATCCACACTTTTAACAGGGCCTTGAGTGGTCTGAGCATCCCATTTCAGAATCACTGTCCTAGAGGCCACCTTAGTTCTGTCTTCTGATTGCGGTGTTCATTTCTGAAGGTGGAAGTCACAGAAGAAAGGAGAATGCTTTGGAGTCTTTGGGAGTGACATAGATCAGTCCTCACGTAACTGGAAAATTTAATTGATTGGCACATTCCACTTAACACACATGCCCACTTTAAGTCAATGAAAGGAGTATTTTAATATCGGTTCAATTTGTTTAATTGAGTTGAGAAGCCCTCCAGGGAGGCAGAACTATACCATTTCTACTGGAAACTAATGGATATTCACAGGTTGACTATGTTATGGTGTATTAGTCAGAGTTCCCCTGAGAAACAGAACCAACAGGATATATATGTAAAGAGATTTATTATAAGGAATAGGCTTATATGATTATGGAGGCTAAGAAGTTCCAGCCCAAGTCTGAAGCAGGAGAGCTGATAGTGTAACTTCCAGTCCAAGTCTGAATCCAAAGGCAAGAGGAGACCAATGTCCCAACTCAGAGACAGGTAGAGAGAGAGTGAATCCCTCACTCAGCCTTCTTGTTCTATTCAGACCTTAATCTGATTGGATAAGACCCACCCACACTGGGGAGGGCAATCTGCTTTACTCATTCTACTGATTCAAATCTTAATCCAATCCATAAACACCCTCACAGACACACTCAGAATAATATTTAACCAAATATCTGTCCATCCCATGGTTCAGTTAAGTTGATATGTAAAATTAACCATTACATGTTATTTCACATTTCAAAATAAAGTGGGATCTAAATGCATTCTACTACTCTTAATTTAGTTAAACCTGGTGAAGGACCCCCAAGTCAAGAAGTCTCTAAAAAGATACCTCAGTGCTGTGCTTTTTCTTGGGTTGGCTGGCTGGTGACCCTGGTGTCCCTCTTCTTTCCCACCATGGCTACCCTGCTTTGTAACACAATGGCTTCTTTACATGGAGATCTCCACCATCAGACTTGTGAGTTCCCAAAGCCAGGAACCTGGTCTATGTTGTTTACCCAGTACTGCTAGCCTGGGATGATGCCTGCCACATAGAAGGTGCTAGAAGGTGTTCAATAACCTTTTTTTAGAAATTGGACTTGATCCTTGGCCCATAATACTGGTATATTGAGTTGACTTCCCTATCCACCACCAAATCTCTTGCAGGACAGGCTTATGGCATTGTGTGAGCTTGGTTTGACAAATTAATATGAAATACTAAGAGCAATTATTAACATTTTTATGACAGAGAAAGCATTAGAATAAAATGAGACTATAAAATAAAATTGTAACAAATGACTAATAAAGATGGGGCTTAACCTAATAAACAATCTTTCCATAATTTGTTTTATTCTGGTGAATTGTGGCAGCAGCTGCTGATTTACAACAGGCTGATTCTGACCAAATCTAGCTCAGATTGTGATGAAGAAATATAACTCAATATTATGCACAAAAGAGAGTTCATTTTTTTTGTTTTGTACCAAATGTCATTGAGGCATTCAGAAAAACGTTAAAATACGTTTCATGGATGATTTTTCTCCAGTAAATTTTTAATCACACCAAATATGCAATAAACAAAATGCAGTTATTTCCTCTATAATTAAATTGACTAAATTCACAAGTTCATCACATTAATTAAAACTACTCACCCAGTTGTCAAATTACAAATAGCTGGCTTTCTCTTGGGCTTCAGATGATAGCTTTTATTAGTTCATATATTTACGCATATACAGGCTATCATTTGCCCTGCACTATTTCAGATTTGTTAATTTTGCAACAAATCCTTTGTTAGGAAAAAAATGAAAATTTAAGTAATATCTGTTCTTTAACTGAAGCCCACAGCCAAACCTGTTGCAGCATTTTTTTTTCAGTCAAATGTCAGCTATGTCCGTATAAATAAAGCTAATTACCAACTTTAAAGTACTAGATGACCTTGAACTTTTAGAGAAAAAGTATGTTTATTTGAATTCATTTAAGCCTGGATATAAATGATTTCAAGACATAATGGTGCAAAAACCCAGTATTCCCAGAGACTGATTATATTTGACTCTAAAGACCCAATGATAATACAACATAATTAAACACACGGGGGTGTGAGTGTCTCTGAAACACATTATCTGCAGCGTGGATAAAGAAAAGAAACGGGATTTCTTTTTTTTTTTTCCTTAAATGAGACTTTAAGAATGTAAATCTGGTTTTCAAATGTTTAGCTAAATCATTCTTTTCTCTCTCTCTCAAATCCCACATGAAGTTAGTTTTCATAGACTCAGATTTGGAAGCTGAGTCTAATTCCTGACTCAGAACCAGAATCTTCTTTTTGTTGCTCTAATCGCAGGCAGCCTCTCAAGGCAGCCTTTCTTCTATTTGAAGGGCTCATTGCTGGAAGCATCTCCTTTATGTTGTTAGAGCCTTAAACCATGTCCCTGTAGGGTCCCATAATCATTTGACCTTGTTTGGCCTTGTTTCTGTAATTCAGAAAAAGCCCCTCTCACCCCTAGAAATGACCTGAATCTTGCTCATATTATACATTTTTCAGACGACTTCCATCCGTTCTGGATACCAAAGCCCTGACTGACTCAAACTTGTCAATACCGGTTTTAAAATGTAAGTCACAAATTCAATTCTACAGATTTATTGAGTAGCACTGTATCAGGTACATGCTAAAAATCTGGTTATTATAAAGAGATCATTTTTTTTTGTTTTGCACCAAGTGTCATTGAGGCATTCAGAAAAATGTTAAAATACATTTCATGGATGATTTTTCTCCAGTAAATTTTTAATCACACCAAATATGCAATAAACAAAATGCAGTTATTTCCTCTATAATTAGATTGACTAAATTTTACTGTCCTCCAGTAGTTTCTAATTGGGAATAGACCAATTCTGCACCTCTCTCCAAGCTTCTCTTTCCACGCCACCCCAGTCTCCCTCTAAGGGAGAAGTTGTGCCTGTGGTTGGGTAAATCCCAGGATAGTAACTGGTCCTGTTTTACTAGGGGACCAGGTGGCTGAGCCTTAAAAGATACCACCCATTTGTGGTGCCCTGTCCATCTTCCCTAAGGCAAGATTTGGAGCCTAGTGACAGGCCAGCCATCCACTGTTTCTATGTTGTGTCCACTCTGGTAAGTGGACTCTGTCCACTTGAACCCCCTCCATCTCTCTCTGTCTCTCCGTCGATCTGACCCTCTCTGTGCACTGGAGGTGCAGGTGGGAAGAGTGAGTATCCCACTTTGACCTTGAACCAAATCTGCCTACTCTAACCGAATTTTCCTAGTGGGCTCTACTTTGTAGAACAAGGGCATTGGTTCACATTAAATCCTGGCACTTTATTCTCATTCTGCTATTGTTCTTTAAACACAGATTCCTCAGCCTGAGCCACTATGAGGAGGAGTGGGGGGAGGAGAAGCATGATACAGACTTTCCTGGGACCCTGTGCCTCATTCCACCAGGTGCACACCAGAGCCCCACCCAGAAATCCCAACACTCACACAGCAGACATAATAAAAAATATATACCCATAAAAGGAGAACAAAAACATGGAGTTTCCTGGGTGAGAGATTGGGGGTTGAGGTAGGAGTTGTAAGGCAAGGTATGGGAAGAATTGGAACTTTCAGCAGGTGCAGCTGAAAGGCTGAGGAGGGAGATGACAGCCTGTGAGGTGGGGAGAAACTGGAATATATTCAGGAAATGGTGAGATCTCAAGTTCAATTGAAACATGTAGGAGAAAGTGGGAAGAAGAAGGCTGGAAAGAGGAGCTGGCCAAAACATGAAGCTCTTTGCCTTACAGGCCAAGGTTTTGTGCATGACTTGGTAGGCAATGAGGAGTTGCTGAGGTTTAGCATGTTGGGAAGTGGTCCCCTCACATACAATGATATGCGGGCCAGGGAAGAGGGAAAAGGGAGGCTGGGCAACTGTGAGCCCAGTGAGGAGGCTCTCAAGTGTAACACCCAGATGTGGTGGTCCATGGAGAGGGCAGTGCAGAAAGGGTTGATGCAAACCCAGGTTGGACTCATATTTTTAGCTGCCACATCAAACTCTTGGTTGACGTTGGACTTGGCATTGACTGAGATCACCAGATCTTTTTTTTTCACAGGAATTCTTTCAAGTCTCCCCACACTCACAATTTAAAAGTGACTAGGAATATGTCTGTATAAAGCCTGACCTTCATCTTTGTGCAAATTAATTTTTTTTAGTGTTAACTTGACATTCCTGACTCCCAAGATAATTCTCAATCTTCACTCTGTTGTCTATCACTTTATCTCTTCTTCCTTGCTCTGTTTTGTCAGAAAATGGAATAACCGTCAAAGCTATTGCTAAAAATGTTAACAAGATAAGGACAGAGACAGGCCCCTAGAGCTCTAAGTGGAAGCCCCACTAATAGCATCAAAACCATTGACCAACAGACTGCAGGAACATTGCTTCCCTGGAAGCAAATCCATCCATCAACCTCATCATGCCCCTGATAGTTAATCGTTTTATTCCATAAAAGACTTCACAGTGACATCAAAGACTCTGTACATTCCCCTGGCCTCTGGACTCTCTAGCACTGGCAGTGATGAGAAGGTGGGTCATGTGACACTGTTGTTCTACTAATTTTACAAAGACTGCTCTTTCTTATTTTCATTTTAAAGATATTTTCATTTTTCTTATACAAATACAAGAAGTAAGATTACTGGATCATATAGTAGTTTTCCATAGTGGCTGCACCAATTTACATTCCCAACAACAGTGCACAAGAGTTGCCTTTTCTCCACATCCTCACTAACATTTGTTATCTCTTGTCTTTTTGATAAGAGCCATTCTAACACGTATAAGGCGATATCTTATTGTGGTTTTGATTTGCATTTCCCTGGTGATTAGTGATGTTGAGCACGTTTTCGTGTACCTGTTAGCCATTTGTATGTCTTCAGAAAAATGTCTATTTACTTCCTCTGCCCATTTTTAACTGAATGGTTTTGTTTTGTTTTGTTTTTGTTATTGAGTTGTGTGAGTTCCTTATATTTCGCATATTAACTTTTATCAGATATTTGATTTGTAAATACTTTCTCCCATTCTATAGGCTGCCTTTTCATTTTGTTGATAGTTTCCTTTGCTATGCAGAAGCTGTTTAGTTTTATGTGGTCCCATTTGTTTATTTTTGCTTTCGTTGCCTTTGCTTTTGGAGTCAAATCCAAAAAAATCATTGCCAAGACCAATGTCAAAGAGCTTATCCTCTATATTTTCTTCTAGGAGTTTTATGGTTTCAGGCCTTATGTTTAAGTCTTATTCAATTTTGAGTTGCCTTTTGTGTATGGTGTAAGATAGTGGTCAAGTTTCATTCTTTTGCATGTGGCTGTCTGGTTTTCTCAGCAACATTTATTGAAGAGACTACCCTTTCCCTACTGTATATTCTTGGATCCTAAATTAATTGACTGTATATACATGGGTTTATTTCTGGGCTCTCTATTCTGTTCCTTTGAGCTATGTGTCTGTTTTTATGCCAATACCATAATGTTTTCATTACTATAGCTTTGTAATATAGTCTGAAAATCAATGTTAAAAAACAAAATTCAACTGAGTAAATTTGAAGATCTAATTGGCTTTATTCAAAGATTCATGAATTGGGCAGCATCCCATCTAGTAAGCAGAAAGGTGCTCCAAGGAGTTGTACAAAATGGAAGGTTTTTATAGGTAAAAAGAGAGTGGGACAAGGAAATGAAAAGAGTAGATTACTTCAGGAAAGGTTATCTTCCTTTAGGGATGGGCGGTGGGTCTTAGGCAGATTACCTCACTAGTGCTGACCAGGAAATCAAGACTGATTTGTTTAAATTTCCATTCTTGGGAGAAGCTGAAACTGCAGTTAGGTTAGGTAGTCTTGGTGGTCTTAGCACAGGTGACTCCATTTGGGGCTTGTTTCTTTTAACATCAGGAAGTGTGATGCCTCTAGCTTTGTTCTTCTTTTTCAAGATTGCTTTGGCTATTTGGAGTCTTTTGTGGTTGTATACAAATTTGGGGATTGTTTGTTCTATTTCTGTGAAAAATGTCATTGGTATTTTGATAGGGATTGCTCTGAATCTGTAAATACCTTTGGGTAGTATGGACATTTTAACTATTTTTTATTTGGACATTTTAACTATTAATTGATCCGATCTATAGGCATAAAATATTTTTCCACTTATTTGTGTCTTCTTCAGTTTCTTTCCTCAGAGTCTTACAGTTTTCAGTGTACAGATTCTTCACCTCCTTGGTTAAATTTAATCTTGCTATTTTATTCTTTTCAATACAATTGTAAATGGGATTGTTTTCTTTTCTTTTCTTTTTTTGCGGTATGCGGGCCTCTCACTGCTGTGGCCTCTCCCATTGTGGAGCACAGGCTCCGGACGCGCAGGCTCAGCGGACGTGGCTCACGGGCCTAGCCGCTCCACGGCATGTGGGATCTTCCTGAAACGGGGCATGAACCCGTGTCCCCTGCATCGGCAGGTGGACTCTCAACCACTGCGCCACCAGGGAAGCCCGGGATTGTTTCCTTAATTTCTCTTTCTGATAATTCATTTTTACTCTATAGAATTGTAACTGATTTTTGTATATTGATTTGGTATCTTGCAACTTTACTGATCTTGTTTATTAAATCTAACAGTTTTTTGGTGGAGTCTTTAGGGTTTTCTATGTATAATTCATTAATTATATATTTTCTCTATATTATATATTATATATAATTTATTTTATTATTATTATTCAGAAAATTTAAAACACACCTTGTAAGCAGAATTCTAAGACAGTTTCATGATCTCCACCCCCTGATGTTATGCCCATGATTGGGTTTCATATATGGCAAAAATGAAGGTATTTTGCAAATGTAGCTAAAGTCCCTAAGCAATAGACCTCAAGTTTTGTGGTTTTTTAAAAAAATATTTTATTCCTTTATTCTCTTTTTCCAGAGAAGATTTTAGTCCTGGATACATGAAATACGTCAGGGGGAGGTAAAAATCATTGTGTATCCAAATAACAATATATTTGCTGAAAACATTTTCTTTCTTTGTAGTTATACAATAAAGTAAGCTGATTATTTTTTTGCCTTTATTTATTTATTTATTTTTTATACAGCAGGTTCTTATTAGTTATCTAATACATATTAGTGTATATATGTCAGTCCCAATCTCCCAAATCATCCCACCCCCACCCACCCACTTCCCCCCTTGGTGTCCATACGTTTGTTCTCTACATGTGTGTCTCTATTTCTGCCCTGCAAACTGATTCATCTGTACCATTTTTCTAGATGCCACATATATGCGTTAATATACGATATTTGTTTTTCTCTTTCTGACTTACTTCACTCTGTATGACAGTCTCTAGGTCCATCCACGTCTCTACAAATGACCTAGTTTTGTTCCTTTTTATGGATGAGTAATATTCCATTGTGTATATGTACCGTATCTTCTTGATCCATTCGTCTCTCGATGGGCATTTAGTTTGCTTCCATGACCTGGCTATTGTAAATAGTGCTGCAGTAAACGTTGGGGTGCATGTGTCTTTTTGAATTATGGTTTTCTATGGGTATATGCCCAGTAGTGGGATTGCTGGGTCATATGGTAATTCTATTCTTAGTTTATTAAGGAACCTCCATACTCTTCTCCATAGTGGCTGTATCAGTTTACATTGCCACCAACAGTGCAAGAGGGTTTGTCTTTTCGACTTGTTTATAGTTTCCTTCTCTGTGCAAAAGCTTTTAATTTTTATTAGGTTTCATTTGTTTATTTTTGTTTTTATTTCCATTACTCTAGGAGCTGGGTCAAAAAGAATCTTGCTGTGATATATGTCATAGAGTGTTCTGCCTGTTTTTCGCTAAGAGTTTCACAGTGTCTGGCCTTACATTTAGGTCTTTAATCCATTTTGAGTTTATTTTTGTGTATGGTTTTAGGGAGTGTTGTAACTTCATACTTTACATGTACCTGTCCAGTTTTCCCAGCACCACTTATTGAAGAGGCAGTCTTTTCTCCATTATATATTCTTGCCTCCTTTATCAAAGATAAGGTGACCATTTGTGTGTGGGTTT
>NC_041232.1:48447193-48493380 GCF_002837175.3 Physeter macrocephalus | reverse complement strand
CCTGCAACTTTACCAAATTCATTGATTAGCTCTAGTAGTTTTCTGGTGGCATCTTTAGGATTCTCTATGTATAGTATCATGTCATCTGGAAACAATGACAGTTTTACTTCTTTTCCAATTTGTATTCCTTTTATTTCTTTTTCTTCTCTGATTGCCATGGCTAGGACTTCCAAAACTATGTTGAATAATAGTGGCGAGAGTTGACATCCTTGTCTTGTTCCTGATCTTAGAGGAAATGCTTTCAGTTTTCACAATTGAGAATGATGTTTGCTGTGGGTTTTTCATATATGGCCTTTATTATGTTGAGGTAGGTTCCCTCTATGCCCACTATCTGAAGAGTTTTTAACATAAATCGGTGTTGAATTTTGTGAAAAGCTTCTTCTGCATCTATTGGGATGATCATATAATTTTTATTCTTCAATTTGTTAATATGATATATCATATTGATTGATTTGAGTATACTGAAGAATCCTTGCATCCCTGAGATAAATCCCCTTGATCATGGTGTATGATCATTTTGATGTGTTTTTGGATTCTTCTTGCTAGTATTTTGTTGAGGATTTTTGCATCTATATTCATCAGTGATATTGGTCTGTAATTTTCTTTTTTCGTGATATCTTTGTTTGGTTTTGGTATCAGGGTGATGGTGGCCTCGTAGAATGAGTTTGGGATTGTTCCTTCTTCTGCAATTTTTTGGAAGAGTTTGAGAAGGATGGGTGTTATCTCTTCTCTAAATGTTTGATAGAATTCACCTGTGAAGCCATCTGGTCCTGGACTTTTGTCTGTTGGAAGATTTTTAATCACAGTTTCAATTCATTACTTGGGATTGCTCTGTTCATATTTTCTGTTGCTTCCTGGTTCAGTCTTGGAAGGTTATACCTTTCTAAGAATTTGTCCATTTCTTCCAGGCTGTACATTTTATTGGTATAGAGTTGCTTGTAGTAGTCTCTTTTGATGCTTTGTATTTTCTGCGGTGTCTGTTGTAACTTCTCTTTTTTCATTTCTAATTTTATTGATTTGAGTCCTCTATCTCTTTTTCTTGATGAGTCTGGCTAAAGGTTTATCAATTTTGTTTATCTTCTCAAAGAACCAGCTTTTAGTTTTATTGATCTTTGCTATTGTTTTCTTTGTTTCTATTTCATTTATTTCTGCTCTGATTTTTATGATTTCCTTCCTACTATTAGCTTTGGGTTTTGTTTGTTCTTCTTTCTTTAGTTGCTTTAAGTTTAAGCTTAGGTTGTTTATTTGAGATTTTTCTTGTTTCCTGAGGTAGGATTGTATTACTATAAACTTCCCCCTTAAAACTGCTCTTGCTGCATCCCATAGGTTTTGGATCATCGTGTTTTCGTCGTCATTTGTCTCTAGGTATTTTTTATTTCCCCTTTGATTTCTTCAGTGATCTCTTGGTTATTTAGTAACGTATTGTTTAGCCTCCATGTGTTTTTGTTTTTAACGTTTTTTCCCCTGAAATTCATTTCTAATCTCATAGCATTGTTGTCGGAAAGGATGCTTGATATGATTTCAGTTTTCTTAAATTTACCGAGGCTTGATTTCTTACCCAAGATGTGTTCTATCCTTGAGAATGTTCTGTGTGCACTTGAGAAGAAAGTGTAATCTGCTGTTTTTGGATGGAATGTCCTATAAATATCAATTAAATCTATCTGGTCTATTGTGTCATTTAAAGCTTTTGTTTCCTTATTAATTTTCTGTCTGGATGATCTGTCCATTGGTGTAAGTGAGGTGTTAAAGTCCCCCACTATTGTTGTGTTACTGTCAATTTCTTCTTTTATAGCTGTTAGCAGTTGCGTTATGTATTGAGGTGCTCCTATGTTGGGTGCATATATTTATAATTGTTGTATCTTCTTCTTGCATTGATCCATTGATCATTATGTAGTGTCGTTCCTTGTCTCTTGTAACGTTCTTTATTTTAAAGTCTGTTTTATCTGAAACGAGTATTGCTACTCCAGCTTTCTTTTGATTTCCATTTGCATGGAATATCTTTTTCCATCCCCTCACTTTCAGTCTGTATGTGTCCCTAGGTCTGAAGTGTGTCTCTTTTAGACAGCGTATATATGGGTCTTGTTTTTGTATCCATTCAGTGAGCCTGTGTCTTTTGGTTGAAGCATTCAATCCATTTATGTTTAAGGTAATTATCTATATGTATGTTCCTATTACGATTTTCTCAATTGTTATGGATTTGGTTTTGTAGGTCCTTTTCTTCTCTTGTGTTTCCCACTTAGGGAAGTTCCTTTAGCATTTGTTGTAGAGCTGGTTTGGTGGTGCTGAATTCTCTTAGCTTTTGCTTGTCTGTAAAGCTTTTGATTTGTCTGTCGAATCTGAATGAGATCCTCGCCAGGTAGAGTTGTCTTTGTTGTAGGTTCTTCCCTTTCATCACTTTAAATATATCATGCCACTCCCTTCTGGCTTGTAGAGTTTCTGCTGAGAAATCAGCTGTTAACGTTATGGGAGTTCCCTTGTATGTTATTTGTCGTTTTTCCCTTGTTGCTTTCAATAATTTTTCTTCGTCTTCAATTTTTGTCAATTTGATTACTATGTGTCTCGGCGTGTTTCTCCTTGGGTTTATCCTGCCTGGGACTTTCTGCGCTTCCTGGACTTGGGTGACTATTTCCTTTCCCATGTTAGGAAACTTTTCAACTTTAATCTCTCTCTCTTTTTTTTTTTCCTCTATAAATTATTTATTTATTTATTTATTTTTTAGGCTGCATTGGGTCTTCATTGCTGTGCACAGGCTTTCTCTCTAGTTGTGGCTGGGGGGGCTACTCTTTGTTGCGGTGCGCGGGCTTCTCATTGCAGTGGCTTCTCTTGTTGCAGAGCATGGGCTCTAGGAGTGCAGGCTTCAGTAGTTGTGGCACATGGGCTCCGTAGTTGTGGCTCACGGGCTCTAGAGTGCAGGCTCAGTAGTTGCAGTGCACACACTTAATTGCTCCATGGCATGTGGGATCTTCCCGGACCAGGGCTCAAACCTGTGTCCCCTGCATTGGCAGGTGGATTCTTAACCACTGCGCCACCAGGGAAGTCCCTATAACTTTTTCAGATATTTTCTTGGGTCCTTTCTCTCTCTCTTCTCTTTCTGGGACCCGTATAAAGTGAATGTTGGTGCGTTTAATGTTGTCGCAGAGGTCTCTTAGGCTGTCTTCATTTCTTTTCATTCTTTTTTCTTTATTTCCTGGGGTTTTATCTTGTTCCTTCATTTGTTACATAGTCCTTTGCCTTTTCATTTTGTCTATCTTTCTGTGAATGTGGTTTTCATTCCACAGGCTGCAGGATTGTAGTTCTTCTTTCTTCTGCTGTCTGCCCTCTGGTGGATGAGGCTATCTAAGAGACTCGTGCAAGCTTCCTGTTGGGAGGGACTGGTGGTGGGTAGAGCTGGGTGTTGCTCTGGTGGGCACAGCTCAGTAAAACTTTAATCCGCTTGTCTGCTGATGGGTGGGGCTTGGTTCCCTCCCTGTTGGTTGTTTGGCCTCAGGCGACCCAGCACTGGAGCCTACCTGGCTCTTTGGTGGGGCTAATGGTGGACTCTTGGAGGGCTCACACCAAGGATTACTTCCCAGAACCTCTGCCGCCAGTGTCCTTGTCCCCACAGTGAGCCACAGCCATCCCACACCTCTGCAGGAGACCCTCCAACCCTAGCAGGGAGGTCTGGTTCAGTCTCCTATGGGGTCACTGCTCCTTCCCCTTGGTCCCAGTGTGCACACTACTTTGTGTGTGCCCTCCAAAAGTGGAGTCTCTGTTTCCCCCAGTCCTGTCAAAATCCTGTAATCAAATCCCTCTAGGCTACAAAGTCTGATTCTCTAGGAGTTCCTCCTCCCATTGCCAGACACCCAGGTTGGGAACCCTGACGTGGGACTCAGAACCTTCACTCCAGTGGGTGGACCTCTGTGGTATAAGTGTTCTCCAGTTTGTGAGTCACCCACCCAGCAGTTATGGGGCTTGATTTTATTGTGATTGCTCCCCTCCTACCGTCTCACTGTGGCTTCTCCTTTGTCTTTGGATGTGGGGTATCTTTTTTGGTGAGTTCCAGTGTCTTCCTGTCAATGATTGTTCAGCAGTTAGTTGTGATCTGGTGCTCTTGCAAGAGGGAGTGAGTGCACATCCTTCTACTCCGCCATCTTGAACCAATGAGCCGACCTCAAGTTAATGGAAAGAGAGATTTACCTGTACGGGCATGACCTAATCAGTTGAACTCTTTAAAAGAAATGCAAAGCAACAGAGACTGTCTCCTGCTGGCCCTGATGAAGTCAACAGCCATGCTGTTAACTGCCTAAGGAGAGTGGCAGCCAATCAGAGCACACACCTCAGTCCTACAACTGCAAGGAACTGAATTTTCCAGCAACCTGAGGGAGCTTGGAAGCTCATTCTTCCCAAGTTGAGCTTCTAGATGGGAATGCAGCCCAGATGACATCTTTACTGTCACCTTGTGAGACCCTGAGCAGAGGACCCAACTAAGTATTCCTAGACTCCTAACCCACAAAAACTGTGAGAGAGTAAATTTGTGTTATTTTAAGCCACTAAGTTTGTGGTAATTTGTTATGCAGTCATAGAAAACAGACACACACACAAAAGTAGAGAGAATAGTATAATGTAGTGCTACTCAAACTATAGTCCATGGACCCACAGTCTGTTTCTGATCCATGAGGCACTAAGTACAGAAATTGAGAGTAAACACTGAGAAACTTTCACAGAAATTTGACATTGCCATGACTTCCAAGTGCCTGTCAATGGATTCATCTCAAGAGGCAGGATAGACAATTTGGATTTTTTAAACTTACATGATGAATTGTGTATGGTGTGACTGATGTACCAGATACACATTGCAACATATACAATTTTCAGTTTAATTTGGCAACTGAAATCTAAAAGTTGTAAAACTACTAGTTTAAGCATTTATTTATATTTATAACTTGTTATTTTTTTAAATCAAGCTTGTCTCTTTTTAATTTAGCAAATTATTAGCTTAATTAGGAAAATAGCAATCCAATGATTTATTTTTAACCCTATGTTATTTGACCCCATGTTTCATTGACCATAGCTTGATACAGAGAGGAACTGCCTAGTATAAAGAAAACCAAGCCATAGAGCAAATAAAGCCAATAAAGAATTTTTAATTGTAGCATAAAGAATGCACAGATTTGTTAATATGGTAATTCTAGTATGTGTGAAATTTAAACATGATGGTGATATGTATTCTTTCTAACTTCATTGCCAATAAATGCAACTAGCTCTGAACTATATAAAATTACAAAAGAATATATTGTCAACAAATGTAGTTTGGAGTTTGTTTTGTGTAGGACAGTGTGTTCTGATAGCATAGTTGCAATGATGGGAGAATATTCTGGACCAGTCACCTGGATTAAGGAGCTTGTGAATTAATGCACTGCTTCCTTCATTGAGAAAGTCTTGTTACCAAAACAAACAAATAAAAAATCATGTGAACTAGTGTATTTAATGATTAATTTAAAATCTGTGAATTACATAAAAATGCATTAACATGGAAACAACCTAAATATCCCTCGATGGATGAATGGATAAAGAAGGTACGGTACATATATACAATGGAATGCTATTCAGCCATAAAAAAGAATGAAATAATGTAAATCAACTATATTTCATTAAAAAAATCATTCTACTTTTATGTGATGTATGGATGTGGAGCATAATAATCTCTTACTGCATGCTGAGGCACAATGCTTGTTGCAGGGAGAATTCTTTTGGAATACAATGCAGAACAAATTCATCATTTTTCTGTAAGGTAAGGAATCAGTTTGAACCAATGTGGTTTTTTGTTTTTATAAATTTATTTATTTTTTTATTTTTGGCTGTGTTGGATCTTTGTTGCTGCGCACGGTCTTTCTCTAGTTGCAGCGAGCGGGGGCTACTCTGGTTGCAGTGCGTGGGCTTCTCATTGCAGTGGCTTCTCTTGTTGTGGAGCATGGGCTCTAGGTGCGAGAGCTTCAGTAGTTGGGGGGCGAGGGCTCAGCAGTTTTGCTCATGGGCTGTAGAGCGCAGGCTCAGTAGTGTGGCGCACGGGCTTAGTTACTCCGCATTATTTGGGATCTTTCCAGACAAGGGCTCGAACCCATGTCCCCTGCATTGGCAGGAGGATTCTTAACCACTGAGCCACCAGGGACGCCCCTGATCCAATGTTTAAAGATGTGAACTAGAGCTCCAGACTTGCTGATTTGTCTGATCTCTTAGATTTTTTTTTTTTTTTTTTGCGGTATGCGGGCCTCTCACTGCCGTGGCCTCCCCCGTTGTGGAGCACAGGCTCCGGACGCGCAGGCCCAGCGGCCATGGCCCACGGGCCCAGTCGCTCCGCGGCACGTGGGACCCTCCCGGACCGGGGCACGAACCCATGTCCCCTGCATCGGCAGGCGGACTCTCAACCACTGCGCCACCAGGGAAGCCCAGATCTCTTAGATATTTTTAATGATCTTAAAACTTCCACCCAAAAAGGAATGCAACAAAAGATCAAAGAGGCAAAAACAAAAGTTAGGATTTCTATGATTTTTATGACATGTCTCAACAACAATCAGGAATGTAGGTAGTGGCCTGTTACTCTACACTAATACACCTATGAATATAAATTTTATTTTCCAGCAAAAGACAATGCACATGTAAGAAATCTATGGCTCTGGAATAATTTTTCATCAAAAGGTATGGATAATTTAAATTGAAGTACAACTTTACAGGATAAATTGATGGCACTGGCTAGGATTAAGGACTGAAGACGAATATTGAAAATATATCATTATTTGCTTCATTTTGGATACAAGTTAAAAATGAATATTCTGAGCCTGCTGAAATGACTTGAAACTCTCTCCTGCCATTCACACCTCTGTGAGTCTGATTTCTCTACTAGAAGTGTCATGACAACGAAACAAAGAAAAGTTTAGAGGCACATTATCCTCTGTGAGTAGTGTTGTCATCAATCCAAACTAGTTTAGATAAATTAACAAGCAAGAAGCAAGCTCAATTGTCACATTAAAAACTTTAAATATTGATATGCGTGGTTTTTGTTCAAACTGTGTGCAGAGGCATTTAATATGGGGAATCACTATCTCACTCATAACTTTCTGATGAGTTATGATTATGGAATGACAAAAAGTTATGAGTGTAATAGCAATTCTCCATATTCATTGCTTACATGGGCACATTCAGTGAAAAACAGCCACAAAATAGGTTTAAAAAATTATTTTTGCTTTCCATGTAGTATATTTGTTCTGACTGTATTTATTTCAATATAATTGTGTGTGTGTTGAACCCAATGAAAAATTTAGACTTGTATGCCTGTTTTTTTATCATTTAACTTTTTTGGCAATTAACTTTTATTGTATTTTACAAAAGTATTGGTCTACAATAAATTGGAAATTTTAAAAAAAGCAAAGCAGTCTTCTCTCCCAGGTAGATGAGAAGCTACACGGGTGTAAAACTGCAGGGGCCAATATCCTCTTCCACAGAAATCCACTTTTCAGCACTCTTGTCTCAGGTGCTCTCCCATTTATATTTTTCTTGCTGGAGTATTTTAAAGCAAACCTCAGATATCATACAATGTCACATGCAAATATTTCAGTATGTATCTCTAAATGTAGTGACCTAAAAACTGTAACCATAATATCATGACAGTCAACAAAATAAGTAATTCCTATTAGTGTCCAATACCTGATTTATATTCACTTTTCTCTGATTATTTCAAAAACATATGTTTGTAGTTGGTTTTTTCAAATCAGGATGCAAATAAGGGCCACATACCGCATTTGATTGTGATGTCCCAAGTCTCCTTTGATCTAACAATTTGCCTTCTCTTCTTTAAAACCATATCTTTATTGAAGAAACTGGGTCGTTTGTCCTGTCGAATTTTCTACATTTCCAAGTTTGGCTTACTGCTTTCTAGAACTATCTGTTAACCTGTTCCTCTATCCCTGATCGTTTCCTTTCCTGGGAGTATGGTCGAGGGCTTGGTCAGATTCAGGCTTTTTTTTCCATCAGAATTACTTCCTAGGTAGTGCTGTGTGCTTCCTATTGCATCACCGCAAGAGGCAAAGTTGCCCACTTTTGGTGACACTAACTCACATTGATCAGTGGGTTTAGTTTTTCACTCTGATCCATTCATTCTAATACATTCCATTGACTTTCACTGAATGTTTAGCAGCCATTAATTATTGCTACCTAGGTCCGTTTTTCATTGGGGATTTGCAAAATGGCGATTTTCTAATTACCTCATTGCTTATTCATTTATTAGCTTGAATGGCTTTCAATAGAAAGAAATTTTCCTTCTTTACTTGGTTATCTTGAAATATAGGTTGTAGAGAAAAGCAGGATAAAGCTTAATTCTTTCCCTTGTTTTATCAGTTTTCAGAATAACAAATTTGTGCCTTATCTAAGGTAATCAATTAGTTTTGTTTTCTGGGGTTTTTTTGGAATATTAATATGAACTCATATATTTTAATATATTTCCTGTCTTTCAAAACATTGTCATTATTCAAGTGGTCACATTTGGGCCACGGAGCCTTTTCAAGTTGACTCTTGGGTCTTTGTTTGCCATGACCCTTTGAGATCTCCTTTTTATCAGGCAGGACCAGATGGCCCAGGTTCATCTTATACACTTTTGGCCCAAGATCTGGAAACAGCCATTTAATCCTGGTTCATTTTAGTGGGAGTTGGCATTTTGGGGCCAAAGTCTGTGTTCTACGTGTCTAATTTCTTTAAACTCTTTTCTCATGGAAAACTCACCAGGAACTGAATATGTTGGAGTTTGTGGCTAATGCCATTGCTTTGCTTTGCGAGTCCAATGTCTGTGTCATCCTCAGGGGCCCCCGAGAAGAGAGAGACCTGGGACTCCTGACCTAAGGCCAGAAAATGACACTTGCACCACCCCCTGAAACATCTAAGTGACTTCATGTTTTCATTCAAGGAATACTATGCTGATTGCCTGTTGTCGCTATTGTTCTGGGCCCCAGGATAGGCCTTATCCATGCTGTCATTGATTATGACTTTCTGGTGAAGTGACATTCATGTGTTGGGGCATGGGGGCTGCTTTTCTGTGCAGGGGCGTCTGATAAACATTGGAGCAGAGACCTGCCTGAAGTGAGGAAGGATGCCAGGCAGAAGTCTGGGGGAAAAGTGTTGGGGTAGAGGGAACAGTGAGTGTAAGGGCCCTGAGTCAGGAGCATGCTCACTGTGATTTCTAACATTGACAAGTTCTTCACTCTCCAAGATTTCAAGATTCCTTATCAGTTGCAAAATATTTTCTCACAGTAAAAACAAAGTTTGCAGCTTGCCTTTCAGTAGTGATCTTTTATATGATGACTCTTCTGCCATCACATCATGCTGTCTTACAAGATATACCATCTTGCCCCCTCCCCCCAACACTCATATTCTTAAAAATAACTTGCCTAATTCCAGAAGTCATAGGTGTTTGTGGCAGAGCACACGGAAAGCCCCCAAAAGAACACAGAACAAAATAAAATTAAAACAAAACAGAAGCCATCTGTGATCCCGTGGCCCCCCGCCAGAATTAACCTCTGTAATATGGCAGTTGGTATCCATCCTTCCATTCTTTTACAAAAGTGCTGTCTTCCTCCTCCTCCTCCTCTCCCTGCCTTCCTACTTTCAGACGTGGTCTTCAGTGGCTGTAGAGATGTCTAGCTTTTACCTGCTCAATACTTCTTTGTCAGAGCAGAAGTTTCTTGCGGAGCTTACACTTGCCGACTCAAATTGTCCCTTCAGACCTAGGGGCACTCCCGATGTGCCTTGTACCCCCATCCTTCTCTGTCTCCAGGGGACATGCCTCTGGGTCCTGCCATTCCCACATCACTGACCAGATCTTGCTTCCTGGTCAGACAGAAGTGACAAGGAAAGTCTGTCCTTACTGTCACCATTTCTCCTTCCTGCAGAGAGAGATGGTGGGGGAGGGGAGAGGAGGCCAGCAATATTTCAAAGGTAACAGTGGAGCTGGAATTTAATGAACTCTTCTTAAAAGAAAAGAATTCATTTCAGTGTAAAGTGGAATTTTCATTTACTGGGTTTGCTTCCGTCACCCAAGGCTGCGTGTGGTATTATCACAGAGGACCTGTTCATTTGTTAAGCCTCATTCCAGTTATCTGAATACTGGTATATGTGAAATATTCTTAACAAATTTAGACACGTGTGGAAGAAAACAAAGACCAACCAAATGAGCACAAACAGGTCCCAGGTGTTACGATTTCAACAGATCTTTCTTAGGGAAGCAATTCAACCTACAGCAGGTACCTTGATCCTACAAAAAGAGTATTTTTGAGAGGCAGCATGGCAAAGTAGTTGGGAGAGGGATTCTGGCACCAGATTGTCCAGATTCAACCTCTGGCTTTGCTGCTTCTTAGCTGAATGATCTTGAGAAAGGTAGTCAGCAATCTGTGCTTCAGTTTCTGCATCTGTAAAATGGGGATGATGCTAACAGAGCTACTGACCTCACTGGGGCGATAAGGAGATCCTGTGAATGCGCACAGGGACAGCACGGAGCAGGTGCTCAACGCATGCTGGCTATGCTGAGTGATCTGAGCCCTTCACGGGTATTAACCTTGATCTTCAAAACAACTCAGTTAAATTGGTACTATCATTGCCTTCATTTTACAGAAGGGTTAACTGAGGCACAGACAGATTAACAACTAGTCCAAGGTCACACACTGGAACGGGGGCACAGCTGGGATCCAAACCTGGGCTGCCCCAGTTCCGAGCCTATACTTGGCTACAACGTCTGATATCTGCTTAAACCTGGCGTTCCCCGCTAGACCCAAGGAACCTGTTTCTTTTGAATGTGATTTTCTCCCTCGTGTCTTAGACTCAAGTATGTATATGGGTATGGTTCTAAGTTAAAAATGAGGCTTTCTCTGCCCCCTCAGTCCTCTGGGGCTGTGGCCCCTTGTCCTGGGCTGTCTTCACTTCTCTAACTCCTCAGACCTCTGGCATTCACAACGGACTCCCTGAACCCTTCCTACCTTTGCCTCTGTGTAGGGAGCTGCCAGCAAGAGTTCGGTTACAAAATGGGTCTCTATACAGAGGGTGTCCTCACTGTCTGCTGGCCGTCTCTCGAACCTTTGCCCCTTCTCCTTTGTTTTATTCCTTTTTTGGAAAAAACTCAGTCCCAGTGCTGATGACTTCACACATTATTTGTATCCGTAAGAGGTGGCCCCTTTCACAGTGCTCTCATCCCAGGTCCCCGGGTGCATGAGCCAGAGGACCACACAGGGACAGGGCAGTGGCAGTGCCTGGTCACAAAGGAAAGAGGGGCTTGGCTTGACATCAGGTTCATTTTGAATGAATTTATCCAGAGGCTGCTTTGGGCCAGGACTGGGAATAAATGAGGAAGAAGTTCCAGCCTGCTTTTGTGGCAGACACATAGCAGGATCCAGGGTACGATGCAGGTGTCATAGTGGAGGGTGTGTGGAGGTCAGGGAAGGCTTCCTGGAGGAGGTGACCTGAGCTGAGTCAGACTCAGGTTTTTTTTTTTCTTTTCTTTTCGGTACGCGGGCCTCTCACCGCTGCGGCCCCTCCCGCCGCGGAGCACAGGCTCCGGACCCGCAGGCCCAGCGGCCATGGCTCACGGACCCAGCCGCTCCGCGGCACGCGGGATCCTCCCGGACCGGGGCACGAACCCGGGTCCCCTGCATCGGCAGGCGGACTCTCAACCACTGCGCCACCAGGGAAGCCCCAGACTCAGGTTTGAACTGAGGCTTCATTGCTCCCTAACTGTGTAACATTGTCAACCTCTCTGGCCTTCTTTCCTCACTGGCTAAATGGAGCTATTGTGAAAATGAGACGTGCACTGTATGTGGCATACAAGGGTCATAAATCACAGCAGGTGGTGCTATTGTCAAAATTTTACCCACTATCAATGACAATGGTTATTTTCTAATAACATGGCCTCCTCATATTCAGAGGTTATATTCACTTCCAACAACAAATCCCAGTCTACATGCAAATATGGCTCTTTAAAAATACAATTATACATAGAAAAGCAAGGGTTTAAAGATAAAAGGTGTTATAAGTGGATTTCGCCACAGACCGTTTCATGCAGCTCCTGCACCACTGACCACTTGACGGGTCTCCCATGAGCCCTGTTAAATGTTTGAGGATTTGCAGAACCGGAATCAGACTTTCTATCCTCTGTGCCGACTTCCATCTGAGCAACAGGAACAAAGATATTTCCTCCACCTTTAACCCATTACAAGGGATGTGTAATTATGACCGTGGTGGAACATTTTCGGCTCCCTGGGATCACATCCTAGCGATGATTCTTTTGTAAATTGCCATTATTTCTCCACAGAGTACAACTGAGCAGCGCCAGGTTGCCAAGACGAATGGTATAAGCGTGTCATTGCATTAAACGGACATTTCCCCCCTTGGCCTTTAATAATTTATACCTTAAAGAAGACAAGTAGCTGTCCAGCCAGCTAATTAAAGATACTGGGTCTCACAGATGGGAAGTATGGTTCTTATTAAAGTGTGCATTTGCTACCTTGACGGTTTCTAAGAAGCAGATATTTCTACTGCTCCAGATGTAAGGAAACAAAGTTACTCAGCCGTGGGGAATCCACTTTGGTAAACAAATGAGTCCATGAGACTCCCCCATGATGACACTGCCCTCGGTACAGAATCAGATGATAAAGTGGGATGCCTGAAGAAAAAATGCAGTTCTCGGGCTTCCCTGGTGGTGCAGTGGTTGAGAATCTGTCTGCCAATGTAGGGGACACAGGTTCGAGCCCTGGTCTGGGAAGATCCCACATGCTGCGGAGCAACTGGGCCCGTGAGCCACAACTACTGAGCCTGCGCGTCTGGAGCCTGTGCTCCACAACAACAGAGGCCGCGATAGTGAGAGGCCCGCGCAACACGATGAAGAGTGGCCCCCACTTGCCGCAACTAGAAAAAACCCTCGCAACCCAACACAGCCAAAAATAAATAAAAATAAATAAATAAATAAATAAATAAGGCTAAGACGGGAGGGAGTGTTTGATGGGGGATTAATTATTAAAAAAATGCAGTTCTCATTAAGTGAGGGAATTGGAACCTTCTTGATCCCAATATCAGCCTGTGGTCCACACATTTCCACCATGTTATCAAGGAGGGGATTTGTTGGAATAAATACGAAGCATCCCCTCACTAAGCACAGAAGGACTTCATTAAGGAGCAGTTCTCTGACAAAAGCCTGACACGACTGCCAGTTACAGATGCTGTGGGGATGCGGTCGGTCACCTGCAGCTGCTCTGTCCCCAAAGTCCTCTAAAGACAGTAAAGGGACCAAAAAAGCCATAAGCCCCCAAAAGGTAAAGAGACTAGGCCAAGAGATCACAGCAGAGAGAGAAGGCAAAAAAATTTGGAAAAAGATCTCTGAGTGGTCACTGACCTAGCAAACACAGGAAGCTGAGAGCTGACAGCTGGCAGGGGGGCAAGCTGAGAAGCCAGCCGTGTGAGCCCAGAGCCGGCAAGGCTCAGAACAGAGGCATCAGGGAGCTGAAAACACAGAGGCACCTAGGACTGGAGAAGAACAAAACGGCCCCTGACAGCTGGGAGCTGGCCTGGCCCTCACAACGAGGCCATGATATTCTCCTGTTGAACAAAAACAGTTTCCTAGGACACCTCCATCAGACAAGGCCACTCGGTGACGTGACAGATGAAGATAAAAACGAGACCATTCCAGAACCACGCCTGAGCATCAAGAAGAACAGGAACAACCGAGACCTGAAGAATGTTCCAGAGACCCCTCTTCTGGCTCAGAAAGTGACTGAGGCTTCTTTACTGATTACACGTCATTCCTCCTGACTCCTAGATAAGGTTCATTAAGCAATCACAGGATTACCCCTCATTTCAGACAGCACCCAATCCGGAGCAAACCACACTTCCCTGAGCCCTCTTCCAAATCACCTAACTCAAGTCCAAATCGTATTCTACGTTCTTCATTAACACTCTTTCAGAGACGCCCGCAGGTCTCCACAATGTCCGTCTCTCTCATTTCAACGAGACAATAAACTCAACTTTGTTTGACTGCAGGTGCGCTCCTGGTGGTCTTTGACTGATGAACATCCATAAGCCCCAGACCCCACCCCCTACACCATTTTAGGCAGCTGGAGAGACTGAGCCTGGGGGACTGAGCCTGAGGGAGCACCAGGCCCTGCGGAAGAAGGGATGGGTTCTCCAAATGGGGCATTAAATGAATGACATCATAGCAAGACTACCAACCTCCTCCCCCACCTGGTTCCCAGAAAAGACAAAGCAAAGAAAAATCAAGAATCTCACAGGAGGCAGAGGCAAAGGCAAAAAATAGAATGTCTAAAGCTGAAGCATATTCTTCAACAAATAAATGACATGGAAAAAAGAGTTGGAAGGGAAATTAAACATTAAAAGAGACTTAAGAGCTTTATCAACCAATAGCAAAGTGTGGCGCTTACTTGGATTCTGACTCAAACACACCGTTAAAAAAAAAAAAGCCATTTATGAAATGTAGGGCTTTAGAACCAGCCTCTCCCAAATGTGCCACTTTTGCATGAGATTATTTTGGGCTAAAGGCAATCAAGCTCCTACAGGTTCAAAAGAAACTACTGCCCCTCCCTTTGAGCACCTGGAAAAATTTAAATTGAGGAATTTTCCCAGAAAAGAGTTATTAGCAGCAATAAATTTTATCTCAGTGGCCCCAGCTATGTGGCAGAGCAAACATCGAATTACCAAACATCTGCTCTTCTTATTGGCCTGTGAAGACCTTCCAGTCTTTGGAAGCCCCATGCCCCTATCCCATCCCTTAGCTCAGGATGGCACATATACCTCATTTTACCCTTCTGTCTCTGAACCTCTCATGTATGTGTAGTTGAAACCGAGCAGGACCCTGTAGGGCCCTTCTGGGTACAAAAGCCTTTCTGTGTCCCCCATTTCTTTTTTTTTTAAAGTTAATTAATTTATTTATTTATTTATTTATTTTTGGCTGCATCGGGTCTTCATTGCTGTGCGCAAGGCTACTCTTAGTTGTGGTGCGTGGGCTTCTCATTGCGGTGGCTTCTCTTGTTGCGGAGCACAGTCTCTAGGCATGTGGGCTTCAGTAGTTGTGGCACAAGGGCTCAGTAGTTGTGGCTCGAAGGCTCTAGAGCACAGGCTCAGTAGTTGTGGCACACGGGCTCTAGAGTGCAGACTCAGTAGTTGTGGTGCACACGCTTAGTTGCTCCATGGCATGTGGGATCTTCCCAGACCAGGGCTCGAACCTTTGTCCCCTGCATTGGCAGGCGGATTCTTAACCACTGCACCACCAGGGGAGTCCTCCCATTTCTTGTTTGTAGGAAAAAGGTTTCAGCCTCCTAGACCTTCCCTGAGTTCCAAAGGGCAGATTCAAGCAGTTACTAATAGGGAAGTGAGGGGAAGCAGAAACAAAGGGAAAGTAGTCAAGAAACAGTAGCGAGGCAATAAAGCAGAGTCCTAGCTCCTCATCAAGGGATATACAGAACCACCTGGTCCACATCTCTGAGTTCTACAGGAACTAAGGGCCCACCCAGGTGGAAGATAGTAACTTCAGGCTGAGCACAAGCACGTGCGTGAACCCCAGATTGGTCTGAACCAGAAGACTGATGACTGAGATTCCTGGAACACCACCCTGCTATTCAACCAGCAACCAATCAGAAGAAAGTCACACACTCTGCAGACCGCCCCCCCCCAAATTTTGCCTATAAAAACTCTTTTCCCAAAAAACATGTGGGAGTTCAAGTCTTTAGAGCATGAACTGCCCTGTTTTCCTTGCTCAGCCCTGCAATAAGCCTCTCTCTGCGCCAAACTCCAACATTTTGGTTTGTTTGGCCTCACTATGTATTGGGCACATGAACTTGGGTTTTCTAACAGGGTCTCTGACCTTCTCATGTATGTGGGGCTCCTATATGTATGAAGTTAAATTGGCTGTTAATCTCATAGCAATTTAATCCTTAGACCAGCCAGAATAACCTAGAAAATTAGAGGAAAGTTTTCTTCCTCCCTGACAGAAACAATCAAGGAAAGATGAATATTGACAGCATATTTGAGGATACGAGAGAATTATCATCAAAAGTTTCTAGATGTGGCAATTGTATTGTGCTTATAATGACATAAAAGATTCCTTATCTTCAGAAATACATATGGGAATATTTATAGGTGAAACACATTGAATTCTGCTTAAAAATAATCATCTGGGGAGTGGGGTAAAGATGAACCAGAACTGGCAGATATAGAATTGTCAAAACTGGGTGGGAGGTATAAAGAGGTTTATCATTCTATTAGGTCTCCTTTTGCATATGTTTGGAAATTTCCATAATAGAGGGGGAACAAAAACAAAAGCAAAACATAAAAACTCCTAAAGTATAACCTTGAAAAAATGCCTTACCTTATTCAGACCCTCCCTTTGTCCCTAGCCAGAAAGGTGTCAGAGAACAGTGGTCCTCAAAGCCTACAGACACAGGAAGAAAGCTTTAGAAAGCTCTCTGAAAATGTCATAAATCTTATTGAGGATCTAAAGCAGGAAGGTTAAGAGGGCAGCCCCGAGCACAGTTGTACAGGGCTGTCTCTCCTCCCTGCATCCTCTGCTCCCATCCTTGAGTGAGCCCATGGTATCCGGAGACAAGGCCCTTCCATCCTTCAGGAAGCCTTACTGGGCAGCTTAGCTGGGGGGCTCTGGAGGGCCAAATGCAGGCGGTAGCTCTGGGGTCAGATTTGGCCCTGGGTGAGGGTAGGGAGGTGGCTTGCCTTTGATGCAAGGGAGCCCTCCACTGACCCAGGTGACAAGTGGGAGGTGGGCACCAGGAAGGAGAGGACAGTTACGTTTGTGACAGCTGAGCTGCTGGCAGCGTGGAGGTTGGGGGTGGGATTTGACTCTTGGAGGCAAAGAGCTGCTGCTCAAGTTTTCTCTAGGGATGTTGCTTAAGGGGCTGTGACTTCAAACAACTCCCTCTGACATTAATGATGTTTATCTTGGGGGAAGAAATTCTTCATTTTAAAGGTCACTGTGAGACCCAGAGGCAGCTTGAAACAGAAATTTTCTTTACCAGGAAATTTCCAAGGGCTCTTCTGCTTTTGAGCAACTTACCTAGGTTTTCATATTTTTATGAAACTTGTTGCTTTCAGCCTCTTTGAAGTACAATGAAAAAATATTTTTCCACCTTAGTAATAGAGAGTAGTACCTTCATGCTTTACAAATAAGGGTTTTCACCAAGTGTGTGGAACTGGGGATTCATTTAATGATGGGTAGATGGAAGTTTGTGGCTTATAAAGAGCTGCTTTCTAAAAAGAGACAAGTATCAGTGCAATTCATTCACCAGGAAAGGGCACATCAGAACAGTCCTGAAAAACAGGGACAGGCCAGAGCTACGTCTCCTGAGCTTTTTGGAGTAATGGACCCATCAAGAATCTAATGGAAGATATGAATGCCTCAGAAAAATTCACAAGATGCTCACCGACACATATTTTACATGTCATTTTAGAGGGTTCATGAGCCTGAGGAAAGCTCCTGAACAAGAACAACACAGAGCTGGGAGGAAGTGATGGATCATTTACATCACAAAAGAACTCTTTGCTCCAAAAAAGGATTTGCTCTGGGCTCCAAAATTCGTTAGTTTATTTGATTTGCAAATATTCCATTTCTATGAGACTTCACAGCTAAGTCACTGTTTAATCAGTTCGAGCCTACTTCCTTCACAAATCCATTAATGCAACAACGAATTCTTTCAACAAATTATTATTGTGCGCTGGGCAAGAGAGTGAGTCTGGGTTGTTCCTGGCTGTGCCTCCAGCACCTAGGACAGCTCTCAGTACTAGCGACTGGATCAATGTACGAATGAATAAGTAAGCTAAATACAAAATACTATGAAGAAAACGAGTGCTGTAATGGTGGCTAAAGGGTGGGGGTAGAGGGAAGAAACCTCAGTGGAAGGAGGCGGGGAGAAATCAGGGAAGAGGTCCACAAAAAGGAGAGCTTTAAGCTGAGCCCTGAAGGATGAGACCTGGGGAAGAGTATTTCAGAAGGGAAGACCAGCATGTGCAAAATCTCATGTCAGGAGAGGTGTGCCATGGTGAGGACACATGATTGGCCTGGAGCATAAGAAGGAACCAGACATAGGGCTTTCTAGGCCAGGGTAAAGAGCTGCTTCTTTAATTCTGGATGTTATGTGAAGTAATTGGAGGGTTTAAGCCTTGAAGGAATATGATTTGATCTACATTTTCAGAAAAATTGCTCTGGTTGCTGTGTAAAGAATAAACCGTTGGTTGTGAAGGACAAAGAGGACAGCTGGAGACCAGTTGTCTGGGCAAGAGATGATGGTGGCTGTTTGATTTGGGGGGATGGTGAGTTAGGGATGTTGAGAAATGACTGGAGATGAGTGATTCCTGGAAGAAGTCAACCAGGAGTGGTGATAAATCTGATGTGGACAGAGGAGACTCAAGGATGGCCCCTGACTTCTGGCTAGAAGGATGGTGTTGGGCAGGCAGAAATTTTCCTTTACCCTTCTAGGTTCTTCTGGCTGGTCTAAATTGACATGAGTCAGATTAAAAGGAGAAAATCAGTTTAATTTCATACATTCGGGAACACCATAAACATGAGGGTCAGAGACAGAAGGGTAAAATGAGGTATATATGACATCCTGAGCTAAGGAATGGGATGGGGCCTGGGGCTTCCGAGGACAGGAGGGTCATTCACAGGAAGATAATAAGAAGAGCAGATGTTTGATAATTAGATGCTTGCCCTGCTATATGGATAGGGACACTCAGATAAAATTTATTTTTGGTAATAACTCTTTTTCTGGGAAACATCCTCAATTTAAATTGTTCCAGGTGGTTAAGGGAGCAGCAGTAGTTTTTCTTGAGCCCACAGGCTCTCAATTGCCTTTAGCTCAAAAGTGGCACATTTCGGGGGAGGGTCGTTCTGAACCCCTACAATGGTGATGTTATTCACAGAGACGAGGAAAACGAGAGAATAGGTTTTGAGGGAGAAATCAGGAGTTCCGAGTTGGATGTGTTGGATTTGAGAAGTTGATTGGACGTTTAAGTGGCATGTGAGGGAGGCAGTGCCAATGGAGGAGTCTGGGGATGGAGGATGAACTGGGATAGGTCACAGCATAGGGGGCATTAAGTCTAGAGAGATTAGGGGGCCTGGAACGACCAAGTGGCCGTAAGTTTTATTTATTTTTTACTTATTTATTTTTGGCCACGTGGCTTGTGGAATCTTAGTTCCCTGACCAGGGATCGAACCCAGTCCCTCAGCAGTGGAAGCGCAGAGTCCTAACTGCTCAACCACCAGGGAATTCCCTCTAGTCTTTTCTTAATCCAACCTACCCTTTAAAACTCAGTTCACTCCCTCTCTGGCGTCACCCTGGGGACAAGTGTCCCATCCCCCACCCCTATTCTGCTTTGTGCTGAAAACCTCTTGCCCTGCACAGCATTGCACGTGCATCCATGTTGCCCCCCAAACCACAGAGAACATGAATCAAGCTGTTCAAGTGCCCTGCTGAAGCCCTCTCTATACTTGAGGTGAAGGAGGACTCCCCCATACCAAATCTTGGGCCTTTTATACTGTGGACGAGGTGTGCTTTTGAAGTAGTCCTGCATCGTGGGCTTATGTCCCAGCCTGGAAAACAGGGCAGCTTGTATTAATAAATCTGGTGCCTCTGCCCTAATTGCCTTTTGAATATCCCATTCCACATGTATTTATGGCCCTTTGTTTTTGTTTTATTGGAGTATAGTTGATTTACAATGATGCGTTAGTTTCAGGTGTACAGAAAATTTCACCAGTTATGCATATACATATATCCCTTCTTTTTCATATTCCTTTCCCATATAGGTTATTGCAGAATATTGAGTATTGTTCCCTGTGCTACACAGTAGGTCTTTATTAGTTATCTATTTTCTATATGGTTGTGTGTATATGTTAATCCCAATCTCTTAATTTATCACTTCCCCCGACGTTTCCCCTTTGGTAACCGTAAGTTTGATTTTGAGATTTCTGAGTCTGTTTCTGTTTTGTAAATAAGTCCATTTGTATCATTTTTTTTACTAGATTCCACATTTAAGTGATATCATATATTTGTCTTTCTCTGTCTGACTTACTTCACTTAAGTATGATAATCTCTAGGTCCGTCCATGTTGCTGAAAATGGCATTATTTCATTCTTTTTTATGGCTAATATATTCCATTGTATATATGTACCACATCTTCTTTATCCATTTATCTGTCGATGGACATTTAGGTTGTTTCCACGTCTTGGTTATTATAAGCAGTGTTGCAATGAATATTGGGGAGCATGTATCTTTTCAAACTATGGTTTTCTCCAGATATATGGTCAGGAGTGGGATTGCTGGATCAGATAGTACAAAGGATGGGAGGTGGTGGTGGCCTTCATGTGGGCCCCACCCAGGGGCAGTCTTTAGAAAGGGAGCAGGAGGAGGTGAGAGCAACATCGGAGGCCATGGGGCAGAAAGGTTGGGGAATTGACATCTAAGAAATTTCAATGAGTCTCTTTTTGATAAAAAGGGTACTTTGCCTTGGTGATGTCAGAATGGGCAAATGTTCCTTTTTTTTTTTTTCTTTTTACCAGCTAACATGTGCAAAGATGTTTATTACTTGCTCCTTCTCTGAGCCTCATTCTAAGGAGTGCTGACTAGATTTTGGAGTAGTGTGGGGCCCTGAGAGCCAGAGAAGGGTGTTGGCGAGAGTTGTGGCAGGCAGTAGGAAGCCAGCATAGATCCTAGAGGAGAGGAGGGATATCACGAGTCCCAAGAGGTGAAGATCTGGCAGGTTAGGCTGGGCTGAAGGCTGAGAAATCAGTGAGATGCTGCTCCCACCTGGATGGCAGGAGCTATGATAAGACAATGTATCCGTGTTAAAATTAAAGTGAAAACTAAGAACACGCCTCCCTCTTAGTCAGCACTTTTAAGGCTGTCTTATTTGAAGTTCAGAAAAAGAGTTAAAGAATCTATTTAAATGCAAATGTGCCATAAAACCGACTACCAGCAATTCATCTTTGAAATGCTCTCAGCCCTTCTTTCATCAGGCTCTGCTCATAATAGTGTTGTTATTTTTTTCATCGTAGAGAATAATATCTCTTGAGAAGGCCTGTGTTAATGGAGTGCAGCTGGTGTGATTACCTGGGGTTGGTGAGGGACTGGTGGTGGTGCGGGTGGAATCTGGGACTTCTTCTGGGGCAGAATCAGCACATGTGCCCCTGTGCCTCCTGGGATGGGCTGAGCAGCACAGAAGCTGGGCATGGCATCCACCTAGTGGGGCTGGGGGCTCTGGGCTCTGGGGTTTCCTCTGCCTGGAGTTTCCTCCCTGGCCTTCCTGATTATAGTGCTCCAGAGGAGCCAAAACTTACCTCTGTGTTCCAGTGAGCAGGAGGATGTGGTGCCCAGACTCAAGGACTGAATTAGACTCTGTTCAAAAGGAAGCAGACACAGCACCTGACACAGAGGAAGCGACCTGGCAGTGCTGACCACGGACCCTTGTGCTCAGTGCAGGAAGGAGGAGGGAAGGTAATTGACCCTCACTGTCTGTGAAACCTGTGTGCCCTGTGGGGCCCTCCTAGATACAAATTCCCCTCTGTGCTGCAATTTTTTTGTTTGTAGAAAAAGGTTTTACTCTCCTAGGCCTTCCCTGATTTCCAAAGGGCAGACTCAAGCAGTTACTAATTAGGGAAGTGAGGGAATGCAGAAACAGAGGAAAAGCAGTCAAGATACAATAGTTCAGTGATAAAACAGAGTCCTAGTCCCTCCTCAAGGGATATACATAACAATCGGACACATATCTTTGAGTTGTTCTTTAGGAGCTAAGGTGGAGGATGGTGACTACATGCTGAGCACAAACACTGTAGACCCCAGACCCCAAAAGCTTGATGATTAAGATTCCTGAAACATCATCCTATTACCTCACCACCAACCAAGCAGAAGAAAGTCATCCTCCCTGCAACCCTCACTCCAAATGTTGCCTTTAAATACCTTACACCCCAACCAGCCAATAAGATGGATCTGAGGCAAACCTACACCTCCCATCTTCTGGGTTGGTGCCCTCTTGATCAATAACTCTTTCTTTGCTCCAAACTCTGGCATTTCCTTTGTTTAGCCTCACTGTGACCGTGCATGGGCACATGAACTTGGGTTCAACATCTGTATACATAGGGGACTGGGCACCAGGCAGCTAGGGCAGAGCTTGGTGGGGAATCTAGCATGGTGCTGAGTGAAACCATCTGCTTCTCAGAGGCAGGAGGGCCTTTGTCCCCATCAAGGCCTGGGCCCCTCTGGGAGCAGCCATGGGACCGAAAGCATGTCCAATGGCGACAGGTACCCTTGTGCCTGTGCCCTTGACTAAGACGAGACTGTGCACTTGAAAGCCCCCCAAACCCACAGAACTATCTAAGAACTATCTGGCTCAAGGTGAACTCTTGTTAAGGAGCAGGCAAAGCCCACCTGGCACAGCTCACCTCATCTCTGTTGCTGAACTAGGGGCACCTCAGAATGAGGCTGTGGTCCTGGCACCAGGATCAGGGCCCAGCCACAGTGGGTAAGCAATCAAAGTGTGTTGAGTTTTTGGAAACTGCTGTATAGTTATGTAATATGTATAGGTGCAGAATTTCTAGATATTAAGATGTTTAATATAGAATTGCCTTCATACAGTTCTTTTTACTTCTGTTTATTCAGAGTCATGCAGAATTTGGTTTGAAAGACCTTGTGCTAAGGTAGGTTGTTCTCCCATATTTTTTCTGCCCCCTCCTCAAAGAACCCACTTCCCTCAGGACTCACAAGTGGAGGCCAACCTTGTGAAGAAGGAACACAAGGCTGTGAAAAACCCCACTTCTCTTCTTCTTTCTCTAATTTGGAGACACCATGGGGGTGGGCACATTTCGGGCCTGCAATTGGTTTCTGCCTGGGAGAAGAAGCTGGAGCCAGGGACAAATGATGAAGCTCAGGGGCTCTTAGAGTAAACTGGTTCAGGCAAGGGTGGTATCCATGAAGCTCATCTCTTGGGAATACAGCCACGCAGGGACAGCCTTCAGAGGACTGACTCTGCAGAGGAGAGGGGCCCCCACCTCTAAGAGTGAAACTGAGTAGGACCCTATGGGGCCCTCTTGGGTACAAAAGACTTTCTATGTCCCCCATTTCTTGTTTGTAGGAAAAGGCTTCAGCTTCCTAGACCTTCCCTGAGTTCCAAAGGGCAGATTCAAACATTTACCAGTCAGGGAACTGAGGGAACACAGAAACAAAGGAAAGGCAGTCAAACAATAGTGCAGCAGTAAAACAGAGTCCTAGTTCCTCCTCAAGGAACTCCTTATCTTTGAGTTCTTCTGCAGGAACTAAGGCCTCCATCCAGGTAGAGGATGGTAACTTCAGGCTGAACACCAGATTCCTAGAACACCACCCTGTTACCTCACCACTAACCAATCAGAAGAAAGTCACACACCCTGCAGCCCTCACCTCAAATTTGCCTTTAAACACTCTTCCCCGAAAAACATCAGGTCTTTTGAGAACCAGCTGCCCAGTCTCCTTGCTTGGCCCTTGCAGTAAATCTTTATCTGCTCCAAACTGATGTTTTGGTTTGTTTGGCTTCACTGCATGTTAGGTACACGAACTTGCATTCGACAACAATTTTGGCGAGCCAGCCAGGAGCCCATGCCTGTGACAGGTCAACCCTGGCTGGGGGCAGTCCCTTCCCTGAGTCCCCAGCAGCTGCTAAAGCTCATTTTGTTTCAGGGAACTCAGAGGGACTCTCTCTGACAGACACCAACCACCACAGCACAAGGCTGTTTGGAGCTGAGAAATGTCCTGATCTACAGTTCACCTTTACTTTTGTTTTGGTGTGAGTCACTCCAGCTTGTGCAGGCTGGGAATTCTGTCCCCACAAACTGGGTTCATTCCCTTTCAGGAACTGAGCCACTCTGGGCTTATTGTGAGCCAATCTAGACCCATTCCCTCTTGGGAGCTGGGCCAATCTCTTTGGAGGCCTCCATCTGGGAATGGGAGTGGAATTTGGGCTCTATCTCATCTGATCTTTTGTCTGTGTGACTGTATTTGTTGTTTGTATCTTTGTGTGTATATCAGTACTTGCATTGACTGGTTGAGACATCTCTGGTAACAGAGATTGTGTGTGATGACACCAGAGTATTCGTCCCTATTGCATTGCCTTCACCTACAGTGGAGCGTTGGTTGGGAATTTTCCCTTTCTAGGGCTACGGAACTGTGACCCTGAGAGACTGTTCTACATTGCAGTGTTTGCTGTTTGCTTGATATTTGACAACACCAACAGTGAGTAATTAAATATGGGTGATCAGAGCTCTGTTCCACCTTGTAGTCCCCTAGGGTGTATATTGCAAAACTGGGAGAGCTTCAGTTATCTTCCATGAATGAAAGAAAATGATATTTTATTGTAACACTGCATGGCCTCAGTACTTCTTGGGGTCTGGAGAACAATGGCCCCTAATTGTTCTCTAAATTATAACACCATCTTTCAACTAGAACTGTTTTCTGAAAGGGAAAGGAAATAGGATGAACTTCCTTATGTTTACACTTTTATTCTATTGTAACAAAGTGAGTCTTTTGGAATTGCTTTGGCTTTTATCTTGGGTGTGTGTGTGAGTGTCTCAGTACATGAGTCCAAATCCTGTTTTCTCTTCCTGGTATTGACCTTTGTCAGACGGTCCTGGTAACTTAAATGCTGGTTCAAGTTTCTCTGGAAGTGAGGCATGTGAATGATACGTATTACTGTCTATTACTGTTATTGATTTAAACTGAATTGGCTATTTAGAAACTGAAGGAAATCTCACCCTAAAAATGGCCAAGATGGGGCTCTTTTGACATTCTAAAACTGTTTTTTGCATGTGCAGTTAGTAGAAGGTAGCTTTCTAGGAGGAACTTGTACTTCTCTCCCTGTGACTTTGAGATGTAAATGATCTACCTGGGCTCTCAGGAACTTTTATCTAATCATCTGTGATCCCTGAGACTGAAGAAAAAAAAAAAAAAAGAGGCCTTTTTAAACTCAAGCAGGAAAACTGTGGGTTACCTGTCTGTGTCTATATAGATGTATGTATGTTTATGTGTACATTATAAATATGATGTGTCTCTGCCTCCAAATAGCATTGTCAAGATTGGTTTGTGGATGAGCTCTGTTTAAAAGGCTTAAAAAAAAAAATAATAAAATTAAATTAAATTTAAAAAAAAAATAATAATTTTTTTAAAAAAAGGCTTAAAAGAAATTAAGCACTTATATAAGTTCTCAGAAATATGAAAGAAACTGGCCAGAATGAATTTTAGGTTCACATGATCTTGGAGATATTCAATATTAAATTGATATCTGGTATTAAAGCTAGTGGAAGCTTGTTGGTTTGATTAATATAAACATGTCTTTAGAGTCATCAGTATTAAGTATAATATTTTTATTGTATTTACTAAAAGTCAACAAGTTCATATTGTTTCTGTTATAAAATTTGTCAACAAGAAAAATAACTTGATATGATGAAATGAGTAAATTAAATGTAAATAAGATAAGCAGGTTTTTTAGGTAAACTTTAAAAGATAATTTAAAAAATAATAATGAGGAAAACATTTCAGTATGCCAGAAAAAGTAGGATGTGTGTTTTCAGTAAAAGAAGGTATGAGGAATGGAAATGCATTTTGTTAAAGGAAAAAAAGGTAGTTTTATCCCAGAGCTGGTTGTTTCTGAATGAAAAAGAAAATAAGGGACAGAATAATATGGATACAGAAAGTTGTACAAGGTTTGTGGAAAAGGAACACTGAGAAAAGAGTTTTTTACATGGTCAGAATTGGCTAAGATTGGATTAAATTTAATTAGGTAAATGGATTTTGTTATTAAGAGTAGGCTGATACAGGACTGGAATTGGTTTCTCTCTCTGTTAAGAAAACAAAGTTTTCTAGGACTGCTGCTTTTGATAACAAACTGTGTGAGGTTCTTTGCCTTAAAGTGATCTGTATTTGCTTTTGAAATCTTTTGTCACTTTGGTTGAATGAATATGTTTTGTTTCACATAACCTGTGATCCTATTTGACCAAGTGTTTTGAAACCGTTTTCATATTTTTGACAAACTTCCCAAATATCAAATTCTAATTGATGTTCTTTTTTTTTTTTAAAGAAGATGTTGGGGGTAGGAGTTTATTAATTAATTAATTTATTTTTGCTGTGTTGGGTCTTCGTTTCTGGGCTTCGTTTCAAGGGCTATCTCTAGTTATGGCAAGCGGGGGCCACTCTTCATTGCGGTGCGCAGGCGTCTCACTATCGCAGCCTCTCTTGTTGCGGAGCACAGGCTCCAAACGCGCAGGCTCAGTAGTGTGGCTCACGGGCCTCGCGGCATGTGGGATCCTCCCAGCCCAGGGCTCGAACCCGTGTCCCCTGCATTAGCAGGCAGATTCTCAACCACTGCACCACCAGGGAAGCCCTAATTGATGTTCTTTTGACCTCCAGCTAACTCTGGGATGCTTCAGAGGAATGCTGAGGCATCTCAGAGATTAAATTAACTAGGATTATTTGATAAGTTAAATTACATGGGAAGCATTGTCGAATGATAAGCCTTCTCATGTTATACTGTGTGGGTAAATGTTATTAATATAGATATTCTAAAAGCAATATGGAATTCCTAAAAATATGGTATGTCCTGATAAAATGTTATCAATCATAATTCTAGTTATTATAACCAAGTTTCTTTGTCAATTGCATTGACAGGAGTCTTAATCATACAAGACTCGGATCTGAAACTTAGAACACGGGAATATTTCCAATTTGGTGTCCATTCCTCAAATTGAGGCAGGACTACCCCCCATTTCAGCAGGAAGTAGCCAGAGCAGTTGTTGCCCTGTTCTCTCAAAGATTTGGGGAAGGTTGAAACAGGAGTGGGGATTGAAACCAAGTTGCTGTAAAACTGAGTTCCTCTGCCAAGTTTATGATTAACCTCTCTATCCAAAATGTTATTCCCTTTCTTGTTCAACACCTGTTCCCCTCAAGATTGAGGAGTATTAAAGAAAAGGAGGGATTGAGATGAGCATAACTCTATGGGCCCTATTGGTACAAAAGCCTTTCCATGTCCTCTGTTCTTATTGGTAGGAAAAAGGCTGCAGCTTCCTAGACCTTCCCTGATTTCCAAAGGGCAGATTCAAACAGTTATTAATCATGGAAGTGAGGGAATGCAGAAACAAAGAGAAAGTGTCAAACAATAGTAGAGTGATAAAGCAGAGTCCTAGCTCCTTCTCAAGGGATATATATAACAATATGTCTTTGAGTTCTTCTACAGGAACTAAGGCCCCCACCCAGGTGGAGGATGGTAACTTCAGGCTGAGCACAAGATTCCTGAAACACCACCCTGTTACCTCACCATTAACTAATCAGAAGAAAGTCACACACCCTGTAGCCCTCATCCCAAATTTTGTCTTTAAAAACTCTTCCCCCCCAAAACCTTCAAGTCTTTTGAGCACAAGCCACCTGTTCTTGCTTGGCCCTGAAATAAACCTTTCTCTGCTCCAAACTCTGGAGTTTTGGTTTGTTTGGCCTCACTGAGCATCAGGCACACAAACTTGGTTCAATAAGAGCTTGAGGGGATGTTGACTCTAACAAGGAATGCATGAGACAAACTGTCATCCAGGGAGGGCTCACCATGCACCAGATACATGCACTATTTTATGTGATCTTCCCTCAAACTATCTGTTTGCAGATGACATGATCTTGAATTGAGAAAATCCTCAGGAATGTACTAAAAAACTATTAAACTAATAAACGAGGTCAGCAAATTTGCAGAATACAAGATCAATGTACCAAAAAGGTAACTTCAGGCTGAGCACAAGATTCCTGAAACACCACCCTGTTACCTCACCATTAACTAATCAGAAGAAAGTCACACACCCTGTAGCCCTCATCCCAAATTTTGTCTTTAAAAACTCTTCCCCCCCAAAACCTTCAAGTCTTTTGAGCACAAGCCACCTGTTCTTGCTTGGCCCTGAAATAAACCTTTCTCTGCTCCAAACTCTGGAGTTTTGGTTTGTTTGGCCTCACTGAGCATCAGGCACACAAACTTGGTTCAATAAGAGCTTGAGGGGATGTTGACTCTAACAAGGAATGCATGAGACAAACTGTCATCCAGGGAGGGCTCACCATGCACCAGATACATGCACTATTTTATGTGATCTTCCCTCAAACTATCTGTTTGCAGATGACATGATCTTGAATTGAGAAAATCCTCAGGAATGTACTAAAAAACTATTAAACTAATAAACGAGGTCAGCAAATTTGCAGAATACAAGATCAATGTACCAAAAAATATAGATTGTACATAAAATATACAAAAAATGTACGTGGACTGAATGAATGCAAAGCAGTGTTCACAGTGCTTGGCACTTGTGGCAGGAAGCAAGAAGGATGGGGGCATGTGGTTAAGGAGGTTACGGTGTTTCCCTCTGAATATTCCTGCATTGTTTGAACCTTTTATGAGGAGTATGCATTAATATATTACTTGTGTGGTAAAAACATCAGTAATTGGTCATCTCCTCCAAACTTCTCCCTGAAATGCAATAAAGAAAATAAGACTGGCCTTAATTCAGATCATGATAGGGATGAGGTTTTAAAAATGTATGTTTAGGGCTTCCCTGGTGGCTCAGTGGTTGAGAGTCCGCCTGCCGATGCAGGGGACACCGGTTCGTGCCCTGGTCTGGGAGGATCCCACGTGCTGTGGAGCGGCTGGGCCCGTGAGCCACGGCCGCTGAGCCTGTGCGTCCAGAGCCTGTGCTCCGCAACGGGAGATACCACAACAGTGAGAGGCCCGCGTACCACAAAAAAAAAAAAAAAAAAAGTATGTTTATATACTTGCAATGAATAATCCAAAAGTGAAATTAAGAAAATAATTTCATATATAATAGCACCAAAAAATAAAACAAGAGTACAGTTAACTAAAAAAATGCAAACCTTGAACACTGAAAACTATAAAATATTGTTGCAAGAAATTAGGAGGACCTAAATAAATGAAGACAATCCATGTTCATGGATTGGAAGGCTTAATATTTTTAAGATGGCAATACTCCCTAATTATACTATAGATCCAACACAATCCCTATAAAATTCCAAGTGACTTTTTGGCCAGAACTGACAAGCTGATCTTAAAATTCGTATGGAAATGCAAGGGACCCAGTATAGCCAAAACAATCTTGAAAAAGAAGAACCAAGTTGGAGAACTCACACTTACCCATTTCAAATTTACTGCAAAGCTACAGTATCAGGAAAGTGTGGTACTGGCATAAGAATAGGCATATAGACCAATGAAATAGATTTGAGATCCCAGAAATTAACTTTCATGTTTATAGTCCATTGATTTTCAGCAAGGGTGCCAAGACAATTAAATGGGGAAAGAACAGTTTTTTAAATAGATGGTACTGAGACAACTGGATATTTATATGTAAAAGATCACTTCCTCACACCATACATAAAAATTAACTCAAATGAATGCTAGACCTGATTGTTAGAGCTAAAACTATAAAACTCTTAGAAAAAAATATAACATGAACATTCATGACCTTGGATTAGAACAAGCATTCTTAGGTATAACACAAAAAGTGTAAGCAACAAAAGAAAAAAAGATAAAGCATATTTCATCAAAATTAAAAACTATTGTGCTTCAAAGTATACTACCAAGAAAGTGAAAAGACAACTTACAGAATAGGAGAAAATATTTGCAAATCATATATCTGATAAGGGACTTGTATCTAGAATATATAAAGAACACATCATTCAATAACAAAAAGACAAACTAATTAAAAAATAGGGGAAGGATCTGAATAGACATCTCTCTGAAGAAGATATACAAATGATCAATAAGCAGATGAAAAGAGGTGTCAATATCATTAACCATCAGGGAAATGCAAATCAAAACCATAATGAGATACTACTTCACACTCACTAGGATGGCTAGAATTTTTTAAAAAGACGGATTATAACCTGTGTTTTAAGGCACTTTTATACACTATTGGTGAGAATTGTAATGGTATGGCTACTTTGGAAAAGTATGGCTGTTCCTCAAAAAGACAAACATAGAGTTACCATATGACCCAGAAATCCCACTCCTAAGTATATACCCAAGAGAAATGAAAACATATGTCTGCATTAAAACTTTTATACAAATGTTTATAGCTATATTATTCATAACAGCCAAAAAGTAGAAACAATGCAAATACCCATCAATTACTGAATGGATCAATCAAATGTGATATATCTATATAATGGAAGATTGTTTGACCATAAAAGGAAATAAAGAACTTATACATGCTACAACATGGATGAACCTTGAAAATATGGTAAGAGAAAGAAACCAGTCACAAAGACCATGTATTATATGATTCCATTTATAAGAAATGTCCAGGATAGACAAATTCATAGAGACAGAAAATACATTAGTGGTTGCCTAGTGCTGAAGAATTGGGAGGAAATGTGGAGTGATTGCTCATGGGTTCAGGGTTTATTTTGGGGTGTTGAAATGTTCTAAAATTGATTGTGGTGATGATTACACAACTCTAAATACACCAAAAACTATTGAATTGTACACTTTAATGGGTGAATTGTGTGGTATGTTAATTATATCCCAATAAGATTGTTATAGTAAAAGAAAATAATTTATCAATGAAAACAGCAGGGCTTGGAGATTTTTAAAGTACAGTTTTAAACTACAAATTCAATTTTTAAAAATGTTATAGGACTGAGTTATCTTTCATGTTGTGGGTAAGTTTTGATAGTTTGTGGTTTTTGAGGATTTAACCTATTTCATGTAGTCTGTCCAATTCATTTGCATAGAAATATTATTGTTTTAATGTCTGTGAGGTCTACAGTTATATTCACTTTTTCATTCTTGATTTAGTAATTTCTGTCTTCTCTCTTTTTCTGTTTGTCAGTCTGACTAGAGATACATCAATTGTATTGGTCTTTCAAAGAACCACCTTTTGGTTTCATTGATTTTTTTCTGTTTGTCTATTTTCAATTTCATTAATAACTGATCTTTATTATTTCCACCTTCTACTCGCTTTGGGTTTATTTTGCTCCCCCTCGTCCCCACCTCCTCCCCCAGTTTCTTATGGGAGAAGCTTAGGTGGTTGCTTTAAGACATTTCTTATTTTGTAATATAAGCATTTAATGCAATAAATTCCCCTCCCACTTTAGCTACATCCCACAATTTTGATATGTTATATATTAATTTTCTTTCTTTTTAATGTATTTTCTAATTTCCTTTGAGATTCCTTTTTAAAAGTGTGCTGTTTCTTTGCTAGTGTTTGGAAAATTTTCAATTATCTTTCTGTTACTGATTTCTAGTTTAATTTCATTAGAGTCAGAAAGCATATATATATATATATTTTGTGGTACGCAGGCCTCTCACTGTTGTGGCCTCTCCCGTTGAAGAGCACAGGCTCCAGACGCGCAGGCTCATTGGCCATGGCTCACGGGCCCAGCCGCTCCGCGGCATGTGGGATCTTCCCGGACCGGGGCACGAACCCAGGCACCTGCATCAGCAGGCAGACTCTCAACCACTGAGCCACCAGGGAAGCCCAGAAAGCATATTTTGTATGATTTCAATCCTTTTAAGTTTGTTAAGGTTTGATTTATGACTCACAATATAGTCTATCTTGTTAAATGCTCCATGTGCACTTGAAAAGAATGTGTGGAGTGTTCCATAAATATCAGTTAATTCAAGCTAGTTGATGGTGTTGTTCAGTTCTATCCTTGCTAATTTTCTGTCACTTGTTCTATATATTACATAGAGAGGAGTGCTGCAGCTTCCAAGTATAATTGTGGATATGTCTACTACTTTTCTGCTCTGACAATTTTTGCTTCATATATTTTGTAGCTCCTATTCTCAGGTGTTTATACATTTAGAAATGTTATGGGTGGATTAATTCTTCTAACAATGTGTAATGTCTCTCTCTAACTCTGCTAATTTCTTTGCTCTGAAGTTTACTTTTTTTGATATTTAGTCACCCTTGCTTTGGTTTGTTAGGGTTTCCATGGTATAGTTTTTTTCATACTTTTTCTATTTAACCTACCTATATCATAATATGGGAAGAGAGTTTCTTGTAGACAGCAGGTGCTTGGGTCATTTTTAAAAAATCCATTCTGCCAATCTCTATCTTGAATTGGTGTGTTTACATTATTTACATTTAATGTAATTATTGATATGTCTGGATCTAGACCATTTTATTATCTGTTTTCGGTTTGTTCCCTCTATTTTTCATTCTTCTGTTTCCCCTTTCCTACCTTTGTTTAGGTTATTTAAAAAATTTTTTTAGTATTCCATTTTAAGTTATCTAGTATGGTTTTGACATTATCTCTTCATATAATTTTTTTCAGTTTTGGGAGAGACAATTCTCTTTGAGCTTCTTGCTCTCCTGCATCTCCTACTGTGCGTGCCAAGACTGTAAAGTCCTGTCCCCTGTTTTGCCTGGGCCATTTCTCAGCACTGCATGGGTGCCCAAAGCACAGAGGATGCAGGTCGGAAGGTGGTGGCCTGTGCAGAGGAAGAAAGAAGCCCCTGGGCCCACACACCGGAAGCTGGGAGCAATAAGTGGCATGCTCAGGTGTAGACCCTGGAGGAATGGAGAAAAGAAGCTGACATTGTTTCCTTCCTGCTGCTCCCACTGTCCCCCAGGGGCTAGCCTCCACCGCCCCCTGTGGCCATGAACTGCCAGCCAGGGGTTAATGTGTTGTTCTGGTGTTAGGGACTCACATCACTGTAGTCCCTGACTCTTGTGCATGTTAGACTCCTTGGTTCATGTTCTCATGGAGTAAAAAGGCTGCTGAATTCAAACGATGGGGTTTTGGTGAAGTTTGCAGAAGGGAAGGAAATCCTAAGGGGCCTTTGGGCGGGGTCCTGTGGGCCATTCACTGTACTGTTGTGGCTTCCACCACTGAACGGATGGTAAGTACCGAGGGTTCTAGTCTGTCTTCCTGTCAGGTGAGTGACAGAGGGGATTCTGCCATCCGGGATCGCTGCGTGTACAGAAGTGCTGGAGGTACGTGTAGACTGCAACCTCCCCTCTATCGTTTCCTCCCTAAACCATCCCTGGTGGTCCGGCAGAAACAATACAGAATTCCTGCAAGAGGAGAAATCAGTTTTAAAGATTTAATGGCCGTCAGACTATGCCGGGGCATTTCCTGGTATAACAGCGCCACCTGTCGGACCACCGGTGGCCTTTTGGTTTTGTTTTTGAGCAAGTTATTACCAAGCTCTTGTGGAAACTGCATGTCTGACCCGTGCATGGCTTGTGGCTCTTTGGCCTGAATGCCCATTTTGGGGCATGTCAAATCAGACTCAATGACTAACAAGGTGGAAAGAGCCCAAAAGATCTCTCTGTTCAAAAGGAAATGGCATATATATTCAAGAACCAGTTTGCCTGTCCCTCCTGGCATCTCACCTTCACATAAAAAGGGGCATTGACACTTTTAGGGGAAACAGTATCCCCTGCCATGTCCCCTAAAGCAAAGCCACTGGCCCAAGGGGTGCTGGCTTCACAAAGAAACCCCTAAACTCTTGGGCTTGGTGCACTGGTGGTTTAGCTAAGTTGATGGTGTCAGCACTGTTGCAGCTGCTCAGCACCATATCCATCAGGCAGAAAGTGACTGCGATTGTTCTCTCAAGGACCAGAGCTCACCACAGTCCTAATCGTACTGGCCAGTCCTCCCCGGAGCCTGAGTTGCTGATGGGCCACCACCTGGCCTGCTACTGGGGAGATTCTGGACTGGCAGATTACAGACAACCCTCTGTGGGGCAGTAAATCTGGGAAACATATCGCCACTGCTGATGGGACAGTGGTGCCACTGATGCAGATGTTTTCAGTAAGGATTCTCTGATGAGACCCACTGGAAGCAAACTGCTGATCAAGCCTTCATTGCCCAGATCACAGCCATCACTACCCACGTCCACTTGCAGATATCCGGCAGCCTGGAGCCAAGGCTCAGAGATATGGCGGGTTCCCTTCCAGACCACCACAATAAAGTGAATATTGCAATAAAGCAAGTCACATGAATTTTTTTGTTTCCCAGTGCATATAAAAGTTATGTTGACTCTATACTGTCACATATTAAGTGTGCAATAGCATTATGTTTAAAAAACAATGCACATACCTTAATTGAAACATACTTTATTGGTAAAAAAAAAAAGTTAACCATCATCTGATAACACAGAGTCATCACAAACCTTCAATTTATAAAAGAAAAAAACCCTGCAATATCTTCGAAGGGCAATAAAACAAGGTATGCTGTACTGGAGAACAAAAGTAGTGAACTCACTGCTAGTGCTTGGGTGCTTCAAATTCTGCTCTCCTTCCCCAATCTCCCTGCTGCTATGTACTTCTCAGAGTCTTCAGATAGCTGCTCCATGCCTGCTGTCCGGGGGTACAGTTGTATTGAGTGGGACAGACAGGGTGGCGTGTGCTTACTCCATATCACCCAGAACTGGAACCCAGGGACAGCTTTGAACGGGTGGAGATAGGGGAGCCCCAGCACCAGGGCAAAGGCATAGAGCTGGGAACACAGGACAGGCTGGGTCCTGAGCCCTGAAGGAGAGCAGAGGGAGAGAAATCTGGCAGAAGGGCTTGGCCCTAGTGCTGTGGGCCCGGGTGGGCAGCCATCACGGGGGAGCCACTAAGGGCAACCAAGCCGAGACAGCCAAGGCAGGAGCTGTGCTTCAGGCCCCGAACGTGCCGCTGCCTTCACCTGGAACGTTCCTTCTTCTGCTCTTCGCCAGCCAACTCTTTCTCATCCTCAGGTGTCAGCTGAAATCTCATTTCCGCAGGGAGGCCTACCTGACTATAGATCCCACAGAATTCTGTACTTTTCCCTCCTGGTCCTTATCATGGTGGCAATTGTTAATTAAGCATCTGCAATTGTTTAATTCACACCAGTTTCCCCTACTGGACTGTGGGAACATGAGGGCAACATCCACATAGATCTCATTAATTGCTTAGGTTGATCAGTCAGTCAGCAAACCTGTAGGGAGAACCTGCTTTGTGCCCACCATTGTCCTGGGCACCAGTGTTCCCAAGGACGAGGTGTCGACCTTGCCCGCCTGTTGCCAGCACAAACGCTGAGCCCAGTGTTAACTGACTGCCTGCCCAATGGTGGTACTGGCTGTGTGTGTGTGTGTGTGTGTGTGTGTGTGTGTGTGTTTAATAAAGGGAGAAGTGGCAGGTGGCAGAGAGGCCAGGCCAGGATCTGCTATAATAGCCTGAAGGAGGCCCCGACCAGGCTGTAGCCAGGGCCTGAGGGGCAGGGCTGGACTCTAGAGTGGAGGCAGACACTGCCTGGACCGTTTTGAGACCTTGGGGATGAGGGAGTCCCAACATGCGACCTTCTGATGATGTTCGTTAACCTCCTGCAGGCTGCCTGGTGCTCTTCCGGCAGCCCCTGGGGAACTGTCGGGGCTGAGCACCTCCTGGGCCAGGCCCAGAGCACTGCGCTCCCCATGAGGCTACAGCCGGGAGAGTCTTGAGAGTTGTATTTCCGCTACCTACCGACTGGGGGAGTGAAGGGGCCAGGACAGGGACCCCAGGCCTGTCCGCTTTGAAGCTCCCCGACCTCTAGGGGGACCCTGTGCTCCTCAGGGACCACCCTGGGGAAGGGACATCTGGTTGGGAGGCCGCCTCAGTCAGTTCCTCCATCATCCTCTGCCTTCCACACCCCGGTCCTCCTCACGCTGTCGCCTTGGAACGAAGGAATCCACCCATCTGCGCCCCAAGCAGTCTCCTCCTGCCGCCCCCCGTGCACAGCGGGCGCCTGCAAGTGTCTCAGGGAGTAGAGCCTGTGGGGAGGACCCCCGCCAGGGACTCTGTACCTACCGGCCCCAGCTCCGACTCCAAGGGCCCTGGACGTGGTCCCTGATCCCCAGAGACACCGCGGGCAGGTGGGGAGAAGGCCTCTCCTTCTCTCTCAGAATCAGGGACTTTTTCACAGCTCAGTAGGGCCCCAGTTGAGCCTCCCAAGCTCCCTGGAGCCTCAGGATCCTTATTGAAAGCAGGAGTTTGGCATAGACAAGCCCTCCCTATTGCATCCATCGGTATTTCCCCCAGAGGGCGCTCTGCTCACAGAATCCGGCACCTTCATCTTGCATCTCTGGCCGGAGTCACCTATGGTGAGAAAGACTCGGCGAAACGCGAGAGACTCGCCTAAGTTTGTTTAACCCCTAGTTCCCCAGACCTACGTAACCGGAATGTCCATTTTCCACAGAACACCTTTTACGATGCCATGGAATCCAGACTGGGAAACTCTTCGAAGACCTCTTTTCCATTTTAGGCTTGTAGGGTTGGGTCCTTCCCTCCCATCCCCCTCGGGGCCGGGCTCTGACCCCTCCCGACCTAAGCTCATGCTCCCATGGGGCCTGTGCAAGGACTGCGCTGAGCCTGATCCACTGTGGCCTCCGCACAGCCTAGATCAGCTGCTCATTGTTAAGCTAAGGTTGAACCTCCTCCCCCAGGATAAAAGGGAGGAGTGGGGAGTCCGATTTCCGTAAGGGCAGGGATTGGTTAAACGCGTTTCTCCAGGAACTACTGTGTGCCAGGCACTGACTGAGTGGTCACTTTCGGGCACATTTTCTGCGCTAAGAAGTTCTCACTGCTTTGGGAAGTGCATTATTGATCCAGGAAGGACATTGCCCCCTTCTGGCTCTCCCTTTCTGTAGATCAACCACACCTGGGCCTCATTCTCCAGCACCTCTCACCTCAGGCAGCGCAGGGCAGGGGTCTGGGAGAGGCGGAGAAAGGACAAACACAGTGACACACGCGGGATGGGGTGGGAGTGGGGCTTGGAGCTTGGGAGCAGAGGTGACGGTTCACTGCAGTCCTCGGGTCTGCCCCCAGCCCCCCACGCCCCTCACTCCAGTCTCTCTCACTGAGGTCCTGATTAATTGACATTTTTCACAAAAGCCGATTCCTCCAGAAGCTCTGACTCCTCGCTTCTCACTGCTAAAAATAGGTGGAGAGCTGTAAAAACCCCACACCTAGAGACAATTCTAGTCATTTTGGTAGATATTTGCTCTAAACACCTGCAATGTCTGTCGTTATTAAAACCGGGTGTTCCTTGGCAAACTCATTTCTTTTAAAAGCAGATTATTTCACAGGCTTCAATAAAATAAATTTCTTATTTCCGGTGGGTTCGGAGACATTCAGAGGTGTTACTACAAAGCCGTGACGATCCTCACCATGGGAATCCAAGGTTCTTTTTAAGGTGACGAGCAACATGCAACTCGGGGGGTCTGCTGGAGTCTCTCCAGCTCATCCGGAGGGGTGATGGGCCCGGGGTTTTCAGGGTTAACTAAGAGCCTTGGGCCTCGCTGAGGGTGTGGCCCCAGTGGGCCAGGCTATATAGAACGACCAAATTCTTCTGGGTCCTTTCATCTGGGGGTTCTCACATGTAGCGGGAAATGTGTGCTTTCATAGAAACTATGAATTGTTGAGATCACATGCTTTGGGATTATCAGATTCTGGCCTTTTATTGCCCAAGTGCTATTTCATAACTCTAAATTGTAGATGACTGATAACAATGCAAAATGATTCTTGTCTGAAGGCATGCAAATAGCTTTTCTCTGCCCGACCCACCCCCGGATGGAAAAGACAGTTTTGGATCCACTTGCAGGTTCATTTCCATGTAAAATATTATACTATCTCTCGGGGCTGCCCACCCCACCCCCAGCATTACACCCCCAGCAGCAGCGCTCGTCGAATCCCGGGCCGGTGGAGAGACGGTCGCCGTGTTCTCCCCGCTCCCTGCACCCACCTCCGCGGGGGCTCTCCGGCTAGGGGGTCCCCCACGGGGCTCGCCGGTGTTTGCGGGGGGGGCCGGGTGCGCGGGTCGGCGGGCGAGCAGGACTGGCCCCAGTGCGCCCTGGGTGGGTCGCGCTGTGGGCCTGGGGGTTTGCTAGGCGCCACACGGTGACCAAAGCACAGCGAGGCGAGCGCACGGGGCCAGCGTGGGGTGTCGGCAGCCCGGCCAGCGCCAGGCGACGCACCCCTTCCCTGTGACTCTGAGTTGGGCGACGAGGCATCGATGAGAACTGGGGTCTGGTTGATAGGTGGCGTGAGCCAGACTCTTTAAGGAGTCTGGGAGGCAGGGCCTTTACCCCTGAGGCACCCAGGTGTTTTCATCCCAGGACCGCCCCTCTCCCGGTAGATCTCTCGAGATCTTACGAGATCAGGCTTCCTCGGGGAAGAGAGGTGAAAGGAGCCGGGCGTTGGGCCCTTTTCCGCCATTCTCTGAGCCTCCTCTGCCCCTCGGTGCCTTCCAGCTCATCTTCTGCCCGCTCCTCCATCAGGCCCCGCGCTTAACCGCCACGCAACCTAAGGCGCACAGAGCACATTTGGGGCTCTTGTTTGTCTTCCTGGGAAGCCCCACACGCCATCCCTCCCTCCCCAGGCCCTATCCTTGGCCCTCAGGTGTCCGTCATGGTGTTCAAAGAGGAGAACATTTCCTGATGGAGGGGCTTGGGTGAAGGGGCCAGCTCTCCCATCGCAGGGCGCTGGCAGTTGGGACGGTTTCAAAGGGAAAGCAATGCGTTAAGGCTGTTCTGCAGAGGAAAGGCTCCAGGAGTAGGCAAGGATGTCTCCTGGGACGAATTCGGGACACCTCACAGCTGCTGGCAGGAACAACCGGCCCCAAGGATGTGGGTGAGTGCCTGGGATTTTTTTTTTTTTTTCTGCATATGTCTGTGAGTGAGGGAGTGTGTGTGTGTGTGTGTGTGTGTGTGTGTGTGTGTGTGTTTGCACGTGTTTCTTTTTTCTTTTTTTTCCCCAAAAACCTACTGCGAGAAGTGCACTAAAGTGACTAAGCTCTAGTTCTTTCTGGATAAGAGTGTTCAGGATGGGTAGCCCAAGGTGCATTAGGACCAGCTGTAACCTGTGTACTGGTTAGTATGCCTTGGGTTCTGAGAGTAAGGGCCATTTTTTCCCTTGGGACTGGTTTGTGCTGTGAAGAAGGAGATTGGCTGCAGCTGTGCAGTGGAAGATGGCCAAGGCTGACAACACCAGGTATTATCAGGTGGGCTCCCATTCAGTTGCTCTGAGATTCCTTATTTTCTGATGTGAGAATATAACAGTGTGTCAGGTTGCTGCAGACTTTCACCTTTCCAGACATAGGCTTTGTGCCACTGGAGCCTGTCCTGGTATCCTGGGCTTTGGTCCCTGGGTCTCTGGGACTCCTGGGAAGTGATAGTCTCCCGGTATTCATGTGTGAAGTTCTGTCCCCTGACTGAGTCTCAGATATTCCTGCCCTTGTACCTCCATTGGGACAAAGCCTGGTCCCTCCTTTCTGGGCCCCTGGGAAGAGCCACCATTGCAGTGTGACTCTGATAGGTGGCATGAGCCAGTCTCTGTACTGAAGAGTCTGGGTAGAGGCACCCAAATGCCTTGTCAACCAATTGTCTGTTGGCACTGTCCTGTACTTAGCTTCTTGCTTTGAGATACCAGATCAAGAGGTCATCTTGTTAATATGATTGTGGCAAAATTGCTTTGACATGGTTTCCTGAGATTGAGCAGATGTGAGTGAAGGTGGGAGTGTGAGGGTGAGAGGGTGGTGGATCCTGATTTGAGGTGACACAGAAGCCTAAATGGGCAAGTAGGCATCTAACACTGAGATTAATTATTCAAGTGGGATGAGGTTTATAGGCAAATAGCAATTATAGTAATAATGATTAGTATAAATATTTATTTATACATATATAACCTTAATAAACATAGACTGCCATAAATTAAACATCTGTGTAAAAAGTAAACAAATATGTGAGCAGTGAGAAAAAGGATAACAGGGCTTCCCTGGTGGGACAGTGGTTAAGAATCTGCCTGCCAATGCAGGAGACACGGGTTTGAGCCCTGGTCCAGAAAGATCACACATGCCACAGAGCAACTAAGCCCATGCGCCACAACTACTGAGCCTGTGCTCTAGACCCCGTGAGCCGCAACTACTGAAGCCCGCGTGCCTAGAGCCCATGCTCTGCAATAAGAGAAGCGACCGCAATGAGAAGCCCGCGCACCGCTACAAAGGGTAGCCCCCACTCACCACAACTAGAGGAAGCCCGTGTGCAGCAATGAAGACCCAACATAGCCAAAAAATAAATAAATGAATAAATTTATAAAAAGATAATAGGAAAATTACCTAATGTGAACAATAAAGAAAAACAGGTTAAAAATTAATAACAGAGCCTCACAGACCTGTAGGATTATAAACAGATCAAATATTTGTGTCACTGGAGTCTCAGAAGGAGATGAGAAGAAGTATGGGGCTGAAAAGGTATTCAAAAAAATAATAGCTGAAAATATCCCAAATATGACAAAAGATATACGTCTATAGATTTAAGAAACTGAGCAAATCCCCAACAGGATAAGCCCAAAGAAAGCCAAATCAAAACATATCATGATAAAAATTCTGCAAACTAAAGACAAAGAAAAAATTCTTTATCAATGAGAGAGAAGTGACATCTTACCCATAAAGGAAAAATAATTCAAATGACAGTGGATTTCTCATCAGAAATCATAGAGGCCAGAGGAAGTAGCATAACATTTTTCAAGTGCTAAAAGTAAACAATCATCAACTCACAAGTCTATATCCAGTGAAAATATCCTTTAGGAAGGAAGGGTAAATTAAGACATTCTCAGATGAAGAAAAACTAAGAGAATCTGTTTCCAGTAGAACTACTCTAAAAGGATAGCTAAAGGAAGTTTTTTTTTTAACTTTTTATTTTATATTGGAGTATAAGTTGATTAAAAATGTTGTGTTAGTTTCAGGTGTGCAGGAAAGTGATTTGGTTATCCATATACGTGTATCATTCTTTTTCAAATTCTTTTCCCATTTAGGTTGTTACATAATACTGAGCAGAGTTCCCTGTGCTATACAGTAGGTCCTTGTTGATTATCCATTTTAAATATAGTAGTGTGTACATGTCAATCCCAAACTCCCTAACTATCCCTCCCCCCAGCCCTTCCCCTCTGGTAATCTTAAGTTTGTTCTCTAAGTCTGTGAGTCTGTTTCTGTTTTGTAAATAAGTTCACTTGTATCATTATTTTTAGATTCTGCATATAAGCGATATCATACACTATTTGTCTTTCTCTGTCTGACTTACTTCACTCAGTATGGTAATCTCCATTTTGCTGCAAATGACATTGTTTCATTCTTTTTAATGGCTGAGTAATATTCCAATGGATATATGTACCACATCTTTTTTTATCCATTCATCTGTTGATGGACATTGAGGTTGCTTCCAATTAGGTTTCTTGGCTATTGTAAACAGTGCTGCAATGAACACTGGGGTGCATGTATCCTTTCGGACCATGTCTTTCTCTGGATATATGCCCAGAATAGCTCTATTTTTAGCTTTTTAAGAAACCTCCATACTGTTCTCCATAGTGACTGTACCAATTTACATTCCCATTAACAGTGTAGGAGGGTTCCCTTTTCTCCACACTGTCTCCAGCATTTACTGTTTGTGGATTTTTTTTTTTTTTTTGCGGTACGCGAGCCTCTCACTATTGTGGCCTCTCCCATTGCGGAGCACAGGCTCCGGACGCGCAGGCCCAGCGGCCATGGCTCACGGGCCCAGCCGCTCCGCGGCATGTGGGATCTTCCCAGACCGGGGCACGAACCCGTGTCCCCTGCATCGGCAGGCGGGTTCTCAACCACTGCGCCACTAGGGAAGCCCGTGTGGATTTTTTTTGATGATGGCCATTCTGACTGATGTGAGGTGATATCTCATTGTAGTTTTGATTTTCATTTCTCTTAATAATTAGCAATGTTGAACATCTTTTAATATGCCTCTTGGCCATCTGTATGTCTTCTTTGGAGAAGTATCTATTTAGGTCTTCTGCCCATTTTTTGATTGGGTTGTTTATTTTTTTGATATTAAGCTGCATGAGCTGTTTGTAAATTTTGGAGACTAATCTCTTGTCTTACATCATTTGCAAATATTTTCTCCAATTCTGTGGGTTGTCTTTTTGTTTATGGTTTCCTTTGCTGTGCAAAAACTTTTGAGTTTAATTAGGTCCCATTTGTTTATTTTTGTTTTTATTTCATTACTCTGGCAGACAGATTGAAAAACATATTGCTGTGATTTATGTCAGAGATGTTCTACCTATGTTTTCCTCTAAGAGTTTTATAGTGTCTGGCCTTACATTTAGGTTTTTAATCTATTTTGAGTTTATTTTTTTGTATGGAGTTAGAGTGTTCTAATTTCATTTTTTTAACATGTAGCTGTCTAGTTTTCCCAGCACCGTTTATTGAAGAGACTGTCTTTCCTCCATTATAGTCTTGCCTGCTTTATTGTAGATTAATTGACCATAGGTGCATGGGTTTATTTCTGGGCTTTCTATCCTGTTCCATTGATCTATATTTCTATTTTTGTGTCAGTATCATACTGTTTTGATGACCCCTCTAGGTGGTCACAAAGCACCGAGCTGATCTCCCTGTGCTATGCAGCTGCTTCCCACTAGCTATGTATTTTACATTTGGTAGTATATATAAGTCCATGCCACTCTCTCACTTTGTCCCAGCTTACCCTTCCCCCTCCCCATGTCCTCAAGTCCATTCTGTACGTCTGAGTCTTTATTCCTGTCTTGCCCCTAGGTGCTTCTGAACGACTTTTTTTTTTTTAGATTCCATATATATGTGTTAGCATACGGTATTTGTCTTTCTCTTTCTGACTTACTTCACTCCGTGTGACAGACTCTAAGTCCATCAACCTCACTACAAATAATTCGTTTCTTTTTATGGCTGAGTAATATTCCATTGTATATATGTGCCACATCTTTATCCATTCATCTGTTGATGGACTCTTAGATTGCTTCCACATCCTGGCTATTGTAAATAGTGCTGCAGTGAACATTTGTGGTACATGACTCTGAATTATGCTCTTCTCAGAGTATATGCACAGTAGTGGGATTGCTGGGTCATATGGGAGTTCTATTTTTAGTTTTTAAGGAACCTCCATACTGTTCTCCATAGTGGCTGTATCAATTTACATTCCCACAACCTGCTGGGGGTTTTTTTAATCACAGTTTCAATTTCAGTACTTGTTATTGGTCTGTTCATATTTCCCACATGCTGCGCACCGCAACTACTGAGCTCACACACCTCAATGAGAGAGCCCGCGTGCCACAAACTACAGAGCCCATGCGCCCTGGAGCCCGTGTGCCACAACTAGAAAGAGAAAACCCACCCGCCGCAAGTAGAGAGAAACCTGCGCACCACTAGCGAGAAACCCACGTGCCACAACTAGAAAGAAGCCTGTGTGCCACAACAAAGAGACTGAGCACCGCAACGAAAGTTACTGCATGCTTCAACGAAGATCCTGCATGCCGCAACTAAGACCCAATGCAGTCAAAATAATAAAGAAAAAAAGATAATAACAAGTTTTGATGATGTGGAGAAACTGGATCCCTCATACATTGCTGGTGGGAATGTAAAATGGTGCAACTGCTTTGAAAAACAGTTTGGCAGGTACTCAGAAAATTAAACATAGAGTTATCATATGACCCAGCAATTTCACTCCTAGGTATATACCCAAGGAAAATGTCCTGCAAAAAAATCTGTACATAAATGTTCATACCTGCATTATTCATAAATAGTCAAAAGTGGAAACAACCCAAATGTCTGTTAACTGATGAATGGATAAATCATGTGTGGTATGTCCACACAATGGAATATTATTTGGCAATAGAAAGGAATGAAATATTGATACATGCTACAACATGGATGAATCTTGAAAATGTAAGCTAAATGAAAGAAGGCGATCAGAAAACACTATATTCCATTTATATAAAATCTCCAGAATAGGTAAATCTACAGAGAGAAAAAGTAGATTAGTGGTTGCCTAGGACTTGGAGGGTGATGGCTAAAGAGTATGGGGTTTCTTTCTGAGGTGATAAAAATGTGCTAAAATTGTGATGATGGTTGCACAACTCTGTTAATATACTAAAAAACTATTGAATTGTATACTTGTAATGAGTAAATTGTATTCTGTGAATTATATCTCAATAAAGCTGTTACAAAAAAAATAAAAGAATTCGTGGAACATCAGTAAGGAAGAATGAAAAACAGAAAGAGTGAAACTATGAGTAAATACAATAGATTTTCCTTTTCCTCTTAAGTTTTCTAAATTATGTTTGGTGGTTGAAGCAAAAATTACTACATTTTTTTTTCTGTTTAGTTAAAGTTTTTATTATCTAAAATTACTACATTTTCTGATGTAGTTCTCAGTGTATTTAGAGAAAATAGCTAAGACAATCATAATGTAAATGGGGAAGAGTAAAAGGAATCAAAGGGAGGTAAAGTTTTTTTGGTAAATAAATCACGTGAATTTCTCAGTGTTCCTATAAAAGTCTCAGACTCCAGAGACTCGGGAATCAGTGTTCAATAAATATAATGTTTGTTTTCGCTTTGCTCAGAAACTAGATCTGAAGTCATCTGTTTTCCTAATAGTAGAACTAATTGCTTCCATCCATTAGCCTTGTTTTATCCACCCAAGAGCAAAAAAGTTACATTTCAGGATAGATATCTAGGTTTGAGCATTATTTTTCTAGGTAATGGCTTTTGAAATTTCAAAAGGGATGAAACCCAGGACACACAGATATTTGTATGTTGTAAAAGCTGAGAATTGGGCTGTTTGGACCCTTGAGATATTTATTTCAAAGTGTTCAAGTAAGACGTTTCCAAGGAGACTCTTTCAGAAGGGGAGAGAGAAGCATCTGCCTCTTTCCCCTGCATATAAATGGCGAAAATTCACTCCTCTGTGTTTCTCACTTATAATGTAGACTTTGCATGTGTCTTTGTATTTGACCTGGCTCTCACTGTATTGTTCCAAGGACATGGGAGAAGCACATGCTTGTTATTTTCTGTAAGGTAAATAATAAGAAATCTACTCCTGATCTAAAAATCCCATGTGTACATTCAGGACACAATTAAAGAGGATGAGTGCTAAAAACATAACACTTCACTTGGACTGAAAAATGTTGACTTCAGTAGACTGATGTTATATACTTATAGTATAATATCTTGAGCAAACTGCTGAAAAAAATACTATACAAAGAGGTGCCTTAAAAAGAAAAACTATTCAAAAAGGCACATGCACCCCCATGTTCATTGCAGCACCTGTTTACAATAGCCAGGTCATGGAAGCAACCTAAATGCCCATCAACAGACAAATGGGTAAAGAAGATGTGGTACGTATATACAATGGCATATTACTCAGCCGTAAAGAGAAATGAAATTGGGTCATTTGTAGAGATGTGGATGGACCTAGAGACTGTCATACAGAGTGAAGTGAGTCAGAAAGAGAAAAACAAATATTGTATATTAATGCATATATGTGGAATCTAGAAAAATGGTACAGATGAACCGGTTTACAAGGCAGAAATAGAGACACAGATGTAGAGAACAAACGTATGGACACCAAGGGGGGAAAGCGGGGGTGGTGGTGGTGGTGGTGGCATGAACTGGGAGATTGGAATTGACATATATACACTAATATGTATGAAATAGATAACTAGTAAGAACCTGCTGTGTAAAAAATTAAGTTAAATTTAAAAAAAAATAAAAACTCTAGAAGGTAAGTAAAAGTGGAAGTCTAAGACCTACAGGAAGGAGTTCTGGTTTCCAGTTCCACATGTAAGGAACTTGGAAGTCGCCATCCGTTCTAACAACATGTAAAAAGCTGGGCAGACTGAAAAATCAACAACTCTTCTTGGATCCATAGAAGAGGGGAGGACACAGGGCAAACCACTGCCCCAGGATTGAAGAGTCAGGCGAATACAGGGAGTCCCAGCTTACCAGAGGAGTGGAGACTCATGAGCGGAATTCACTGCAGGAACCAGAGTCAGGGTAGGAAAATCTGAACTATAATGGCTGGAGGCTCAGTGTGGACAAATCTGAGAGTTAAAAACTCCAGGGCACCCAGGCACAGAGGGACCCTCACAATATTGTGAGATTTACCCCCAGAAGCTCAATCAGACCCCCACAGTAGATATCAGAGAAGAATTACCTCGGGGCATCTGGCATGGGGAGGGGGAAAGAAACCATTTTGAAATATGCCAAAGTGAGAGAGTGGCATGGACATATATACACTACCAAATGTAAAACAGATAGCTAGTGGGAAGCAGCCGCATAGCACAGGGAGATCAGCTCGGTGCTTTGTGACCACCGAGAGGGGTGGGATAG
>NC_041232.1:48427772-48447090 GCF_002837175.3 Physeter macrocephalus | reverse complement strand
ACTAACATACCATTGTAAAGCAGTTGTACTCCAATAAAGATGTTAAAAAAAAAAAAAAAGAAATATGCCAAGAAATCTGTTCTTCTTAACAAGACCTACCCTCAGGGGAAACTAGCAATTTATTTTATGGATTATCAACAAGCTGATTCTAAAGTTTATATGGAGAGACAAAAGACTAAGAATAGCCAACACAAAATTGAAAAAGAACAATATTGGGCAACTGAATCTACCTGACTTCAAGCCTTATTATAAAAATTAGACAGTATGGTATTGGTGAAAAGACAGACAGATAAATCAATAGAACAGAATCAAAAGCCCAGAAATAGTGCCCCATAAATATGGTCAACTACTCTTTGACAAAGAAGCAAAGGCAATACAGTGGAACAAAGATAGTCTCTTCAGCAGTTGATGTTGGAACAACTGGACATTTACATACAAAAAAAAAAAACACCTAGACAGAGACGTTACACCCTTCACAAAAATTAACTTAAAATGGATCATAGATCTAACTGTAAAATGCAAAACTATAAAACTTCTGGAAAATAACACAGGAGAAAACCTATGACTTTGGGTATTGTGGTGCCTTTTTTTTTAGATAGAACAACAAAGACATGATCCAGGAAAGAAATAATTGATAAGTTGGACTTCATTAAAGTTAAAAACTTCTGCTCTGTGAAAGACAATCAAGAAAATGGGAAGACAAGACACAGACTGGGAGAAAATATTTGCAGAAGACAAATCTAATAAAGGACTGTTATCCAGAATTTACAAAGAACTCTTAAACTACACAATGATAACACACAAAGGGAAATCTGTAGATCAATATCCCTCATGAATATAGATACAAAAACTCTTAACAAGACATTAGCAAGCAGAATTCACCAGTCTGTAAAAGGATTATACACTATGACTAAATGGGGTTTATTCCAGGGATGGGCTAATTAAATATTTGAAAATAGTGTAATACACCATTGTGTTTGTTTCTTATTGCTGGTGTAACAACACAAACTAGTGGTGTAAAAGTACAAATTTGTTATCTTACAATTCTAGAGGCCAGAAGTCCAAAATGAGTTTTACTGGCTTAAAATCAAGGTGTCAGTAGGGCTATGTTCCTTTCTGTAGATTTTAAGGGATAATCTGTTTTTTCACCTTTTCTAGCTTCTAGGGGCTGCTTGCATCCTTGGCTCACGCCCCCCTTCCATCTTCAAAGCCAGCAATGTCCAGTTGAGTCTTTCTTATATCACATCACTCTAACACTGATTCACCCTCTTTTACATTTAAGGAGACTTGTGATTGCATTGGGACCACCCAGATAATCTAGGATAATTTCCCCACCTCAGGGTCAGCTGATTAGCAACCTTATATCCATTTGCAAATTTAATTCTCCTTTGCAAAGTAAACTAACATATTCACAGGTTCCAGGGATTAGGACATGGCCATCTTCGGGAGCCATTATTCTGCCTATAATTAGCCCTCCCATTGCCTGCTTTTTGGCCCTATCTTGGGTTCTTTGCCTTCACCTGACTATTCCCTGTCCACACTGCCCTGCTAGTCAGCTTGCTGACCTTGTTCCTGTCCCAGGGCCTTTGCCGTCACTGCTCCCCAACCTGGAACACTGTCCACTTGCCCCATGGCTTGCTCTTTTGTACCTTTCAGACTATGGTCAAATATCCCTTCTTTAGTTAGGCTGACCACCTGCTATGGAATGGCTCCTTCTGCTCTGTCACTCTGTAAACTCTTCTAGTTTTCTTCAAGGCACATTCTTTATTTTGTTTCAGTTGTTTGTTTATCTGTCTCCAACCCTGCCTCCTGTCAGCTCCGTGAAAGCAGGGAGTTTGCATTCTGTTTCCCTGAATGGTGTGGGACATAGAGGAGGCTCTCAGTGTATATTTGGTGAATTAAGAAACAAATAAATGACAATCATCTGCAAATAATGAGAACACGTTGTTCTTGATGACGTTTTTAAACCTCCTTTCTGTTTCAGATCTTAATGTATTGTCGAACTTCCTGAACACTGTTAAGTGGTAGTGGTGACAGCAGGCATCCTTCTTTTGTCTGATTTAAATAACAAAGTCTCTAGGGTTTTATCGTTAAATAGAAATTTGGCTTTTGGTTTGAAAATTTATAAGTTAAAGTACAAGAGTACTTAAAAAAACCCAAACATACTAAACACAGCTTTTGCAACAAGTGTTTACTAGTAAGGTTTTATCAAACATCTACTGGCCCAATACATTCGTAGATTTTCTCTTAAACCTTAGTTAAATTTTGAGACAATCCCAACTTAGTTGAAGTGAATACTTCTTTTAATCTAATGTTGAATTCTTTCTTTTTATATTGTATCTAGGAGTTTTGAGTCTGCAATCATGAGGGAGATTGGCTGAGACTTTTCCTTTCTTAAAAATTTATTTTATTCAAGTATAGTTGATTTACAATGTTGTGTGAATTTCTGGTGTACAACACAGTGATTCAGTTATATATATGTGTGTGTATATATATATATATATATATATATACACACACATACACACACACACACATATACATTCTTTTTCATATTCTTTTCCACTACAGTTTATCACAGGATATTGAATATAGTAGTTCCCTGCGCTATACAGTAAGACCTTGTTGTTTATCCATTCTATATATAATAGTTTGCCTCTGCTAATCCCAAACTCCCTATCCATCCCTCCCCTACCCCCCTCCCCCTTGGCAACCACAAGTCTGTTCTCTGTGTCTGTGAGTCTGGCTAAGACTTTTCTCTCTTTGGTCCACTGTTTCAAGTCAAGCTCTTTATCTCTAAACTGGCCTATGGATCAGGGAAGGCCACATACTCAGGGTACAGGATGGAATCAGGTGGGCTGGACTGAGTAACAGTGGAAGTGCTGAAGAGTAAATACTACCTTGTTTCTTTTCACTTTTTGCAGTTTTAAATGTTTCTTTGCTGAAGTCAAACCACGTCATGCATTGGTTAAGGAGGACTGGATTTCCATCCTTCTGGATTGGATCCCCTTCCGGCGGCCCAGTGCACAGTGTCCTTGGTCTGGTCTGGCACACAGCTCAGTGCAGCTGCCCTCACCACAGGCACCAGCCTTAGCAGAAGCAAATGATGAGAGCAGTGGAAGGGAAAAGCCATCTGTTAATGCCATCTCTGTCAAGGTGTTATAACTCCCCAACGAGGCAGGCAGTTTAGACATGACAAAACAGAGGCCCGGAGAGATGAAGGGCCTTGCTAAAGGTCCCTCAGCTGACAAATGGCCCACTTTGGATTTGAACCTGTGATTATCTGACTTCCAAGCCTGTGCTCTTTCCACAGGGTCACTGTCTCCTTTCACAACTGACCGTCTCACTTCGGCCACTGAAATGGCACAATTGTGTAGAGACCGTGTCCCTCTCCTTCTCCCCTCTCTTGACAGGATGTGCAGTACAATATTGCCTGATGTCTTGAAATCTGGCAAAGGCCCAAAGCTGAGGACAGAATGAAGGTTCTTCCTGGCCTGTGAGGCAGGAGCTGAGGCCTTCAGGGTGGCCCCTGTGCACAGGCTTATAGGGAAGTTCCTATGTGCAACCCAGCCCTTCTGCCTTCGGACCTGTAGCAGCTCAACCCCAGAGTCCAAAGGTGGGAAGGGGGGCGCTTTTGAGGGATGTCAGCCTCTCCCTTTCCCAAGTGTGTCCCCCTAGGGTAGAATGGGGTGCTTGCCTGAAGGGAGCTGGACACTGGCCCTGCACACCCTGCTCATCTGCTTAGGTGGTGGACTTACTGGGGTTCCCTCCACCACCTGAATAACAGAGAGAGTGTATGGTGAGAGCTGCCCGCGGAGAGGTCCCTAGTTCCTAAGAGTGAAGAAGCAAGATGGCAAAGGAACCCACGACCTGGGAGCTGGCTTCAGAGGGCAGTTCCCACCCCACACTATTGCTGTTAGGTATATTTATCATTACTGTTTCTCTTTGTTCCCTTTTGTAGATCTGAATGCCTACCCGCTACCGTTTCCTTTCAGTATGAAGAACTTCTTTTAGCATTTCTTACAGTGCAGGACTGTTGGCCACAGAGGCTCTCAGGTTCCATTTATATGAAAATGTCTTTATTTCACCTTCGATTTTTTGCTTACTTGTTTATTTACTTTTTAAAGTATACAATTCAGTGGTTTTAGTATATTTTCAACGTTGTGCACCATATCCACTATCTAATTCCAGAACATTTTTATAATCTCAAAAATAAACACATACCCATTTCCAGTCATTCCCCATTCCCTCTTCCCCAAGGTCCTGCCAACCACTAACTTATTTTCTGTCTCTGTGGGTGCCTAATCTGTACACTTCACATAAATGGAATCATAAAATGTGTTCTATCTGGCTTCTTTCATGCAGCATATTTTCAAAATGCATCCATGTTGTAACATGCTTTAATAAGTACTTAATTCCTTTTATTAAAAAAACATTTTTAAGAGCAGTTTTTAGGTTCACAACAAAATTGAGAGGGAGGTACAGAGATTTCCCATATACCCCCTTTCTCCCACACATGTATAGCCTCCAACTTCACTCACCATAGTGGTACATTTGTTACCAAGGGTGACCCTACATTGACAAACCATAATCACTCAAAGTCCATAGTTTACCTTAGGGTTCACTCTTGGTGGTGTAAATTCTATGGGTTTGGACAAATGTATGAAGACATGTATCCATCATTATAACATCATACAGAGTATTTTCACTGCCCTAAGAATTCTCTGTGCTCTGCCTATTTATTCCTCCCCCCGACCCTTTCCCCTGGCAACTACAGATATTTTTATTGTCTCCATAGTTTTGATTTTCCAGAATGTCATATAGTTGGAATCCTACAGTAGGTAGCTTTTTCAGGTTGGCTTTTTTTCCACCTAGTAATGTGCATTTAAGGTTCCCCCATGCCTTTTTTTGGCTTGGTAGCTTTTGTTTTTTAAGGGCTGAATAACAGTCCATTGTTGTAATGTACCACGGTTTATCCATTCACCTTGTTTGCTTCCAAGTTTTGGCAATTATGAATAGAGCTACTGTAAACATCCGTGTGGAGGTTATTGTGTGGACAAAAGTTTCCAAATCCTTTGGATAAATACCAAGGAGAATGATTACTGGATGGTGTGGTAAGAATATGTTTAGTTTTGTAAGAAACTCCCCAACTGTCTTCCAAAGTGGCTGTACCATTCTGCATTCCCCATTCCTTTTTGTGCGTGTGATAAAAAACACATAAAATTTACCATTTTAACTGTACTTTAGTGTTAAGTATATTCACACTGTTATGAAAATACCCATTAAACAGCAACTCCCTTTTCCCCCCTCCCCCCAGCCCCTGGTAACCACAATTCTACTTTCTATTTCAACGAATTTGACTACTTTAGATATTTCATATAAGCAGAAACATACAATATTTGTCTTTTTGTGAGTGGCATATATCACTTAGCATAATGTCCTCAAGTTTCATTCATGTTGAAGCATGTGTCAGGATTTCCTTCCATTTTAAGGCTGAGTAATAATCCACTGTGTGATTATATCTATATCTATCTCACATTTTGTTTATCCATTCACATTTGTGTTGCTTCTACATCTTGGCTGTTGTTAATAGTGTGCTATAAGCATGGGTATGCAAGTATCTCTTGGAGACCCTGCTTTCAATTTTTTTGGATATATGCCCATAAATAGGATTGCGGGATCGTATGGTAGTTCTATTTTTAATTTTTTGAAGAACCTCCATACTGTTTTCCATAATGGTTGCACAATTTTACAATCCCACCAACAATGCACAAGTTCCAACTTCTCCACATCCCTGCCAACAGTTGTTATTTTCTGTCTTTTTGATATTACCCATACTAATGGGTATGAGGTGATATCTAATGTGGTTCTGATTTGCATCTCTCTGATGATTAGTGATGTTGAGCATCTTTTCATATGCTTTTTGGCCATTTATATATCATCTTTGGAGAAATGTCTATTAAAATGTGTGCCCATTTTTTAGTTAGGCTATTTTATTTTTTATTGATTTGTAGGATTTCTTTATATATTCTGGATATTAATGCCTTTTTCAGATATGTGCTTTTGCATATATTTTCTCCCATTACATAGTTTGCCTTTCACTTCATTGATTTTGTCCTTTGACACACAAAAGTTTTTAAGTTTGATATAGTCTATTTTTTTGCTCTTGTTGCTTATGATTTTGGTGCCATATCCAAGAAATCATTGCCAAGTCCAATGTCATGAAACTTTTCCCTTTTGTTTTCCTCTAGGAGTTTTATAGTTTTAGGTCTAAGTGCCTAAGTGCTCTAGCTAGGATTTCCAATACTATATTGAAAAAAAAAAAAGTGGTAAGAGCAGATATCCTTGCCTTGTTCCTGATCTCAGAAGGAAAACTTTCAGTCTTTCACCCTTAAGTATGATTGATAGCTGTGGACTTTTCATATATGGGCTTTATTATGTTGCAATAATTCTTTCTTTTTTTAGTTTGCTGATTTTTTTTTTTATCATGAAAGGGTGTTGAACCCTGTCATATGCTTTTCCACATCAATTGAGATGATCCTTTTTCATCCTTCATTCTGTTATTGTGGTGTATTGCATTAATTGATTTTTATAGGTTGAGCCATTTAAGCATTCCAGGAACAAATCCCACTTGGCCATGGTGTATACTCCTTTTAAAGTTCTGTTGAATTCTTTTCGCTAGTATTTTGTTAAGAATTTTTGCATCAATAGTCATCAGGGATATTGGTCATAGTTATATTTTCTTGTAGTGTCTTTATCTGGCTTTGGTATCAGGATAATGCTAGCTTCATAGAATGAATTTGGAAGTGTACCCTCCTCTTAAGTTTTTTTGAAGAGTTTCAGGAGAATTGGTGTTACCTCTTTAAATGTTTCGTAGAATTCACCAGTGAATCTATCTGGTCCTGGGCTTTTCTTTGTTGGGAGGCTTTTGATTCCCGATTCAATCTGTTTGCTCAGTATTGGTCTGTTTAGATTTTCTATTTCTTCATGATTCAGTCTTGGCAGTTTAAGTGTTTCTAGGATTTTATTCATTTCTTCTAGGTTAACTAATTTCTTGTATGTACAACTTGGTGTACAGTTGTTCATAGTATTCTCCTATAATCCTTTTCTTCCTGTCATTGTAATGCCCTCTTTCATTTCTAATTTTAGTTATTTGAGTCTTCTCTCTTTTTTCATAATCTAGCTAAGGATTTGATAATTTTGTTGATCTTTTAAAATTCAACTCCTAGTTTCATTGATTGTTTTCTATTTTTCTGTTCTCTAGTTTATCTCTGCTCTAATCTTTATTATTTTCTTCCTTATGCTCTCTTTGGATTAAGTTTTTTTTCTTTTTCTAGTTTCTTGAGGTGTAAATTTGGGTTGAGGTCTTTCTACTTTAGTATATTACTCATTTATAGCTGTAAATTTCCCTCTTAGCACAGCTTTCACCGCATCCCATAAAATTTGGTATGTCGTGTTTTAATTTTGACTTGTCTCAGGTATTTTATAGTTTTCCTTGTGAATTCTTTGTTGCATTGGTTGTTTAAAAGTGTATTGTTTAACTTCCACATATTTGTGGATTTTCCAGTTTTCCTTGTGCTGTTGATTTCTAGTTTCATTCCATTGTGATGGAAAAAGACACTTTGTATGATTTCAATAGTCTTGAATTTATTAAGAGTTGTTTTGTGGCCTAATATGTGGTCTATCCTGGAGAATGTACCATGTGCATTTGATAAGAATGTACGTTCTGCTGTAGTTGGGTAAAATGTTCTGTATATGTCTGTTAGGTACAGTTGGTCTATAGTGTTGTTCAGTTCCTCCATTTGCTTGCTGACTTTCTGTCTGGTTGTTCTATCCATTATTGAAAGTGGGGAATTGAACTCTCTTACTAGTATTGTGTTTCTGTCTATTTCTCCCTTCAATTCTATCAAGATTTGCTTCATATATTTAGGAGTTCTGAGGTTTGGTACATAAATATTTATAACTTAAATTTTCTTGGTGAATAGACCCTTTTATTGTACAATGTCCTTCTTTGTCTTTTGTAACAGTTTTTGATTTAAAGTCTGGTTTTAGTATGGTCACTCCTGCTCTTTTTTGGTTACTGTTTGTATGGAATATCTTTTTCCACCCTTTCACTTTCAGCCTATGTGTGTCCTTAGACCTAAAGTCTCTTGTAGACAGCATATGGTTGGATCACTTTTTAAAATCCATTAAGCCAATCTGTGTCTTTTGATTGGGGATTTTAATGCATTTACATGTATTTAAAGTAATTATTGACAGGGAGGAACTTACGATTGCCATTTTGTTCATCATTTTCTATATGTCTTGTAGCTTTATTGTCTTTCATTTCTTACTTTGTGTTTCATTTTTTTGGTAGTGATATGCTTTGATTTCTTTTTCATTTCCTTTTGTGTATATTCTATAGATATTTTCTTTGTGGTCACCATTGCAATTAAATATCTTCAAATTGTAGCTTTCTGTTTTAAACTGATAACAACTTAGCTTCAGTTGCAACTCTGTTCCTTTACAGCTTCACCTCACACACTTTGTACTATTGATGTCACCAATTACATCTTTAAATATTATGTAATATAGATTTATGGTTATTTAAATATTTGTCATTTAAATTCTATGCATTAAAATTACAATAGAAGAGGTTACTATGTTTGTTCATGCACTTACCTTTATTGAAGAGCCTTATAATTTCAGCAACAGCTTCATGTTGCTGTCTATCATCTTTTCACTTCAACTTGAAGGACTCTTTTAGCATTCCTTGTAGAGTAGTTCTAGAGCTAATGAAACCCCTCAGCTTTTATTTATCTAGGAAGGTCTTAATTTCGCCTTCATTTTGAAGGACAGTCTTGCCACATACAGTATTCTTGGTTGAGTTCTTTTCTTTTAGTACTTTGAATATATCATACCACTCCCTTCTGGCCTTCAAAGGTTATGCTGAGAAATCTGCTGATAATCTTATGGAAGCTCCTTTGTAAATGATATATTGCTTTCCTCTAACTGCTTTCAAGATCTTCTGTCTTTGACTTTAGACAATTTGATTGTAATGTGTCTTGATGTGGTTCTTTTTGGATTTACTCTAGTTGGAGTTCTTTAAATTTCTTAAAATCTGTATGTCTATTTTCTTAGATTTGGGAAGCTTTTGACTGTCATTTCTTCACAGAAACTCTTTGCCCCTTTCTCTCTTTCTTCTCCTTCTGGGATTTCCTTAATGTGTACATTGGTCCCCCTGAGAATGTACCATAAGTCCCTTAGGCTATCTTTGTTTTTTTGAATATTTTCTTATTTGCTCCTCTGACTCAATAATTTCAAATGACCTGTCTTCACTTTTGCTAGCTTGGTCAAGTCAGCTGTTGAACCCCTCTATTGAATTTTTTAAAAAATAAATTTATTTATTTATTTTTGGCTGTGTTGGGCTTTTGTTGCTGCATGTGGGCTTTCTCTAGCCACAGTGAGCAGGGGCTACTCTTCATTGCGGTGTGTGGGCTTCTTATTGTGGTGGCTTCTCTTGTTAAGGAGCATGGGCTGTAGGCACATGGGCTTCAGTAGTTGTGGCACACAGGCTCAGTAGTTGTGGCTTGTGGGCTCTAGAGCACAGGCTCAGTAGTTGTGGTGCACAAGCTTAGTTGCTCCACGGCATGTGGGATCTTCCCAGACTAGGGCTCGAACCCATGTCCCCTGCATTGGCAGGAGGATTCTTAACCACTGCACCACCTGGGACGTCCCCACTCTATTGAATTTTTTGTTCAGTTATTGTATTTTTCAGCTCCAGAATTTGTTTGCTTTTAAAAATAAATAGTTTGTCTCTTTGTTAATATTCTTATTTTGTTCATTCATCATTTTCTTAGTATAGTTGTTTGTGTTTTCTTTTAGTTCACTATCTTTATAACAATTATTTTAATTTTTTGTCAGGGAGCTCATAGATCTGCATTTCTTTACGGTTAGTTTCTAGAGTTTTATTTTTTTCCTTTGACTGACCAACATTTGCCTGTGTCTTTGTATGCCTTACAATTTTTTTTCTGAGATTTGAGCATTTGGAAAAAATAACCACCTCTCCCAATCTTTGCATACTAGCTTTACACAGGAAAGACCTTCACCAATCAGCCTAGCTGTAGGTTCTAAGACCTCTCAGTTTTTTATCTCTTGCTCCCCTTGGTGTCCTCCTGCAAAACTGCTGCTCTGATATGCTGCTTGCCTCTGATTTCAGCAGCTTAATCAACTATACTCCAATATAAAATAAAAAGTTAAAAAAAAAAGAAATTACTAGGTCTTATGATCATTCTATGTTTAACTTTTTAAGGAACCTGCCAAATGTTTCCCATGGCACCTGCACCATTTTACACTTTTACCAGCAATGTATGAAGGTCCTGATTTCTTTATATCCTCAGCAGAACTTATTGTCTTTTTCTTAATAGTCATCCTAGTGGGTGTGAAGTGGTATCTTACTGTGGTTTTGATTTGTATTTCTCTGATGGCTAATGATGTTGAGCATATTTTCATATTCTTATTGGCCATTTGTGTATCTTCTTTGGAGAAATGTCTATTTGATTCTTTTGCCCATTATTTAATTGGATTATTTGTCTTTTTATTGTTGAGTTGTAAGCACTTTTCATATATTCTGGATAAAAGTCCCTTATTGAATATATGATTGACCAATATTTTTTTCCCATTCTCTGGGTTGTCTTTTCACTTTCTTGATGGGGACCTTTGAGAGCACAAAAGCTTCTCATTTTGATGAATTTCAATTTCTGTATTTCTTTCTCTTTTTACTGGTGCTTTTTAGTTTCATATCTAAGAGATCATTGCCTAATCCAAGGTAATGAAGATCATGCTTATGTTTTCTTTTAAGAGTTTTATAATTTTAGCTCTTACATTTGGGTCTTTTATCCATTTTGAGTTAATTTTTGTATATGGTATAATATACAAGTCAAACTTCCTTCTTTTGCATGTAGACTTCCAGTTGTCCCACTACCATTTGTTTAAAAAACTACTCTTTCCATTACATTTTCCTGGCACTCCTGTTGAAAATTCAATTGACCATAAATGTAAGAGATTTTTAATGGACTCACAGTTCTATTCCATTGATCTGTTTGTCTATCCATATGCAAGCCCCACACTGTCTTGATTACTGTAGCTTTGTAGTAAGGCTGAAAATCAAGAAGCTTAACACTCCAACTTTTGTCCTCTTTCCAAGATTACTTTGGTTATTCTGGGCCTTTTGAATTTCCATATGAATTTTAGGATAAGCTTGTCAATTTCTGCAACAACAACAACAAAAAGGCACCTGGGATTTTGATAGGGACTTACTGAAATTGTAGCTCAGTTTGGGAAATATCACCATTTTAACAATTTTAAGTCTTGATTCATGAACATGTGATTTTTTTAGGTCCTCTTTCAGTGATATTTTTAAAAAAGTTTTCAATGTATAAGGCTTGCACTTTTTTGTTAAATCTATTCTTATTTATTTCTTTTTGATACTATTTTAAATTAATTGTTTTATTAATTTTATTTTTGAATTGTTCATTGCTAGGGTATAGAAATACAACTGATTTTTGAGTATTGATCTTGTCTTGCAATCTTGCTGAACTCATTTATTATTTCTAATTTTTTTTTGGTGTACTCATTAGAATTTTCTATATATGAGATCATGTCATCTGCAAAGGTCAAGTCAGCTGTTGAACCCCTCTATTGAATTTTTTAAAAAATAAATTTATTTATTTATTTTTGGCTGTGTTGGGCTTTTGTTGCTGCATGTGGGCTTTCTCTAGCCACAGTGAGCAGGGGCTACTCTTCATTGCGGTGTGTGGGCTTCTTATTGTGGTGGCTTCTCTTGTTAAGGAGCATGGGCTGTAGGCACATGGGCTTCAGTAGTTGTGGCACACAGGCTCAGTAGTTGTGGCTTGTGGGCTCTAGAGCACAGGCTCAGTAGTTGTGGTGCACAAGCTTAGTTGCTCCACGGCATGTGGGATCTTCCCAGACTAGGGCTCGAACCCATGTCCCCTGCATTGGCAGGAGGATTCTTAACCACTGCACCACCTGGGACGTCCCCACTCTATTGAATTTTTTGTTCAGTTATTGTATTTTTCAGCTCCAGAATTTGTTTGCTTTTAAAAATAAATAGTTTGTCTCTTTGTTAATATTCTTATTTTGTTCATTCATCATTTTCTTAGTATAGTTGTTTGTGTTTTCTTTTAGTTCACTATCTTTATAACAATTATTTTAATTTTTTGTCAGGGAGCTCATAGATCTGCATTTCTTTACGGTTAGTTTCTAGAGTTTTATTTTTTTCCTTTGACTGACCAACATTTGCCTGTGTCTTTGTATGCCTTACAATTTTTTTTCTGAGATTTGAGCATTTGGAAAAAATAACCACCTCTCCCAATCTTTGCATACTAGCTTTACACAGGAAAGACCTTCACCAATCAGCCTAGCTGTAGGTTCTAAGACCTCTCAGTTTTTTATCTCTTGCTCCCCTTGGTGTCCTCCTGCAAAACTGCTGCTCTGATATGCTGCTTGCCTCTGATTTCAGCAGCTTAATCAACTATACTCCAATATAAAATAAAAAGTTAAAAAAAAAAGAAATTACTAGGTCTTATGATCATTCTATGTTTAACTTTTTAAGGAACCTGCCAAATGTTTCCCATGGCACCTGCACCATTTTACACTTTTACCAGCAATGTATGAAGGTCCTGATTTCTTTATATCCTCAGCAGAACTTATTGTCTTTTTCTTAATAGTCATCCTAGTGGGTGTGAAGTGGTATCTTACTGTGGTTTTGATTTGTATTTCTCTGATGGCTAATGATGTTGAGCATATTTTCATATTCTTATTGGCCATTTGTGTATCTTCTTTGGAGAAATGTCTATTTGATTCTTTTGCCCATTATTTAATTGGATTATTTGTCTTTTTATTGTTGAGTTGTAAGCACTTTTCATATATTCTGGATAAAAGTCCCTTATTGAATATATGATTGACCAATATTTTTTTCCCATTCTCTGGGTTGTCTTTTCACTTTCTTGATGGGGACCTTTGAGAGCACAAAAGCTTCTCATTTTGATGAATTTCAATTTCTGTATTTCTTTCTCTTTTTACTGGTGCTTTTTAGTTTCATATCTAAGAGATCATTGCCTAATCCAAGGTAATGAAGATCATGCTTATGTTTTCTTTTAAGAGTTTTATAATTTTAGCTCTTACATTTGGGTCTTTTATCCATTTTGAGTTAATTTTTGTATATGGTATAATATACAAGTCAAACTTCCTTCTTTTGCATGTAGACTTCCAGTTGTCCCACTACCATTTGTTTAAAAAACTACTCTTTCCATTACATTTTCCTGGCACTCCTGTTGAAAATTCAATTGACCATAAATGTAAGAGATTTTTAATGGACTCACAGTTCTATTCCATTGATCTGTTTGTCTATCCATATGCAAGCCCCACACTGTCTTGATTACTGTAGCTTTGTAGTAAGGCTGAAAATCAAGAAGCTTAACACTCCAACTTTTGTCCTCTTTCCAAGATTACTTTGGTTATTCTGGGCCTTTTGAATTTCCATATGAATTTTAGGATAAGCTTGTCAATTTCTGCAACAACAACAACAAAAAGGCACCTGGGATTTTGATAGGGACTTACTGAAATTGTAGCTCAGTTTGGGAAATATCACCATTTTAACAATTTTAAGTCTTGATTCATGAACATGTGATTTTTTTAGGTCCTCTTTCAGTGATATTTTTAAAAAAGTTTTCAATGTATAAGGCTTGCACTTTTTTGTTAAATCTATTCTTATTTATTTCTTTTTGATACTATTTTAAATTAATTGTTTTATTAATTTTATTTTTGAATTGTTCATTGCTAGGGTATAGAAATACAACTGATTTTTGAGTATTGATCTTGTCTTGCAATCTTGCTGAACTCATTTATTATTTCTAATTTTTTTTTGGTGTACTCATTAGAATTTTCTATATATGAGATCATGTCATCTGCAAATAAAGATAGTTTTGGTTTTTTCCCTTTAAATCTGGATGCTTTTTCTTGCTTAAATGCCTTGGGTAGAATCTCTAGTACAATGGTGAATAGTCATGGCAAGATTGAACACCCTTGTTGTTTGTTTTCCTGATCTTAGGGGGAAAACATCGAGTTTTTCACTGTTAAATATCATGTTAGCTGTGGATTTTTCATAGAGGCCCTTTTTAGATTGAGGAAGTTCTTCTATTCCCAGTTTGTTGACTGTTTTTATCATGAAAGGGTGTTGGATTTTATCAAATATCTTTACTGCATCTGTTGAAATGATCATGTGGTTTTTGTCCTTTATTATATTAATATGGTGTATTACATGGATTTCATATGTTGAACCAACCTTGCATTCCTACGATAAATCCCACTTCATCATGGTGTGTAATTGTTTTAATATACTGCTGGGTTTGGTTTACTAGTATCTTTGGTTTACTAATATCTTTTGTTGAAGATATTTTCATCGATAATCATCAGAGATATTTGTCTTTAGGTTTTTTTCCTTTCCTTTTCTTGCAATATCTTTGTCTGGATTTGGTATCAGGGTAATGCTAGTCCCATAAAATGAATTGAGGCATTCCTTCCTCTTCTTTTATGGGACAGTTTGTGAAGGATTGGTGTTAATTCTTCTTTAAATGTTTAGTGGATGTTCTGATTTAAAATAGTGTTTCCCCAAAATTCACATCTACTCAGAACTTCAGAATGGGACCTAATTTTGAAATAAGGTCTGTGTAAGTTTCCTGGAGCTGCCATAACAAAGTACCACACACTGAGTGGCTTAAACAACAGAAATTTATTGTTTTGGAGTTTGGAGACTAGAAGACCCAAATCAAGGGGTTAGCAGAGTTGATTCCTTCAGAGGGTTGTAAGGGATAATCTGTTCCTTGCTTCTTTCCTAGGTTCTGTTACTCTGAGGCATTCCTTGGCTTGTAGATGATGTTCTGGCTGTGTCTTCTCATCATCTTCTATCTGTGTCCCTCTCTGTGTTCAAATTTCCCATTTCTATAAGGACATAAGGCATATTGGATTAGGGCCCACCCTAATGACCTTATTGTAATTTGATTACCTCTGTAAAGATGCTATTTCCAAATAAGGTTTATATTCTAAGGAATTGAGGGTTAGACTTTAACATATCTTTCTTGGGTGGACACAATTCAACCCATAACAGTATTGCAGATGTAGTTAGCTAAGAGATCAAATTAGATTAGGGTGGGCCCTCAGTCCAGTATATTTAGTGTCCTTTAAGAGGAGAGACACAGACACAGTATAATGCCATGTATCGAAAAAGAAAGAAATTGGGAGTGATGCATCTACAAGCCAGGGATTGCCAGCAATCATGGAAGTGAGGAGAAAGGCATGACACAACTTCTCCCTCAGCCTTCATTCTCTGTCTTACCTCCTTCTGAGTATCAAATGCATGTGCTTGATTATCATGACTTTTCCTCTGTTTAAAAAATATCATTTTATTAAATGATATATATAAATTTTTTATAACTACAGATTTTTATTAAACTGTGCCACCTAATGAAGAACTAAGAAGAAATAATTTTTTTTCTGCAAAGTGCATATTTATTACAGAACAATAGAAACAAAAATTATTGGTTTACTCTTTCAACAAATTTATATTTATTATCTGTGTTCCAAGCACTATATTTGTCACTAAATTCTATCAATGAGGTTTGGTTGTTTATACAGCTTATTATTTAGTGGTAAGATAGGGTAAACCCCCAGATAATTATATGATCAAACATTTTGTTAAGAGCAACAAAGGAAAAGATTATATAGTGAATAAAAGGGGTGCCTGTTTGGAATTGTGTAGTCAGGGAAGGTCTTGATAAGGAAGAGGCATTTATTTAAGGTATGAATAATAAATGAAAAATAGCTGGTGTGTGTGGGACTTTTTAGGAAAATCAAGGCACAGCACATGTAAAAGCCTTCCTGTGAAAAAGAGCTTGGTTTGTTGGAGGAACTGAAAGACCATGGTAGTTGGATCATAATGATCAAAAAGAAAAGAAGCTGAAAATGATGTTGAAGAGGGAGATAGGCTTTTCTATAGATGATGCATTTTATTATTAACACAATTAGAAGCCACTAATATTTTTGAAAATAATATTTTATTTACTAAAGTTATAAATTTTATAAAAATCTAGTTCCTTAAGTTTTAAGATTTAGCTTATAATTTTTCTTTTTCTTTTTCTATGTATAAGGCTATCAAAATTTAGCAGTCTTTTTACGGGGCTTTTGGATGATGTTTGTTTCATTTACAAACTTAAACACCTTCAAATATTTAAAGTGTCACTTGATAAATATTTCATTTTAATTATATAGTTGATTTACAATATTATATTAGTTTTGAGTGTACAACATAGTGATTCAAAATTTTTATAGCTTATATTTCATTTAAAGGTATTTTAAAATATGGGCTGTATTCCCTGAGCTGTGCAATATATCCCTGTAGCTTATTTCTTTTTTATATAGTACTTTGTACCTCTTAATTTTCTTCCCCTCTCTTGCCCTTCCTCTCTTTCCTCTCCCCACTGGAGAGGTAGCTAGGGAGGTAACTGGTAACCACTAGTTTGTTCTCTATATCTGTGAGCCTGTTTTTGTTTATTATATTCATTTGTTTATTTTGTTTTTAGATTCCAGTTGTAAGTGATAACATACAATATTTGTCTTTTTCTGTCTGACTTAGTTCACTAAGCACAATGCCCTCCATGTCCATCCATGTTGTGGCAAATAGCAAAATTGTATTCTTTTTTGTGGCTGAGTAGTATTGCATTGTATGTGTGTGTGTGTGTGTGTGTGTGTGTGTGTGTGTGTGTATATATATATATATATATATATATACACCATAGCTTCTTTATCCATTAATCTATTGATGGACACTTGCTTCCGTATATTGGCTATTGTGAATAATGCTGCCATGAACACTGGAGTACCTGTATCTTTTTGAAATTAGTGTTTTCATTTTCTTTGGATCAGATTGCCTATCTCCAGTGCATTTAGTTCTTCTGGGGTTTTATCTTATTCCTTTGTTTGGACCATGTTCCTTTCTCATTTTGCCTAACTGCTGTTTTTATTTCTGTGTTATTTGTTAGGTTGGTTACTTTTCCCAACCTTGGAGAAGTGACCTTTTGTAGATGTGCTGTGCGTCCCAGCAGTTCATTACACTCTCATCACCAGAGCCATATGCTCTAGGGGTGCCCTTTATGTGGGCTGCTGGTTGGCAGGGCGGGGACACGAGGTGGTGGGCTGCCGTACCCCGTTGTGGGGTGGTGGTCCTGTGGCTAGTGCTGGCCCACTGGTGGGCTGAGCTGGGTTCTCGGGTGGGTGGTTTGGGGGCCGGGCTTCCAGGATCTAGTATTGACCTTTTGGCAGGTGGGGCCAGTTCCTGACATGGTTGGCTGCAGGGTCCTGGGTGTCTCAAAGCTGGTGCTGGTTTGCTGCAAGTGGGGCCAGGGTGCCCATGGAAGGAGGTAAGCCCAGGGTCTTCCTGCTCTGCCATCTTGACCAAGCCTCTGCCTCTCAGACTGTCTTTCTCTTCCTCATCTTCTTCACTACCCGTGGTTCAATTTGAAAAAATTTTATTGACTTGTGTTCACTGACCCTTTTTCTGTTGTGTCCTATATGATATTAATCTCATTCAATAAATTCTTTGATATTTTTCAATATTAGGATTCTAATTTTCTCTTTTCTAATTTCTACATCTTCTGAAATTTCCCAATTTTATTATAGCCATTTTTTCAATATCTATTTTAAAAAAACACATACTTATTTTGAAGAGCTCATCTGCTAATTCCATTATCTAGGTTATCAGTGGGTCTGCTTTTATTGACTATTTAAAAAAATAAAGATCACTTTCTTGTCTCTTTATTACTTTTTCATTTTGTACTGAGCATTGTGACTGATGTATTGAAGAGATTCTGTATTCTGTTATCTTGCTCAGAAGACTATTGAGTTTTGTCCAAGAAGTCAATTAAATTATTGTCAGATCAACTTGATGTTACAGAGGCTTGGTTTTACACTGTTAAGTCTGGTCTTTTCCCACTTTGTTCTTGGCCCTAAGAATAGCTCTAAATCCTTAAGAAAAATGGTCTTTATTCCTATGGTTCTTATTGGGTTTCAATATAAAGTCTAAAGTGTTTATCAGGCCCCTCGAAATTGGAAGAATGTGAACTTGAAACTTTGTATTCTTGGTACCAAGCAACCTCTAAGATCTCTGCTCAGATCTTTTGCCTTCCAGCTGTTTTCCCCTGGGCTTCCTGGAGTCTCATCCTGTACACACTTAGTTGAATAAGCCAAGGATTTGAGGAAAATTTTGTATGCAGATTTGGGGGTTCCCCTATGGCTCCTTCCTGTTGGGATTTCCTCCCTCCATTTCCAGCCACTCTGTTTCATTCTAAATAAGATCTCTTACTCCTCAGCATAAGACAACAGTCACTGCCTGTATGAACACTACTTTAGTGAGCTGTGTGCATTGGGGATCCTCTCTGTGGAAAAGCTATATATGTGTCATTTTATCCAATGAAGGTCCTGCTAAACAAGCATCAAATCCCCTACCTTTTCTGTCTTTTGTTCACTCTCCAGGGCCTTCAAACTTTCTTTTTAAAAATTGTCCTGGGGAATTCCCTGGAGGTCCAGTGGTTAGGACTCTGTGCTTCCACTGCAGGGGGGGGGGCCGGTTTGATCCCTGGTTGAGGAACAAGATCCCACAAGCCAAATGGCATGCCCCCCCCCCCACTACCACCAAAAATTGTCCAGGGTCATTAACTTATTGACTTACTGGGAAGAGGTTTAGCCTGACCCAAGCTATTCTCACTTTGCCCGAACTTTTTTTAAATTCTTTTTTTGTTAATTAAAGTGTAGTTGATTTACAATGTTATATTAGTTTCAGGTGTACAACATAATGATTTGATATTTTTATAGATTATACTCCATTTAAAGTTATTATAAAATATTGGTTATATTCCCTGTTCTACACATTACATCCTCGTATCTTACTTATTTTGTATCTAGTAGTTTGTACTTCTTAGTACCCTTCCCCTATCTTGCTCCTCTCCCCACCACTCTCCCCACTGGTAACCACTAGTTCTCTGTATCTATGAGTTTGTCTCTTTTTGTTATATTCATTCATGTGCTTTATTTTTTAGATTCCACACATAAGTGAAAACAGTGTGTGCCTTTCTCTGTCTGATTTGTTTTACTAAGTGTAAACCCTCCAGGTCCATCCACGTTGTTGCAAATGGAAAATTTCATTCTTTTTTATGGTTGAGTAATATTCCGTGTGTGTGTGTGTGTGTGTGTGTGTGTGTGTGTGTGT
>NC_041232.1:48422339-48426600 GCF_002837175.3 Physeter macrocephalus | reverse complement strand
AATTGTCCTGGGGAATTCGCTGGAGGTCCAGTGGTTAGGACTCTGTGCTTCCACTGCAGGGGGGGGGGCCGGTTTGATCCCTGGTTGAGGAACAAGATCCCACAAGCCAAATGGCATGGCCCCCCCCCCCCACTACCACCAAAAATTGTCCAGGGTCATTAACTTATTGACTTACTGGGAAGAGGTTTAGCCTGACCCAAGCTATTCTCACTTTGCCCGAACTTTTTTTAAATTCTTTTTTTGTTAATTAAAGTGTAGTTGATTTACAATGTTATATTAGTTTCAGGTGTACAACATAATTTGATATTTTTATAGATTATACTCCATTTAAAGTTATTATAAAATATTGGTTATATTCCCTGTTCTACACATTACATCCTCGTATCTTACTTATTTTGTATCTAGTAGTTTGTACTTCTTAGTACCCTTCCCCTATCTTGCTCCTCTCCCCACCACTCTCCCCACTGGTAACCACTAGTTCTCTGTATCTATGAGTTTGTCTCTTTTTGTTATATTCATTCATGTGCTTTATTTTTTAGATTCCACACATAAGTGAAAACAGTGTGTGCCTTTCTCTGTCTGATTTGTTTTACTAAGTGTAAACCCTCCAGGTCCATCCACGTTGTTGCAAATGGAAAATTTCATTCTTTTTTATGGTTGAGTAATATTCCGTGTGTGTGTGTGTGTGTGTGTGTGTGTGTGTGTGTGTGTGTGTGTGTGTGTTGATGGACACTTAGGTTGTTTCTATGTCTTGGCTATTGTAAATAATGCTGCTATGAATATTGGGTGCATGTATCTTTTCTAATTAGTGCTCTTGTTTTCTTCAGATATAAACCCAGGAGTGGAACTGCTGGATCATATGGTAGTTCTATTTTTTATTTTTTGTGGAACCTCCATTGTTTTTCATAGTGGCTGTACCAATTTACATTCCTACCAATAGTGAAATAGTGTTCCCTTTTCACCACACCCTTGCCAACACTTATTATTTGTTGTCTTTTTACTGATAGGTATTCTGACAGGTGTGAGGTGAAATCACATTGTGGTTTTTTTTTTTTAAGAAGCGTAGTGACTTTAAGACATTTAAGAGGCAATCACCACCAACTATTATATTTTCTTTTGTTTTATTGGAGTAAAGTTTCTTTACTATGTTGTGTTAGTTTCTGCTGTACAGCAAAGTGAATCAGCTATATGTATACATATATCCCCTCCTTTTTGGATTTCCTTCCCATTTAGCTCACCACAGAGCACTGAGTAGAGTTCCCTGTGCTATATAGTAGGTTCTCATTAGTTATCTGTTTTATACATAGTAGCGTATATATGTCAATCCCAGTCACCCAATTCATCCCACCCCCCCTTTCCTGCCTTGGCATCCATACATTTGTTCTCTATGATATGCATTAATATAGGATATTTGTTTTGCTCTTTCTGACTTATTTCACTCTGTATGACAGTCTCTAGGTCCATCTATGTCTCTGCAAATGGCACAATTTTGTTTCTTTTTATGGCTGAGTAATATTCCATTGTATATATGTACCACATCTTCTTTATCCATTCCTCTGTTGATGGACATTTAGGTTGCTTCCATGTCCTGGCTATTGTAAATAGTGCTGCAATGAACATTGGGGTGCATGTATCTTTTGGAATTATGTTTTCTCTGGGTATATGCCCAGGAGTGGGATTGCTGGGTCATATGGTAGTTCTATTTTTAGTTTTCTTAAGAACCTCCATACTGTTTTCCATAGTGGCTGTATCAATTTACATTCCCATCAACAGTTCTCTTTTTCTTAAGCGGGTTCCCTTTTCCCCACACCCTGTCCAGCATTTATTGTGTGTAGATTTTTTGATGATGACCATTCTGACTGGTGTGAGATGATACCTTATGGTAGTTTTGACTTGAATTTCTGTAACAATTAGTAATGTTTAGCATCTTTTCATGTGTGACCCAAGATGTGATCTATCCTGGAGAATGTACTGTGTGCACTTGAGAAGAAAATGTATTCTGCTGCTTTCGGATGGAATGTTCTGTAAATATCAATTAAGTCTATCTGGTCTAATGTGTCATTTAAAGCTTGTGTTTCCTTATTAATTTTCTGTCTGGATGATCTGTCCATTGGTAAGTGGGGTGTTAAAGTCCCCCACTATTATTGTGTTACTGTCAGTTTCTCCCTTTATGGCTATTAGTATTTGCCTTATATATTGAGGTTCTCCTATGCTGGTGCATAAATATTTACAATTGTTATATCTTCTTCTTGGATTGATCCCTGATCATCATGTAGTGTCCTTCCTTGTCTCTTGTCACAGTCTTTATTTTAAAGTCTATTTTGTCTGGTACGAGTATTGCTACTTCAGCTTTCTTTTGATTTCCATTTGCATGGAATATCTTTTTCCACCCCCTCACTTTCAGTCTGTATGTGTCTCTAGGTCTGAAGTGGGTCTCTTGTAGACAGCATATATATGGGTCTTGTTTTTGTATCCATTCAGCCAGTCTGTGTCTTTTCGTTGGAGCATTTAATCCATTTACACTTGCGGTAATTATTGATATTATGTTCCTATTACCATTTTCTTAATTGTTTTTTGTTTGTTTTTGTAGGTCATTTTCTTCTCTTGTGTTTCCCTCCTAGAGAAGTTCCTTTAGCATTTGTTGTAAAGCTCACTTGGTGCTGCTGAATTCTTTTACCTTTTGCTTGTCTGTACAGCTTTTGATTTCTCCATCAAATCTGAATGATATCCTTGCCGGGTAGAGTAATCTTGGTTGTAGGCTTTTCCCTTTCATGACTTTAAATATATCCTGCCACTCCTTTCTGGCCTGCAGAGTTTGTGCTGAAAAATCAGCTGATAACCTTATGGGGATTCCCTTGTATGTTGGGATTCCCTTATTTGTTGCTTTTCCCTTGCTGCTTTGAATATTTTGTCTTTGAATTTAATTGTTAGTTTGATTAATATGTGTTCTTATGATTGTTTGGGTTTCATTGATCTTTTCTATTGTTTTTTTGGCCTCAATTTTATTTATTTCCTTGCTTATCTTTATTATTTCTTTCCTTCTTCTGGCTCTGGGCTTTGTTTGTATTTCTTTTTCTAATTCCTTTCGATGGTAGGTTAGGTTGAGATTTTTCTTGTTTCTTGAAGTATGCCTGCATCACTATAAAGTTTCCTCTTAGAACTGCTTTTGCTGCATCTTGTAGATTTTGGAAAGTTGTGTTTTTATTTTCATGTCTCAATGTATTTTCTGACTTCCTCTTTTATTTCTATACTGACCCATTAGTTTTTTATTAGAATGTTGTTTAATCTCCTAGTGTTTTTGTTTTCCCCATTTTTCTTCCTGTAATTAATTTCTGGATTCATACCATTGTGGTTGGAAAAGATGCTTGATATAGTTTCTGTCCTCTTAAATTTTTTGAGACTCGTATTGTGGCTTAACATGTGATCTATCCTGGAGAATGCTTCATGAGCACTTGAAAAGAATGTGTTTTCTGCAGTTTTTGGATGGAATGTTCCATCATGTATCTGTTAATTCCAACTGGTCCAACGTGTCATTTGAGGCCACTGCTTTCGTATTGATTTTCTGTGTGATGATCTCTCCATTAATGTAAGTGGGGTGCTAAAGTCCCCTACTAGTATTATATTATTGTCAGTTTCTCCTTTTTTGTCTCTTAATATCTGCTTTATATATTTAGGTGCTCCTATATTAGGTGCATATTTGTTTATAAATATTATGTCCCTTTCTTGTATTGATCCCTTTATATAAAGTCTTCCTTTGTCTTTTTTATAGATTTTTAAAAAAATTATTATTTTTGGCTGCATCAGGTCTTAGTTGCAGCACATGGTATCTTCAGCGTGGCACACGGGCTCTTCGTTGTGGTGCGTGGGCTTCTCTCTAGTTGTGGCGTGCAGGCTCTCTAGTTGTGGTCTGCAGGTTCCAGAGCGCATGGGCTCTGTAGTTGTGGCACATGGGCTCAGTAGTTGTGGCTCGTGGGCTCTAGAATGCAGGCTCAGTAGTTGTGGCACACCAGCTTAGTTGCTCTGTGGCATGTGGGATCTTCCCGGACAAGGGCTCGAACCTGTGTCTCCTGCATTGGCAGGTGGATTCTTTTTTTTTTTTTTCTGATTTTATTTATTTATTATTTTTTTAAACATCTTTATTGGAGTATAACTGTTTTACAATGGTGTGTTAGTTTCTGCTTTATAACAAAGTGAATCAGTTATACATGTACACATGTTCCCATATCTCTTCCCTCTTGCGTCTCCCTCCCTCACACCCTCC
>NC_041232.1:48419783-48422074 GCF_002837175.3 Physeter macrocephalus | reverse complement strand
TTTGGTAGTGTATATATGTCCATGCCACTCTCTCACTTTGTCACAGCCTACCCTTCCTCCTCCCCACATCCTCAAGTCCATTCTCTACTAGGTCTGCGTCTCCATTCCCATCTTACCCCTAGGTTTTTTATGACTTTTTTTTTCTTAGATTCCATATATATGTGTTACCATACGGTATTTGTTTTTCTCTTTCTGACTTATTTCACTCTGTATGACAGACTCTAGGTCCATCCACCTCACTACAAATAACTCAATTTCGTTTCTTTTTATGGCTGAGTAATATTCCATTGTATATATGTGCCACATCTTCCTTATCCATTCATCCGATGATGGACACTTAGGTTGCTTCCATCTCCTGGCTATTGTAAGTAGAGCTGCAATGAACATTTTGGTACATGACTCTTTTTGAATTATGGTTTTCTCAGGGTATATGCCCAGCAGTGGGATTGCTGGGTGGTGTGGTAGTTCTATTTGTAGTTTTTTTTTTATTGTTGTTGTTGTTGTTTTTTTTTGGTATGCGGGCCTCTTACCGCTGTGGCCTCTCCCGTTGCGGAGCACAGGCTCCGGACGCGCAGGCTCAGCGGCCATGGCTCACGGGCCCAGCCGCTCCGCGGCATGTGGGATCCTCCCGGACAGGGGCACGAACCCGTGTGCCCTGCATCGGCAGGCGGACTCTCAACCACTGCGCCACCAGGGAAGCCCTATTTGTAGTTTTTTAAGGAACCTCCATACTGTTCTCCATAGTGGCTGTATCAATTTACATTCCCACCAGCAGTGCAAGAGGGTTCCCTTTTCTCCACACCCTCTCCAGCATTTATTATTTCTAGAGTTTTTGATGATGGCCAATCTGACCGGTGTGAGATGATATCTCATTGTCGTTTTGATTTGCATTTCTCTAATGATTAATGATGTTGAGCATTCTTTCATGTGTTTGTTGGCGATCTGTATATCTTCTTTGGAGAAATGTCTATTTAGTTCTTCTGCCCATTTTTGGATTGGGTTGTTTGTTTTTTTGTTATTGAGCTGCAAGAGTTGCTTATAAATTTTGGATATTAATCCTTTGTCAGTTGCTTCATTTGCAAATATTTTCTCCCATTCTGAGGGTTGTCTTTTGGTCTTGTTTATGGTATCCTTTGCTGTGCAAAAGCTTTTAAGTTTCATTAGGTCCCATTTGTTTATTTTTGTTTTTATTTCCATTTCTCCAGGAGATGGGTCAAAAAGGATCTTGCTGTGATTTATGTCATAGAGTGTTCTGCCTATGTTTTCCTCTAAGAGTTTGATAGTGTCTGGCCTTACATGTAGGTCTTTAACCCATTTTGAGTTTATTCTTGTGTGTGGGGTTAGGGAGTGTTCTAATTTCCTACTTTTACATGTAGCTGTCCAGTTTTCCCAGAACCACTTATTGAAGAGACTGTCTTTTCTCCACGGTATATCCTTGCCTCCTTTATCAAAGATAAGGTGACCATATGTGTGTGGGTTTATCTCTGGGATTTCTATCCTGTTCCATTGATCTGTATTTCTGTTTTTGTGCCAGTACCATACTGTCTTGATTACTGTAGCCTTGTAGTATAATCTGAAGTCAGGGAGCCTGATTCCTCCAGCTCCATTTTTCGTTCTCAAGATTGCTTTGGCTATTCGGGGTCTTTTGTGTTTCCATACAAATTGTGAAATTTTTTTTCCTAGTTCTGTAAAAAATGCCAGTGGTAGTTTGATAGGGATTGCATTGAATCTGTAGATTGCTTTGGGTAGTAGAGTCATTTTCACAATGTTGATTCTTCCAATCCAAGAACATGGTATATCTCTCCATCGATGTGTATCATCTTTAATTTCTTTCATCAGTGTCTTATAATTTTCTGCATACAGGTCTTTTGTCTCCTTAAGTAGGTTTATTCCTAGATATTTTATTCTTTTTGTTGCAATGGTAAATGGGAGTGTTTTCTTAATTTCACTCTCAGATTTTTCATCATTAGTGTATAAGAATGCCAGAGATTTCTGTGCATTAATTTTGTATCCTGCTACTTTACCAAATTCATTGATTAGCTCTAGTAGTTTCCTGGTAGCCTCCTTAGGATTCTCTATGTATAGTATCATGTCATCTGCAAACAGTGACAGCTTTACTTCTTCTTTTCCTATTTGGATTCCTTTTATTTCTTTTTCTTCTCTGATTGCTGTGGCTAGAACTTCCAAAACTATGTTGAATAAGAGTGGTGAGAGTGGGCAACCTTGTCTTGTTCCTGATCTTAGTGGAAATGCTTTCAGTTTTTCACCATTGAGAACAATGCTGGCTGTAG
>NC_041232.1:48418437-48418906 GCF_002837175.3 Physeter macrocephalus | reverse complement strand
CTTCCCTCTTAGAACTGCTTTGCTGCATCCCATAGGTTTTGGGTTGTCGTGTCTCCATTGTCATTTGTTTCTAGGTATTTTTTGATTTCGTCTTTCATTTCTTCAGTGATCACTTCGTTATTAAGTATTGTATTGTTTAGCCTCCGTGTGTTTGTATTTTTTACAGATCTGTAATTTCCTGTAATTGATATCTAGTCTCATAGCATTGTGGTCAGAAAAGATACTTGATACAATTTCAATTTTCTTAAATTTACCAAGGCTTGATTTGTGACCCAATATATGATCTATCCTGGAGAATGTTCCATGAGCACTTGAGAAAAATGTGTATTCTGTTGTTTTTGGATGGAATGTCCTATAAATATCAATTAAGTCCATCTTGTTTAATGTATCATTTAAAACTTGTGTTTCCTTATTTATTTTCATTTTGGATGATCTGTCCATTGGTGAAAGTGAGGTGTTAAAGTCCCCT
>NC_041232.1:48416320-48417563 GCF_002837175.3 Physeter macrocephalus | reverse complement strand
GCTCTGCAGTAGTTATTTCCACTATTTTATCTTCCAGGTCACTTATCCGTTCTTCTGCCTCAGTTATTCTGCTATTGATTCCATCTAGAATATTTTTAATTTCACTTATTGCGTTGTTCATTGTTGCTTGTTTCCTCTTTAGTTCTTCTAGGTCCTTGTTAAACTTCAGGTTCGTAGTTCCTTTTGTTTTTGGTGTCCGTCCCCAGTGGCTAAAGTTGGTTCAGTGGGTTGTGTAGGCTTCCTGGTGGAGGGGACTAGTCCCTGTGTTCTTGTGGATGAGGCTGGATCTTGTCTTTCTGGTGGGCAGGGCCACGTCTGGTGGTGTGTTTTGGGATATCTGTGGCCTTATGTTTTTAGGCAGCCTCTCTGCTAATGGGTGGGGTTGTGTTCCTGTCTTGCTAGTTGTTTGTCATAGGGTGTTGAGCATTGTAGCTTGCTGGTCGTTGAGTGAAGCTGGGTGTTGGTGTTGAGATGGAGATCTCTCAGAGATTTTCGCTGTGTGATATTACATGGAGCTGGGAGGTCTCTTGTGGACAAGTGTCAAAGGAAAGAAGGAAGGAAGGAAAGGAAGGAAGGAAGGGAAAGAAAGGAGGAAGGAGGAAGGGAAGGAAAGAAGGGAGAGGATAAAATTAAAAAGTTATTAAAGTAAAAATTAGTTATTAAGAAAAAAAAATTTTTTAAGTATTAAAAAAAATACGGTATTTGTTTTTCTCCTTCTGACTTACTTCACTCTGTATGACAGACTCCAGGTCTATCCACCTCATTACAAATAACTCAGTTTCATTCCTTTTTATGGCTGAGTAATATTCCATTGTATATATGTGCCACATCTTCTTCATCCATTCATCTGTTGATGGACACTTAGGTTGCTTCCATGTCCTGGCTATCGTAAATAGAGCTGCAATGAACATTTTGGTACATGACTCTTTTTGAATTATGGTTTTCTCAAGGTATATGCCCAGTAGTGGGATTGCTCGGTCGTATGGTAGTTCTATTTGTAGTTTTTTAAGGAACCTCCATACTGTTCTCCATAGTGGCTGTATCAATTTACATTCCCACCAGCAGTGCAAGAGGGTCCCCTTTTCTCCACACCCTCTCCAGCATTTATTATTTCTAGAGTTTTTGATGATGGCCAATCTGACCGGTGTGAGATGATATCTCATTGTAGGTTAGATGAGTCTAATAATTCCTGATGTTTAGCTTTTATCCATTTTCCTTTTTTTGAAAAAGAGTGAGTAAAACT
>NC_041232.1:48389735-48416022 GCF_002837175.3 Physeter macrocephalus | reverse complement strand
GGGATAGGGAAGGTGGGAGGGAGGGAGACCCAAGAGGGAAGAGATATGGGAACGTATGTATATGTATAACTGATTCACTTTGTTGTAAAGCAGAAACTAGCAGACCATTATAAAACAGTTATACTCCAATAAAGATGTTAAAAAAACAACACAGACGGACAGAACCTCAGGACAAATGGTGAAAGCAAAGCTATACAGATGAAATCTCACAAAGAAGCATACACATACACACTCACAAAAAGAGGAAAAGGGGAAAAAATAATATATCTTGCTCTCAAAGTCCACCTCCTCAATTTGGGATGATTTGTTGTCTATTCAGGTTTTCCACCAATGCAGTGTACATCAAGTTGATTGTGGAGATTTAATCTGCTGCTCCTGAGGCTGCTGGGAGAAATTTCCCTTTTTCTTCTTTTTTCGCCCAGCGCCCGGGGTTCAGCTTTGGATTTGGCCCCGCCTCTGCCTGTAGGTCGCCGGAGGGCGTCTGTTCTTTGCTCATACAGGACGGGGTTAAAGGAGCCGCTGATTCGGGGGCTCTGGCTCACTCAGGCCATGGGGAGGGAGGGGCATGGATGCGGGGCAAGCCTGCGGCGGCAGAGGCCAGCGTGACGTTGCACCAGCCTGAGGCACCCCGTGCATTCTCCCGGGGAAGTTGTCCCTGGATCATGGGACCCTGGCAGTAGCGGGCTGCACAGGCTCCCAGGAGGGGAGGTGTGGAGAGTGACCTGTGCTCGCACACAGGCTTCTTGGTGGCGGCAGCAGCAGCCTTAGCGTCTCATGCCCATCTCTGGGGTCTGCGCTGATAGCCGCGGCTCCTGCCTGTCTCTGGAGCTCCTTTAAGCAGCGCTCTTAATCCCCTCTCAGGTACGTGGGGAGTTTCTTGCCTTTTGGGAGGTCTGACGTCTTCTGTCAGCGTTCAGTAGGTGTTCTGTAGGAGTTGTTCCACATGCAGATGTATTTCTGATGTATTTGTGGGGAGGAAGGTGATCTCCATGTCTTACTCTTCCGCCATCTGAAGCTCCTCCCCGGCAGGTGGGTTCTTAACCACTGTGCCACCAGGGAAGTCCTAGTCCATTGATATTTAAAGTGATTTTTGATAGGTATGTTCTTTTTGCGGCATGCCATTTTGTTATTCACTTTCTGGTTGTTTTTGTAGTTCTCTGGTCTTTTGTTCTTCTTTTAGTCTCTTGTGGTTTGATGATTTTCTTTAATGTCATGTTTGTGTTCCTCTCTAGGTTTTTTATGTCTATTGTAAGTTTTTGATTTGTGGTTAGTGTGTAGTTCATATATGTTGACCTATAACTGACCTATAACTGTATCTACTTGATGTACTTGTTTAAAAATGTTAAAACACATTCTAAAAGCTCTGCATTTTTTACTACCCCCACCTTGTTTCATGTTTTGTGTGGTTTTTTTTTTTTTCTTCTTCTGTGTTTTGGCTGTGCCATGCGGCATGTGGGATCTTCGTTCCCCGACCAGGGATTGAACCTGCGCCCTCTGCAGTGGAAATGCATAGTCTTAACCACTGGACCACTAGGGAGGTCCCTTGTTTCATGTTTTTGATGTCATATTTTACATTTTCATGCTTAGCCATTAACTGTTTATTGTAGTTATAGTTAATTTTACAATGTTTTTGCCTTTGTACTAGGATATTTAAGTGATTGATCCACAGACTTTACTATATATTTACCTTTACCAGTGGGATTTTTCACTTCCTATAATTTATTTCTTGTAGCTTTTTCTTTTTTACTTAAAGAAGACCCTTTAACACCCTTTAATTTAGTATTGATGAACTCTTTTAGTTTTAACTTGTGTGAGAAGCTCTTTCTCTCTCCTTCAGTTCTAAATGATAACCTTGCTGGGTAGAGTATCCTAGCTTGTAGGTTTTTTCCTTTCAGCACTTTAAATATATCATGCCACTCCCTTCTGGCCTACAAAGTTTCTGCTGAAAAGTCAGCTGATAGCTTTATGGAGCTTCCCTTATATGTGACTCTTTGTTTTTCTCTTGTGGCTTTTAGAATTCTAACTTTTGACATTTTAATTATGATATGTCTTGTTGTAGGTGTCTTTGTGTTCATCTTGTTTGGCACTCTTGTGTTTCTTGTACCTGGATATCTATCTCCTTCTTTAGGTTAGGAAGTTTTCAGCCATCATTTCATCAAATATATTTTCTACCCCTTTTTCTTCTCCAGCTGGGACCCCTATAATGCAAATCTTAGTATGCTTGATGTCCTAGAGGTCCCTTAAACTATTCTCAACTTTTAAAATTTGTTTTTCTTTTTGCTGTTCTGATCGAGTAATTTCCATTATTCTGTCTTCCAGATTGCTCTGAGTTCTTCTGTATCACTTAATCTGCTGTTAATTTCCTCTGTATGTTTTTCATTTCAGTTATTGTATCCATTAGCTCTGACCAGTTCTTTTTATATTTTCTAGTTCCTTATTAAAATTCTTACAGTGTCAATTCTGTTCTTTCCCCTAGTTCAGTTAGCATTCTTATTACTATTGCTTTGAACTCTTTCTCAGGTAAATTATTTATCTCTGTTTCATTAGGGTTTTTTCAGGTTTTTTTCCCCTTGATCTTTTGTTTGAAACATATTTCTCTGTAGGCTCATTTTAACTTTCCATGTCTCTATGAAATTAGGTGAAACAGTTACCTATCCTGGTCTTAAAGGTGTGTCCTTGTATGGGAGCATTCTATGCAGTCTGAGTGTGCCCAGTAGCTTTGGTGCAGAGCTGGTTCTCAAAAGAGCATGAACTGCCTCTTTCCCTGGGGTGTTCTGGGAGCCACCTCTTTGGTGGGAGGTAAGAATGGAATTGGAGGGGCTAGAGCCAGAGCCAGGTGCAAGCTGGGGCCTTCCTATGTTCAATGGCTGTAACTGCTCTACTGGGGCCAGGGCTGGGGCCTAAGGGGATGGAGCAGGAGCTGCAAGGGAGTTGGGTTTCTCCCAGGTGTGGTAGCAGCCTCCACCTTGGTTTGGGATATGGCTGAGGCCTGAGGACTTGGGGCTACACTTCTGTGGTTTCACTTTTTCCCTGGTGTGCACCCCTTGGTTAGAGGCTGGATTGGTGAAGGAGGGGTTGATGCCATGCCACTGAGCTGGCCCAGCCCCCTCCCACATGTATACAAAGCTCCAGTGATGCTCCTCTCTGCCCTGGAGCTAGCTTCACTCCCTTCTGAGTCCGTGCAGGGACTGGTGCTCTCGTGATGGTCTCCACCCTGGAGATAGCCTTGCTCCCTCCTGTGTGTGTGCACCAAAGGGCTCGCTGGCAATGGCTGGTCAGAGGTAGGGCCGGGTCTGAGCTGGCTCAGTTCTCTCCAAGTGTGCATATGCTCATTGAAAACTACAGCTTCTGCCTTAGTGGCAAGCAGCACCAGAGCAAGAAGGACTGGAGCAGGAGCCCAGTGCAGGCTCGGGAGTGTGCTAGGGTGGTCCTGGCAAACTGGCCAGAGCCCCAGGCAGTTTTCAATCTGCTGCCTCCACACTGTGATCAGAAGTAAGCAAGTCCATGCATGTGTCCTTCAAGAATGGGGTCTCAGTTTCCTATAGCCCTCAGGTAAGCCCCACTGGTTTTCAAACTAACTAAAAGGGCTCATCTTGCTGGTGTCAGATCCCTGGGCTGGCGTGCCTAGTAAGTGGCTGGAACCCCTCACTATCCAGGGAGGATCCTTCAGCCTGTGATCTCTCCCTCCTCTAAGGGTGCAGGTCTCCACCAGATTGCTTCTTTTCCCTTCCTACCAGGCTCTGTGTGGATCTTTCTTTACAGCCTTGGTTGTGGAAGAGCTGTTACACTGCTAGTCCCCACGCCGACCTCAGTGAGAGTCGCTTTCTATGTATTTGTAGTTTTGACGTGTTTGTGAGGGGAGGTGAGCTCAGCGTCCTCCTATTCCACCATCTTTGTCTTCAGCAAACTTTCTTTTTTTAACATTCATACTGGGGACTCACTTCCTCTTTTATATAGTGATTTCATAATTTGTGGAGTGTAGGGTATTGGAGTTTTTTCAAAAAGACTTGTATTCTAATGATTCCCAGCAAAGGCCATAAATCTACTCACTTTTTCTTGATCTGCAGACCTTATGATTGCGGCATTAAACCCTTGATCTATGTAAAAGCAGGCCTTATGATTACAGAGGTGGCATCATCCTCATCACCATTTACACTCGGAAGAGGGGCAGAGTTAGTCAATCACTTTTTGGTTTCCTTCACAAGGTGCCAGACTTCTTTACCTATCCTTACATGTAACTCCTCTGACTATCCCAGCTTTATGCAGATCTTCAATTCTCCAACTTTGTTCAGGCCTCTGCTCCTATTCCCCAAACTCTGGTTACTATATTTTGTCCTTGAAAAGGAAGGGCTTTCATGTTTAGCAGTTACATCTGTGGCTTATGTATCCTTTTTTCCCCCAGACATTAGGGATTTTCTATATTTTCTTCTGAGCTCAGCATCCCACTAGCAAATATGTTTGTTTTAATTTATTCAGCCTCTGGGTGTTTTGTAGCAGTGGAGAAAATCTTGCTATCTTCCTTATTTCCCCCAGTACTTTACTGAGGTATAATTCACATACAATAAAATGCATATATCCTAAGTACACAGCTCAAGAAAATTTTAAATAATGTTTATGCATGTTACCATCATCTAAATCACTTATAGAATACTCCCACCATTCCAGAAAGTTCTCTCATGCTTGTTTCCACCCTGTGCTCACCCAGAGGTAACCACTCTGTATTTGCTTTGCCTGTTCTTGAACTTGATATAAATGTAACATGTCTAGCTTTCTTTGTTCAACATTTTTTAGACTTATCCTTGTTGTTCTATCAGGAATTCACTTTTTAAAATTGCAGGCTAATATCCCAGTGTATAAATATACCATTAGTTTGATTATCCACTAACTTGTTGATGGATATTTGGGTAGTTCCCAGTTTGGAACTATGAGAATATTCTTGCACAAATCTTGCTGTGGGTCCATATACTCGTCTCTCTTGGTTGTATCTGTGGAAATAGAGTCACTGAGTCATGGGTAGGCATATGTTTACCTTTATGAGGAACTGGCAAGCTATTTCCCAAGGTGACAATACCAAATGACATGCACCAGTTGCTCCACATTCTCACCATTCAGCAGGTATGCAGTGTGATTTCCTTGTGGTTTCATTTTGCGTTTCCCTGATGACTGATGTTGGGCACCTTTTCCTGTGCTAGTTGCACATTTGGATAGCTTCTGTGAAATGTGTATTCAAGTCATTGATTTTAATATTGTGTTGCTTTTGAAATGGCTTTTACAAGTTGTTTTTCTGCATATGAATCCTTTGTCATTTACATGTATTGCAAATGTTTTCTCCTTGGTCATGGCTTGCCTTTTCACCTTAATAGTATCTTCTTGATGAGAAGGGTTTAATTTTGGTGAAATTTATCAGTTTTAATTTTTTACGGTTGACATCTTTTGTGTCCTAAAATACCTGCCTATCCTGAGAGTCATGGAAATACTGTTTTCTTCTACAAGATTTGCTTTGCCCTTCACATTTAGGTCTCTGATCCATTTTGAATAAATGCGCATTGCATCAATGGTGTTTTCTCATACAGGTATCATTACTCCAGGTCTAACTGAAAACACATTCCATAACAACTTACTGAATTGCTTGGTGTTTTTGTTCAAAGTCAGTAATTATATATGTGTGGGTCTATTTCTGGACTCGCTATACTATCCATTGATCTGTGTCTGTCCTAACTCTAGTACCACACTCAATTTCTGTAGCTTTAAAGCAAGTCATAAAATCGAGTAGTGTAAAGTTTTCCAACTTTTTTTTTCTTCTTCAAGATTTTCTTGGCTATTTAGGGTCTGCTGCATTTCATATATATTTGCCAATTTCTACAAGAAAGCCTCATATTTTGATTTCATTGAATCTGTAGATCAATTTGTGGGCAATGAGATCTTAACAGTATGTAGTCTTTCAATTCATGAACATAACATATTGATTGCAGTGTTCTACAGTTTCTCTCACAATGTTTTGTAGTTTTCCGGGTAGGAGTCTTGCACCTCTCTTGTTACCTTACTTTTGAGGTATTTGCCTTCTTTGATGATAAATTATATATTTAAAATTTAATTCTCAATTGTTTGTTGCTAGTATATAGACAGTACAACTGAGTTTTGCCTCATATCCTGCAAAATTGTCAGTTCTGGTAGATTTATCAAGCAAACACTTCAAGAAATCAGAGAATAGGAGCAGTGTCAAATAATTGGAAACATCTGATTTTCCGAACAGTAAAAAGTGATTCACTCTTTGTATACCTTTTTACAGTTATCACCTCAGAAATACTACCTTCTTTCTGATTTCCTTCTCCTTTGCACAATATGTAATTCTGGAGTTAAATCTGTTCTTGGTATAGTTCTTAAAAAACGGAGACAGCACCAAATCTTTACAGAGGAGCCTTTGTTTTGCAGCTGAATGTAGAATAGGGAAATGAGGACATGACCTACATGCTGCCTTTTATTTGCAGAATGGTGAACAAAGTACTATTTTTCAAGATCCCAATTAGAACAGAAAGACATATTAAAATGGGTTGGGATTGGAGTAGGGTGAATAGATTGGTGAGATTCAAATTGTCCTTAACTGTCACATTTACAAATTATTCACTAGTCAAGTAATAATCCCATCTTTTCATCCTTTGCTTTTTCATTCATTCCTTTCTTCCCAATTTAATTTTTAAGTGTTTAGCACACTGCCTAATCTACAAATAGCTATAAAGAACAGGGATCTATTTTAACTTCAAATAAAACCAATGTAAAGCAAAACTATTCAGGAATATTTTATATTTTCAAAGTACTTAGGAATTCTTTAATTAGAAAAATAAAAGCAATGGGATTATCTGTCAGATTCTAAAAGAAGTACCCATGAATTAAATCACTCACATCCCCCTCTTAAAAAACACAACAAAACCTTAAATCACATTGCTGTTAAGTTTTCTTACAGTAAGAAATAAGACCAACCTACACTAGAGTACAAAAACCTGAAATTCTGAGCATGAAAATAATTTATTGATTAGACATCTGGTTTATTCAAGCATAAGGCCTAAGAATTAACACAGCTCATGGAATAGGAAAAAAACCCCATCCAGCACCTCCTTTGTCTCAGATTTCCTGGGGACAAAATTTATGCATTCTGTACTACAGCCTCACCCTAAAGCATCCACATGTGCTTGATATTAACTTGAACAGGATATGAGAAACTTTCTGTACACTCAACTTGGCAAGCATCATTAGTGATGCAACAACTTTCAGAAACATTTTTAGGCACAAGAAATAGCACTGCCTGCAGTGAGAGCCTTTGACAAAGGAAATATTAAATATAATCTTACACATAGGAAGAAAAATATATGCACTTTTACCAATGGATTGCTTCACATAGCAGGAAAAATGTCACAATCAATCAGATTTTCTTTCTATGATTAAAACAATCTGATAGTCAACTTTAATCAATACTCAGGTTATCTTGTATTAAAAATCAGAAAAATAAAACAGATTTAACCTAAATGGAATTTAGGGAAGAAATGCAGGACTAATAATATGGAATAATAGCTGCACTTCTTCAGCTAACTCATTAAAAAATGCCAATTAAACATTTTCAGTCAAATTTTATTTTAAAAAAAAGCAGCAGATCAACATTACAATTCAAGAACCTAATCTAAATATGCACTTGACAATGAAGCACATCTGAGTATGGAGTGAAAAAAGTTTTTTCCAAAATACCATCAAACGTATCATCTCCAAATACCCAAATAATAAATCACTTCTGCAGGCCGTCTGTTGAGTGGAATCATAAACAAAGAACAGAAGATTTATTGCTGTGAAAACAAATCTGTAGTACAGTAGTATGAATCTTGGGTATTAAACATAATCAGCTGAATCAAGTTAGGAAGTTGAAAATCTAATAAGAAATTTGTGTGTGAGAGAAAGTCTATAAGCCAGTTGACCCAAGAGCAACTGAGATATCAAACTTGTTCAGTGAAACCAGACATTATTTTAAATCTCCATTTTTTGAAGGCAATTAAAAATTACAATTCCAACAGCTCACAAACCAAATAAAAAAAACTGTAGAAAGCAATTAAAACTACGTTCAAGGAGCCACTTTTTCAGCTCAATTTCAGCACCCCAAGGAAAAAAAAAGCATCCATGACTATCACAGATGAAAACAGAATGAATGTCATTGGAATCAGTTATTTTCCCCCACTGAGGTATAAAATCTATATAGAAATTTGATACTATACTATAACAAATTGTACTTCTCATAGTTCTGTTTTAATTTCCTTTAAACCCTGTTTAATATAGTTTTTTTAATTGTTGTAAAAATGTTTTCATGATTCTGAATCTGGTTCCAGTTCTCTTTCATTTATTTTTATATCAATATTTAATACACTGGCTACCAGTTCTAATCAGAAAAAAAATCTTGGACATCTCTTCATTATAACAGCACATTCAGCAAAAATTACTGATGTGCAAGCAAACCATAAAAGGTGAAGCTCTCTGGAAAGCACATTTCATAGATTCTTTCAGTCTGAATATTCTTTACAATGATTCTTGATGAAACTCTTTTAATCTTGTAAACATCAGTGTGCACAATCTCGCTACTACGTAGTTTCACGTCCTTGGACAGGAAGGCCGGTTCACAGCTAAGTGAAAGAGAGCAGTTTAAGTTTTAATGGCTGATAAACCTTACATCCTGCAGGAGGAAAGCACTTTTCCTTTTTTGCTACTTAAGAATGTGGCAGAAATGTATGCTGAGGTAGCCCAGTCAATCCTTATTTTTTTCTTTTTTTGTAATTTGGTCTCAGAATATTTCTGGAAGGGTTACATTTCGAAGAAGCCACTGCTGGGACCGGCTTCCATTGCAGTCTCTAATGCTGGGCACCTGGCTGTCCTCTTCTGTGGCTTTATCCAGGCACTGATTACTGTTCACATGCTGCAGGGTTAATTTCTGAAAACGACAGGAAAGAAGTCTTAATATGAAAGTGGAAAACAAAACCAAAACACCTCAACCATCATTTTTTGTGATTATGAAATTCCTCCATAGAAAAGGGTTTTGTTTTTGAAATATAAATTTTTTAAGACAATGGAGAAATGTATCCGTGTAAAGACAGCATTAAGAGCTACGTCGGGGGAGAAAGGCACTGGGGGTACAGTGCATTCTGCTGGATTTGCAGTCAGATGACCTCAATTCTAAGTCCCAATTCTGCCATAAGCTCTGTAATACTGTGAGAAATTTTACTTTCTTGTGCTTCAGCTTCCTAAAAAAGTGATCAGATTAGTGATTCCTAATTTAGGATCCTCAACCTATTTTCAAAAAGCTATCTCAAAACTGCTTCATTTTCCCATGATAAGGCTGTTCAAATTAATTCTGTGATTCCAACCTTCAAGTCCTTAGAAACTCAGGTCTTTTTGAAGTCTCAAAATCATAAGATTTATAAAACAGTCCTTAATAAGTGGCTGATAGATGTGGCTATATACCTTCCTCTCTACTTGTCTGCATTCCAGACTTGATGCTGTCATGTTGATTTTTAGGATAATTTCAAAAGAACATGACAGATGAGAGTTAACAGACACATAGTGACCATACTAATGAATCCGATACCAAGCCCTGGTCAGGTGAAGAACTCCAAAGCAGCTATGTAGGAATTTGCATTCAGCGTTATCTTAATAAGTATGTAACTATAAGGAAATATGTTTATTAACACATTTTTACTCACGGATCTATTTTAATGTAATTCTTTTATCATTTAATTTTCATAAGGAACATTTCATTTTCATAAGGCCTCTTTTGTACCTATTTGAACTTCAAACAAAGCAAAACCTAATGACTATATACAATACAGCTACTTTAGCTTTCAGTCACTTCTGTGTTATGGTCCATGTGGAAGCTGGCAAAAGGAAGTGCACATTTGTAGATGTCACAGTTTACTCTCAACACTGACTTCAGTAATATCGAAGGGTCAGTGTTAGATACTTTAGTTCCAATAAATGCATAACAAGAAGACCGGGAAGGGCTTCCCTGGTGGTGCAGTGGTTAAGAATCTGCCTGCCAATGCAGGAGACACGGGTTCGAGTCCTGGTCCGGTAAGATCCCACATGCCGCAGAGCAGCTAAGCCTGTGCACCACAACCACTGAGCCTGCACTCTAGAGCCCGTGCTCTGCAACAAGAGAAGCCACAGCAATGAGAAGTCTGCGCACCACAATGAAGAGTAGACCCCGCTCTCTGCTACTAGAGAAAGCCTGCGCGAAGACCCAACGCAGCCATACATGTACATGTACATACATACATACATACACAAAAAGACTGGGAAAAGTCAGCATGGCTGGGGCTGTTTTTACTTTTATGCAGATGCTTTGTAGTTTGTCTTGAGGGGATGCACTTTGCAGTCAGACATTTCTGTAGTGAACCCAGATTTGTCACATGTCAACAATATGCCCCTGAGCAAAAACCTCTCTCAGCCCCAGGTACCTCATCTATAAAATGGGGACAAGAATACTTCTAGAATTGTGTGGAAACGTTAAGATAATGAACAGAAAGTGCCGCCCAGCTCAGAGGCACTCACTACAACATCCTGAGTAGCCACGGACATAGTCTGGCAGCCCTGAGAGAGCGGAAGCACACAGCTTGCTGCTAAGGCCTTTGGTCATTTGTAAGAAAAAAAACAAAGCACTTTAAAAAGAACCCCCCAAACATTCCAGAAGGCCCTTCAAAGCTTCTCTGAGTGGCCACCTTCATCAGGCCCACTGTCTGTCAGTATTAATAAAAGCAAAAAAAACACAACAAAAAACTCAGTTGGGAGATCGGTCTTTATCACCCTAATTTAAAAAAAATATTTCACTTATTTAGAATCATTAAAATAAACTTGTAACAAAGACAGAGGTTATTGATACATGCTGGGTATTTAACTGCTCAAAATTAAGACAGAATCCCTATAATTACAGGAAGCTAACGTCCCTTCAGGAGACCAGGACTCTGGTGAAGAGCCCTGTTCCAGACACAGCTCTCTGGCTGCTTACAGCAGGGGCAGAGTTCTGTGGCTCGTGACTCTGTGGGGACTGTGGTCACCGTACTCAGCAGAGGATCCATCAGCACGGACTAGTTTCCACACAGAAAGAGTGTAACTAAGGCAACAGGCTAATTGTAACCTCTGAAAGGAGGATGAAAGCTATAGTTATCATTGCATAAAGTCCACCTGCAGCCTAGAAAAAAATAATTTGCCGCCCTCTACCCCTAATCTCTAGATATAACTGTGTCAAAATCTACAGAAAGGACAGCTACAAGTAGTCAAAGCAAAAGAGCCTGGTGTCATAAACTCTCTGCAATATATACTATAAACAAGACTTAAAGATATAAAATACAAATTTAATACAAGATAGTATGGTATTGTGCAAAGAATCCTGGATTAAGAATCCCAGGTCTGTCTGAGATCTAGTAACACCATTTACCTGCTCTGACCTTGGGCAATTAACTTCCATTCTGGGCTTCAATGTCTACAGGTATTAAAAACAAGGTCCTGAATTTTATTTCTAGGGTTCCTTTGAAATCTAAGATTTCATGACTTTAGGTTTAGCTTATACATTACTGACATAAGTGTTATTCTTCCAGACTGCAGTTTTCAACTGATGGAGGCAGGACAACTCTGATGGGCTGTCTGGAGCTCCCTGTGCAGTCAGCTCAGACTGTGGGACCCACATCGCAGCTTGACTCCTCCCTCTGCCATTCTTCTGTCTCCCTTTTCACAGGTGTTGATCTAAAGGATGCTCCCTAATAAACATCCTGAACACTAAGCTTGACCTTGGAGTGGAGTCTGCTTCTGGGAGAACCCAGCCTGCAATACTAGAATTTAATCTCAGGGAAGACACCTTGCAGAGTGCTCCAGGGGTTTTAAAACTTTACACTCATAACTGGTTCTTTCAAAATATCCTAAATCACTTCTAGCTCCTTAATTTCTAAGCAAACATTTACTTTTGAATAACTGTTGTGGTAGACTGTATATCTTATACAGTCTGCCAATGGCCATTCCCACTCCCTGTCTCCTGGCCACATCACACCATAAAGACTGGAAATGCAAATGCCTGCTTTCCCAGCCTCCCCTTATAGCTGGGGGATCACTATGAGATGAAGCTCTGGCCAATGGGGCACACAAGAGCCTGCTGCGGGGGGATCCAGGAAAAGCTTTGGCTTTCCTGATAAAGAGCAATTCAAGCAGTAGTGCAACATTCCTCTTCCCTTCTTCCCATCTTGAGTTGGGAGTGATGGTGAGCACTGTAGCAGCCTTCTAGAGGCCACAAGAAAAAGCCAAGAATATTGCTGCAATATTATCCCTGACATCATTGTCACTGAATCCATGCCAGAAGCCACTTACATCCAGACTTAAGAAAAAAATAAACCAGTATTTGTTCATGCTACTATAAATAGGTTTATATTACCTAATTAAATATACCATCATTTTTCAATGAACATATACAATTGGGAGGCTTTTTAATTTTCAAAATATTTTGGCTTCGCAATGACTGTGGGGTGCCACTGGCATTTACTGTCTGGACTCAGAGATGCCATATATCCTGCAGGACCTGGGGCAGCTACACCCAAAACGGCAACAGCATGCACCATGGAAAACGCTGCAACAGAATATTCAGGCCACTTCCAATAGTCATTAACTGAGCTACTGCACTCTCTCTCTCTCTCTCTCACACACACACACACTTTTTTTTTTAAACTATAGTTGTTTGATACTGTGAAGAGAGACCCAGGATTTATAAAACATGGTCTTTTCCCTCCAGGATCTAACTATCTAATAGTGGAGAAAAAGACTGGTAGATAAATAACTACAAAGAAGCACAGAATTACAGGGGTCAGAGACAATTGTAATTAAGACAGAGCTAATTTCTGGCTGGGATCCATGGAAGTGATGTCAATTCTGGGCTCTCAAGAACAGGCAGGATTTGTTAGGCAGATGGAACTGTATGATCTTAAATGTAAAGTGGGAAAGTACAGGATATGTTCAGGGAATAGCTGGTCAAAGATGAAAAGTAGACCAGGGCTTGTATGTGATGCAGTATACGGAGAAAAGACAGCCAAAGTCACAGCTTGGTTTGGACATCTCCATTGAGGGGGCAGAATGAAGCAGCAGAGTGAGCCAAGCAGACAAAAGAAGTAGAGAAAAAGCTAAGAGAAGAAACTAAACAGTAGTGCATCTAAAGCCAACGGATAAGAGGATTTTAAAAGATCATCTGCTTAGCAATAGTAAATGCTACAGAGAAGTTAAGAAAAAGAGACGAGAATGTCCTGGCTTTGCATCCAGGGGCTGTTTCTATATAGTGTCAGACCAAGGCAGGAGCCAGGCTGAAGAACCAGAGGCACAAGTGCCAGCTATTCACTCGCCATCATACAGCACAGGAGAAAAGTAGGATGGTATGTAGAAAATAAAACAGGAACAAAAGTCTGTCGCAACATGAAGAAGAAAACCAGTGCTTGTAAGTGGAAGAAAAAGAACCAGAGAAAGTATTGAAGATGCTGGTGCTGGTTCCAGAACCATAGAGCAAAAAAGCATAAGCTGGGATGTTAGCCAGGTATGAGGAAAGGAAGAGAGGTTTACTGAAGATGCTTTGATTGCTTTTAAGTACCTCTATTTGAGTACAACATATAGCAGGTGGGGAGAGGGAGTGGCTCCAGAGGAAAGCAAAGACAAATAGTTTTATTATATATGTCACTGAAAAATCATTGAGCCAGAGAATTTCATTAATTAAATCTCACCTTTTACCTCAATGTTTAATTGGGTAATTTTAAAAGCCTACTTACTGTTCCATTTCTACCACAGTGGCTGGCAAAGCTTAAGGACATACAGAGGGAAGAGTGATTACATAGTAACAACAAGGACCCAGGGACTGGAGGCAATACTAATTTAATTACTGGAGAGATTAAAATATGTTTATTTTACTTATATTGCTTTTCCTATCTGTCAATTCTTGGAGTATAAGAACAATGTGATCCATATGCAGATTCCACAAGAATTCATTCTTTTAGATATAAAGTATTTTATACAATACACCCAATGACACCCAATTTTATTCCTATATTCAACTGGATAACTTACCACCGGGTCATACTCCCAAAGTTGGTTGCCTTTTAGGTGGTGGCATTTGAGCATTGTGACTGGGCCATTAAGTTTGGAGACATCCAAGCAAAGGTCATCTGTTCTAATTTCTTTGTTGGCAGTGTAAGAGAAAACCTGAAAAACAAAAATGCACACGTATAAGCTTTAACAGCAAAATAAATTAGCGTTTTATATGCCCAAGAATCTGGCAGGGAAAAAGACAAGTATTTCAAGATACATGCTTTTTGAACTTTATTAGTGTAATGGAGAATAAATGACTCAGAAAAGACACAACTATTTTTGCAGAGAAGGAAAAAAAATGATCTTAAGTTCTCTGTATATACTGAGTGTACTGTCAAGGGTTGTCATCTGTTTGACTAAAAAGGGCAGAATAAATCTCATGTACAACAATGTAAACACAGTTCTCAGAAAGGGCCTTTTACAAATGTTTCATTTAAAAAATAATCATTAGATTGAAGGCTCTATTCTCCTAAAGGTCTTTATTATTTTCTCTTTAAAGGTAGGAAAATATTTCCTGAATGATGTCATGAAATAAAAAAGGAAGAAGATTGGGCTTCCCTGGTGGCGCAGTGGTTGCGCGTCCGCCTGCCAATGCAGGGGAACCGGGTTCGCGCCCCGGTCTGGGAGGATCCCACGTGCCGCGGAGCGGCTGGGCCCGTGAGCCATGGCCGCTGAGCCTGCGCGTCCGGAGCCTGTGCTCCGCGACGGGAGAGGCCACAAGAGAGGGAGGCCCGCATACCACAAAAAAAAAGGAAGAAGATTAAAACAAATCCAAAAATTACCCCTTTAAAGCTTTACTAAAATACTCACCTGATTACCTCCCATACCGTGACAGTTAAAAATTCCAACTTTTTCATTCTCTTTTCTAGCCATGTTATCTAGACACTGATTTGTTTCCACATTTCGTATCTAGGGGGACAATGAATAATGAAAATATCATGAGTTAGAGAGGTTAACTAGACAGACACATACATATCTAACACACACATTAAAATCGATATAAACTTCCCACTAAATCTCTAATTCCTGCGGTAAGGGCTATGAGTTGGGAGGGGAAAAAAAATCACTGTCTGGCTATCTAAGATTCTGTGATCTTAAAAAGGTCTTAACTATTTATATAAGTAATTTTTGTGTTTCATGGAGAAATCCTTTAAGTTCTTCTTTCTTTCATCCCAAACTGTTCTTCCATGATTTGTATTTAACTCAGTAAGCTCTAGTTTGCCTAATAATTTAAAGCAACTTAACAACTCCCTGTGGACACTGTTTGCCACCAAGATAAGGGGGCATTACTATTGATAACTACTTTGATGACTTCTTAGGAGACTCAAGGTGGGTATTTTCTAAGCAAAGAATCTGGAACTTGGCTTAACTGGAAAGCCTAAGCATGGTGTGTAGTGTAAACACCATTCTTCCATTAGGTATTTGTCAGTTACATTAAAAAGTTGAATCAGTCATCAGAATTAGGAAGAATATTTTAAGCACTGATATATTTTTTTCCTCTGAACCACTAAAGTTTAAAAGCATATGGCAAATTAATAGACATTTGTAAAGTCCTAAATCTATTGTCATGGGTGGTATTGTCAGCAGGTAAGCTGGAAGGGAGAAGTGGGACAAACTGTATCTGTCATGTCATGTAGACAGAAAAGGAGTAACTGTGTGTGATAGATAAACTGGGGGGAAAGTTAAAACCACAAATAACCCATTTATTTTTATAAACATGTACAGTCTACATATTATTCCACTATTTTAATAAGGCACTAACAAGTCCAGATGCATTTTTTTCTTATAAAGATACAATAGCATAAGTATGAATAACTGTATTATTCCCAGGGGATCAGAATAAGAACTGGGGCTTTGGCAAAAGAGGGGCCTGGGTTTAAGTCCAAATGATCCAAATCCTCTGAGGACAATTTCCTAAGAGAGACTAGTCACCTCTATGTTGAGGTTGGGTAAGACAGTGCATCCACATACCTACTTCGGAGTCTAGTGGACTCAGAAATAGTAATAATCTGTGCTGCCACTTTATCGCTAGTCAACTCCATCTGGCTATTCCATCAAAACCTCAAACTCAGTTCATGCAAAAACAGGGTTTTCCAACTCCTTAATGCTAATACTTCTTCACCCGAACATTTTAACATACCCCTGCCACTCCACCCCTGACCCTGGGGATTGCTATCTAAAACAAACCTCCATCATCATTCCTCCATATATTCCCCTCTTCCCCTGATACCCCTAGTTTTATTAATAATCCCACAAGTTATCAAATTATTCAAGCTGGAAATCCCAAGACCTTTTTTTCCTGGGTGTAACATATCACATCAGTATCCAGGAATTCTTTTACCACGTAATGCACATCACCTTTTTATCCATTATTTTAAAGCAAAACCCTATTACCTCATAAATAGATTTTATAAAAGGTTTTATAGTTAAGATACAATTTTACATAAAACACACCTTTCTGCACCTCAATGGATAATCAATGAATACTTGATGATCACAGCTATCTTACTTGACAAAAAATTTAGTTCGAATTTTGACAAGGTGAGTCTTTATCTCATATATTCATATAAAACAATTATTTCCTTATACTTTTGAAAAAGTTACAAACTCCCCAGTCCTTTGTTTTCCTCATTTTTTTTCTTTCAAATATAGATGTAGAGGTTTCTGAAGAAAGGTGATAAATGTCACAGAAATGACCAGGGAAGAACCAACATTTTTGTCAGCTTCTCCCTCTCACATGGAATGTTTTTTTTTGGTTAAATAATTATCTTTTATCAAACTTAATATAATAAAAATTAAAAAAATAAAATTCTCCACAAATGTAATTGGACTTCCTATCACTCAGTAACTATCTTATAATAAATCAACTTTGGCTATTCTGTTTCCATAACTGATGTTGCTAAAAATTATAGCAAATAAATTACACTTACTCTGCACTAGGCATCATTCTATGAGTTTTACCTGTAACAGCTTATACCACCCTTACACCATTCCTATGAACAATTCTGGATTGTTTTCTGACGTAAGAGATCTGAGCCTCCAACCCTTGAGGATACTACTGACAACTAGATGTTAAAAGTAGAGTTCTCCAAGGATTGGAAACCATTGCTTCCTGACAACTGTTTTGGTGACAATGAACCTTGATCAGCAAGACATGGCCCAGCTGAGACGTGTGGTCAGAGAGTGGGTGGGCCTCTGCTGGGGCCTGATGGCACTTCTCCAAAGTGCAGGGGAGGGATGGAGAGAAGCCCCGCACACTCGGTGAGGAAGGAACTTCCGTAGAAGGGGAACTGTGATGTTTGGTCCCTGGGCAGAGAGGATTCTGTCTGGCTCAACGCATAAAGTGGCATCTTTGAGCTGCTCTCCAGGCTGGTTTTTCCACATGTTAGATTGCTAGAGAAGACAGTTTTCAGGGAATATCTTCCTCCTTTGTAGGAATACATGTGGGCTACCTCACCTACAGAGTGTGTAAGATGATTTTTGAAGGACATGAAAAACCAGGATGACTAGGGGTGAGTTTTGGGAACAGTTCTGTTCTTTATGATGTCAGGAGGCAGTAGATCATTTAATAGGTTTGTTTGGTGGAAGTTAACTTTGAAGAGTCTTTGGGGAAGGGAAAAATTAGGAACAAACATTAAAAAAAAAGTTGAATCAGATGTTCAAAATTGTAATTCTATACAGCTTTAAGGCTATGTAACCAATTACGGGCTTTCTAGTGAACTATGGAAGGTAGGAATGGTGGTGGTAATACTTGTTTCAATGTTCATATTGGAATGGAAATAGGTACCAGAGTTGGTTACTCAAAATCTGACACTTAAAGTCATAAGAATATCTGAACGATGAAGTCAGGGAAAAATAGCCGCACTTTCAAGGTGTGTGGAGGCAGATGGGTAGGCATGAGAGCTTAGGGTCGGGGGACACGCAGAGCTGGGCCTCATGCCCGGCCCCACCTGCCATGAGACCTTGGCAGGTCAGTGCTCTAAGACAGTGATTCCCAAAACCATGATGTGAACAACTGAATAAACTTTTTTTCAGTATCTGCCACTGAAAAAAAGATTTTGTGATCAAGTATGTTTGGGAAATAACAGATTAACAAATTTGAACAGGTTTTCTTTACTGAAGGACTTCTCAAAGCCTTTTAACATACTAAGACTCTTGGTAGGGGTGGGAACTGATAGTACAGAAGGATATAATGCTGCTTTTTATAAAGCAGCATTTCCCAAACATTTTTGGCCATAAAATCCACCCCTCCTCCCCTATCCCTTGCCTTTCTAACAGGCACCTTGAGAGATATCAGACACCAGCATTCTTTAGAACATAGTAAGTGGGAAATGTTGCTGCACAAACCTCATTTTCTCATCTGTAAAACAGGGATAACACTCTCTCTCACATTTGCTGAGATCCCTCAGCGAGGTAACACATACAGAGGCCCAGCAGAAACCCACACCTAGTAGGCCCACAATAGCTGTTGGTTCTCCTTAACTCAGGTGTACACAGCTGTCACTAAAATATTATTTTCAACCTTATGAGTTGATGACTGTGAATGCACTCATTCCTGGGAAACCAGGCAAGAAATGAGAGCCTAAGTTTCTTGGTTTCTGCTATTGTCTCTTCCAGAATCCTGGCACCTTCATTAGAGAAGACAATGTAAGCAGTTAAAGGATTCTTGGAATCTACTATTATGGAATCTAGATTTATTTTTTCACTCTCTGCCATGAGGGTAAAGGGTATGAGTGTTAGTCGTTAAGAGCACAAGCTCTCAAGCCAGACTGCCTGTGTTCAAATCCTGTCTCTTCCATTTTGTGGTTGTGACCTGAGCCATGTTGCTTAAACCATTTATTTGTGCCTTAATTTACTTACCCGTGAAGTGGGGGAAAATAGCACCTATCTCAGAGTGTTGCAAAATGAGTTAATATTTGTAAAGCATCAGACTGGTGCTTGACATAAAGTTCATGCTCAGTAAATTTTAGGGTCGAAAAGTAAATGGTCAGTCCATAAGCCTGGCTAAACTGTAAGTCTGGATTATTTGCTTTCTGTGTCTGCTGTTTAGACATTTCACCTCTTGGATTAACAACATAATTAGATATCACAATGAAACACATTTATTCAGTTCCAGGTCCCTACAGGAGCTATGAGAGCCAGACTTTGTGAAGCCAGACGTGCTAAATGTACACATTCCGATTTCCCTTTCTGCTCTAAAATCCTATGACTTCAGGTTTCCCTGGGCCCCTGTAACATGACAAGAGGTAGCTGACAGGCTAAATTCCAGCCCTAGCAAAGGAAGGCTCACAGAGGTGGAGCTATGATCACAAGCACAAGCTCCGTAGCTGCACTTGGGCTGGTGCTCGAGAACAACCCCAGTCCCCAAATCAGAGCTTCGACCTGATAGTGTGGCCTAGTATTAAGGACATAAATGCTTAAGACTAGCTGCTTAGTTACTAAGATAATAACAAGCAGGCCACAGAGGGTAAAATCTGTTCCTTATATAGAAAGCCAGCTGGCAAGAGGCAGGTAAAAGGCAAGCTTGCCTTGGCAATCATCTACTGTGCATTAAACAAGTGGCTCTTTGTATGTAATACGCCTATATTCTGACCTAGCTAACAATGCCTAGGTGTTGTCCAAAATTGGGTCAGTTCTAAAAAAAAAAAAAAAAAAAAAAGCTCCTCATTCTTTACTCTGAAGGCAAGCAACTGCTATCAATCTTCCCATGGCATCATCCATGCTAGGCCTTTCTTGACTGGAATGAGGCTCCAGCAAAGGGAATGGATACTCACTAAGGAACTAAGGAGACAAGGAACTCCGCATACCCTCGCTTGTTTGAGGTGACTTCCTTAAACCACAACAAAGTTCAGAGGCAGGGAGCTCAGGTCAACCATGAAGTAGCCTCAGGAACTACCAAGGACAAACAAGGAGTCTGTGCTCGCTCTGGCACTGGAGACACTGCAACCAGGCCGATCGGTTTCTAACTCACCACCATGCAGTTCCCCGCTGTGATCTAGCTGCTCTACTGCATCCTACTTTTCCATGTTACATCTCCTCCTCTTTCCTCCATCACCAACACCCCCTCTTCACTCTCAGCCAACGTTCAGCTGAAGAAACAAAGCTCACCAGACAAGTCCCTCACACTCCCACCTCAAACTACCAGCCTCCAGCTCTCAACCCACAATTCACCTGACTTGGCCCCGGCCCCGCCTTCCTTCCAGCTGTGTGGGTGAACTGCCCCCACTCCAGCCTCTACCTCCACTGTGCACCACAGCCCATTCCCCCACCTACTAAACGTGAATCCTGAACTCCTGCAAGCAGTGGCTCTTTTCTTTTTTCTTTCTTTTTTTTTTTTTTTTGCGGTACGCGGGCCTCTCACTGCTGTGGCCTCTCCCTTTGCGGAGCACAGGCTCCGGACGCGCAGGCTCAGCGGCCATGGCTCATGGGCCCAGCCGCTCCGCGGCACGTGGGATCTTCCCGGACCGGGGCACGAACCCGTGTCCCCTGCATCGGCAAGCGGATTCTCAACCACTGCGCCACCAGGAAAGCCCAGTGGCTCTTTTCTATCTTCACATTTTCTCTTTTGTGTCCTTGGCATCAGCACAGTTTCATCTTAGCAAAAATAAACAGAAAAACCCTTCTTTAACCCCATTTACTCCTCCAGCTACCACTCACTTCTCTGTTCAGCTTTACAGCAAAATTTCTTATCCACACTCATGATCTCCACTTCCTCTTCTCCTAATCTCCTGTGAAGCCATCAGAGATTCTGTCCCTACCGATCTCCACCGGAACCCACTTGACACAGTGAGATGGAGCCTCCTGACAATGTCTCCCTCACCAATCCAACGGCCAGTTCTCAGGACTTGTCTCCCTCTTTTCTCTGTAGTGTTCCACACGATGGATCGCTTCCCTCTTTCTTGAAGCAAGTCCTTCACTTACTGGGGCATCACTCTCTTGGTTCTCTTCCTATTTCAGAAATAGTAACTTTTTTTTTTTTTTGGCCATGCCACGTGGTTTGTGGGACCTTAGTTCCCTGACCAGGGATGGAACCCATGCCCCCTGAAGTGGAAGCACAGAGTCCTAACCACTGGACTGCCAGGGAATTCCCTCTCTTCCTATTTCAGTGCTCTCTCCTTCTCAATCTTTTTGGCTGATTCCTTCTCACCTTCACAATTTCTAAATTGTGGAGTTTTTCATGGCTTGGTCCTCAGTCCTCTTGTCCATCTACAATACATTCACTCCCCCGCAAGGTGCTCTCATGAAGTTTTGTGGTTTTAAAAACCACCTATATACTTCCAACCCCTAACTTTAGATCTCCATCCCAAACTTTTGTCCAAGCTGCAGGTTTTTTAATGCAAATATCTACCCACTATCTTTACCTGGATCAGATGTAACACGTCCCAGACTGCACTGCTGAGCGCCCTCTGCACCTGCTCTACAGGCCTTCCCATCTCAGTAAGGCCAACTCACTGCCCCGGAGGCTCAGTCAAAATCTTAATATAATCCTTGGCTATTCTTTTCCTTTCACCAATACACCAGTTCTTCTCTTGTTCCCACAGAGTTCTTTTTAACATAGCAGACAATCTGATCCTTTTCAGTGAAAGTCTGCTCATCTCTCCCTGCAACTTCCCACCTCAGAACAAAACCCAAAGTCCTTACTATGGCCTACAAGCTCTATGTGATTTGGCCCTCACTACGTCTTGACCTTATCTTCTTCTGCTCTCCCCCTGTCCACTATACCCAGTCAACTGGCCTCTCTGCTGCTTCTGGAATGTGCCAAAGTACATTCCTGTCTTAGGGCCTTTGCACTTGTTTTCCTTGTGCCTGGAACACTCTTTCCCCAGAAATTCATCTGACTTGCTCCTTCACTTCCTTCAGATCTCTGCTCAAAAATCACCTTATAAGATAGGATTTTTTCAACTACTCCACATAAAAGACCACCACCACTCCCGCCCACAAGTCATTCTATCCCCTTTGTCCTTACCACCACCTGACACCGTGAATATTTAAAAAAAAAAATAAAAATCTGTCTTCCTCCAGAGACTGTAAGATCCACAAGAGCAGAGACTTTATTTTATTCACTGTATTCCCCGTACTTAAAATAGTATCTATCAAATAGTAGGTATGCAAATATTTGTTGAATGAATGAAAGGAAGGAAGAAGTGACAACCTCCTGCAGATCGGGGGTGGAGGGGGGGGTCTACTTTTCCTGAATGTCAGGAAGATTCAGTCCTGGGGTGGGACCTGGATGTGGCCCTGTCCACACAAATCATCATTCCCTGCTGTGACTTACAAAGCAAAATTTGCCCTGCTATCAATTCCTGTCACAGAAGTGTTGGGTTTTTCTTTTTTTCTATTTGGATTCACATGCTTTCAAAAAGTCAATTTTATAATTTAAAGGTTTATAAAGAGTTGCAATGAACTGCAGAGAGACGCAGTAAAAACAAAATTTCTTTATTATAAGTAATGCACTTTCATACAGTATTTCCTAAGCTATTAAAAAATGTTGGCCATAAGTAGCTAAATTGATTTATAAACCACTTCTGAGTTGTAATCAGAAAATTGAAAATCACTGCCTTGACCTAATAAAAAGAGGGACCTTGGGGAATTAGAAGATTATTAAGAAAGGAGAACCAGAATCTTTACGGCCCCCTGGTCTTGGGGTATTGCACTGTAGTAAAGAAGAGGAAAAACACTTTCTCAGTAGTAACACATAGTAGCCCAACACTTCTGCTCCAACAAGTAGAGGGAAGAACAGCTAAATTGCAGAAATCCTATCTTTGAGTCTATTAGAGAGCAATGGAAGCAATTAGGGTGAGGTGAACTGTAATCCCAGAAAGGGAAGAGCCCTCCCTGGGTGAGCTGACAATCACCAGATGTTTTCCTCTGTAAGGACATTTGCTGATGGTACAGGCTGAGGACAGGGTGTGGCCCAAAAGGGCCTTTTCCTCAAGGAAAGAGCACAGTGATGTTGGTATGTGAAGGCTAGCATGACAAAATAAAAATCAGAGGAGCCCCAAATACAAGGCCATTCTCCTCATGGGACATTTGCCGTGCTGTCAGTGAGTGGGAAGCTGTGGCTAGAAAGGCAGAATGAAATCCTCCACATCTCAAGACGGAAAACTGTCATTATATGCAAATGCCATGATACTATATATACAGAAAACCCTAAAGACTCCACACAAAAACTACTGGAACTGATGAATGAATTCAGCAAGGTAGCAGGATACAAGATTAATGTAACAGAAATCGGGTGCATTTCTTTACACTAACAGTGAAATATCAGAAAGGGGAAGTAAAAAAAAACAATCCCTTTCAAAACTGCATTAAAAAAAACACCTAGGAATAAACTTGACCAAGGAGGTGAAGGACTTATATGCTGAGAACTATAAAACATTAATAAAGGACATTGAAGATGATTCAAAGAAGTGGAAAGATATTTTATGCTCTTGGATTGAAAGAATTAATATTGTTAAAGTAGCCATACTACCAAAGCAATCTATAGATTTATGCAATTCCTATCAAATTACCCATGACATTTTTCACAGAACAAGAATAATCCTAAAATTTATATGGAACCATAAAAGACCCAGAATTGCCAATGCAATCCTGAGGAAAAAGAACACAGCAGGAGGCATAACTCTCCCAGACTTCAGACAATTCTACAAAACTACAGTAATCAAAACAGTGTGGTATTGGCACAAAAACAGACATATGGATCAATGGAATGGAATAGGGAGCCCAGAAATAAACCTACACACCTATGGTCAATTAATCTTTGACAAAGGAGTCTAGAATACACAATGGAGAAGAGAGACAGTCTCTTCAGCAAGTGGTACTGGGAAAGCTGGACAGACAGCTGCATGTAAATCAATGAAATTAGAACACACCCTCATACCATACACAAAAATAAACTCAAAATGGTTTAAAGACTTAAATATAAGACATGACACCATAAAACTCTTAGAAGAGAATATAGGCAAAACATTCTCTGACATAAATCATACCAATGTTTTAAGTCAGTCACTCAAGGCAATAGAAATAAAAACAAAAATAAACAAACGGGACCTAATCAAACCTACAAGCTTTTGCATGGCAAAGGAAACCTAAACAAAATGAAAAGACAATCTATGGACTGGGAGAAAATATTTGCAAATGATGTGACCGACAAGGACTTCCAAACTGTACAAACAGCACATACAACTCAATAACAACAACAACAGCAAAAAAAAACCCAATCAAAAAATGAGCAGAAGACCTAAATAAATATATCTCCAAATAATACATACAGATGGCCAACAGGCACATGAAAAGATGATCAACATAGCTAATTATTAGAGAAATGCAAATCAAAACTACAATGAGGTATCACCTAACACTGGTCAGAATGGCCATCATTAAAAAGTCTACAAATAACAAATGCTGGAGAGGGTGTGGAAAAAAGGGAACCCTCCTACACTGTTGGTGGGAATGTAAATTGGTGCAGCCACTATGGAAAACAGTATGGAGGTTCCTCAAAACACGGAAGCAACCTAAATGTCCATCGACAGATGAATGGATAAAGAAGATATGGTACATATATACAATGGAATACTACTCAGCCATAAAAAAGAATGAAATAATGCCATTTGCAGCAACATGGATGGACCTAGAGATTATCATACTGAACAAGGTGGGAGGCTAAAGTATACTAATCTCAAAACCTCAGAAAGGCAAAACTTCCAGGGTTGAGGAGACAGAGACCCCTCCAAGAAGCATACATGAGCCAGAAGTGAACTAAGTCTTCCCTAAAACTGCAGCCCAGCGCCACCTAGCTCAATCTTTGTTATGGATTGAATTGTGTCCCCCCTCCAAATTCACATGTTGGAGTCCTAACCCCCAGTACCTCAGAATGTGACATTATTTGGAGATAGGTTCCTTACAGAGGTAATCAAGTTAAAACAGGGTCATTAGGGTAGGCCTTAATCCAATATGACTGGTGTCCTTATAAAGAGGGCAAATTTGGAGACAGACACGTACACAGGAGAATGCCATGTGAAGATGAAGGCAGAGATCAGGGTGACGCTTCTACATGCCACGGAACACCGAAGATTGTCGGCAAACCACTAGAAGCTAGAAAGAGGCAGAGAAGATTCTTCTTCACAGACCTCAGAAGGAACCAAACCTGCCCACGCTTTGATCTTGGATTTCTAGTCTTTAAAACTGTGAGACAATACATTTTTGTGTTTAAGCCAGAAGTGGTATTTTATTATGACAGCCCTATGAAACTACTAAAACCCCTGACTTGATCAGACCCCTGGACTAAAGAGAAGGACCCATTTAGATTTCCTACACACAGAGCACACCTTTGGCTAGGAACCAGAAAGAATGGCTATCGACATTCTAGGAAAACAGTGGGACAGGGCACAAGAAATACTTCCTTGTGACCATTCTGGTAGTTATACCAGAAGGTAAGAAGGCAAGACTCTCTCACACCAGACCCTATACTATGGGCACCCACAAAGATTAGAAAGGCCAAACTCCAAAGCACAACTAATTGTGTTGGCTAATTATAAGCACTAATAAGTAAATTATTTCAGTTTCAAGAAGATCTGCTGCTGAATTCTAAAAGCAATGACTAAAGGCATCATCAGAGGTAAGCATGCTAACCAACAGTCTTTCCAGCCTCCATGCCCACACTGAGATTTTGGACTCCCAAGGGAAAATAAATGGGTGTTAAAAATACAACTTATTATAAATGGTCTTTCAAGTTTCCTTGTCAGTTCTTTACAATTTATCTTTACTTTGAAGTTCCTCACACTTTGATTTGGGTTAATTAATGCTAGGACATTAGCTTTAGGAATATATGGTTTCAACTAAACGGGCCAGTCTGTTAAAATAAGAAGTCTATCAAAGACACTAATATACTGTAACAAAAGTCCAACTGTGAAAGGTGAGAGGTAGAGCATTCTTATTTTTAAAAATATAACATGATAAAAAATTAATAAGGTAGACTGCTTCAACTAACAAGAACTTTCTCACATTTGAGGTAACTTTAATATGAAGGTACTCCCTTGTTAGAAGTTTAACCTCTATTCTTTTTTATAAATCAGTGAGAACATAATAACCATACAGTATATATATATATATATATATATATATATATTTTTTTTTTTTTTTTTTTTTTTTTTTA